>NC_061508.1:332142328-332450625 GCF_022539505.1 Lolium rigidum
TCTCCTTGCTCGATGATGCGGGCGTGAGTCCGGTTGGCGTACTCACGGGAGTGGTCGAGATCCCGCCGCGTGTGGTACAGCATGAAGTCGAGATGCTCCACATGGTGCTTCAGCTCCGGGTGGGATGACATGTCCATGGGCTCTCCAGCAGAGTTACGCCTCGCGAGGTGAGAAAAGCGAGGGTGCTTGAGTGCCTCCCCGCTCATCCCGCACAGGTGTGCGAGTCCCTCCTGAAGGGCGCGGGCAAGTCCGTCCAGCCCGGCTGCTCTCCATGAAGGAGAAGAGGATCCTCTCAGAAGTGGGAGGCTCCATCTTGCCCCTCAAATCCGCAGAGGATGATCCACCGCAGCTCGCCTCCGGCTGGTTCGCGATCCGGGCTCCGTGGAACTCCGGGTGCGGGCGACCAAGGTGGTCGGACAGGCGTTGAGGTCGTGCTCGAAGATCAAGCTTCCCCATTCCCAAGCTGGTAAAACTTCGTGTTCACGGGCTCCATCTGAAAGTGAAGTAAAGGATTAAGTTAGAGAAGTGAATAAGTGTGGCAAAATTTTAGTTATATTTCTAAGGAAGAGCATGACTTCTTGTTTTTCCAAAGAGCTCAAAGAGAAGACAAAGATTAAAATTTTCAGAAATACTTCATTCCTTTTTGAAACTCAATTTTTCAGAACGTCCATTTCTAACTAGGGTCTCCTAAGGTCAAACAATGGCTCTGATACCAACTTGTCAACACCCGGATTTTTACAGTCCGGATGCCTATTATGTCATACATCGCAATCCCAGGAAATTGTTGTTGCGAGGCATAATAGTTAAGTATCACAGTCATCATTCATTACAAACCATAATGTCTTACAAATTGGAATCACATGATCCATATTACACAAATAGTTGATCTAATGATCAACGAACAAACACAATTTCATAGCGGAAGCGTAAGATACAAGGACTCTCTAGTCCACAGGCCAACGCTTGACGTTAGAAGCTCCTAGTTGTGGTAGACGTCCCGCTGATCGTCATCCTCGTATCGCTGCTCGGCTTCATATTCTGGCCATTTGAATAGCCAGGGACAAAGCCGTGAGTACTTTATGTACTCGCAATCTAATACTAAAGTAAGTACTAACATTACTATTGAGAGTGTTCTAAGCTCTAAGGTTATTTGCATAAAGCCAATTTTATTTGATAAACATTTTTGTAAACAACTCCTCATGTGCTAACTAACCCAAGTGGGAACATTAGTGTCATTCCCACAACTCAGTTGTGATTCAAATTCAAAGTCACCTTTCAAGTTCCAGTCAAAAACACCAGTCACATAGATCTAAATTCCGATGACGGAAACAGAATGGCCTTTCCAATTGTCCATATCCGCGGACGCGGCTATTCAAATAGTTCTACACTCTGCAGAGGTCGCACACTTGTGCCACAACATTTGATTACATCCGTCAGGGATAAAACCCCGAATAATCGTAACTCAGTACGCGGATCATCAACCGTTAACCTTTCACTTACACACCCTAGTATAGGCACCTCTCCCCATGAGCTTGGCCTCCCGGTGAAAACCAACTGTTAACCCGGGAACCGCACAGGGCTTGGCCGTACAATTCACCATCAATTCACATCATTTCTCAACAACGGAGGCAGCCTCAAGCATAACCCCTATGATGTGTGTTCAGAGGGAACCCATACTAAGACACATAAATTTCCAGCTAAGCCCTACCCATAATCAGGTATTGTGGGGGTACTCAAAAATTGGAAGGGTATCGCATCCAACTCAATCATCAGTTTTCAGCCCAAAAATCACCAAGTCAAATTCATGTCATATTCACCTTCAAAATCTTTCAATGGAAATGACTCATCATTCCAAGGTTTTCACCATCATTATTTCATCAACACAAGTTCCCATATAGAGTAGTCATTTTTAATTTAGCACTAGCAACTATGTATGAGGGGTGCTAAGTATTTGCTTTTCTTCTAGGCTAAGTTTGATACTCTTGTACTAACTCAAAACTAACCATGTAAATCATAATTCAAAAAGTACTTTGATAAAACAAAGGTAAATAAAGCTTGTAAAGTAAAACTGGGAAATAGGATCATAAGCATAAAGTAAATGGGGTAATGCCTTGCTCAGGGTGAGCTTTGCACTTTGCAAGAGTATTATCTTGCCTTGGTTGGGAAATTGGTCAAAGTGGTCTTCATCTTCTTGAAAGTAGACCTCCTCCTCCTCCTGGTACTCCTCGGTACTAGCATCTAAAATACGAATACGGGGTACACAATCATCACACCAAACTAATTTACTAAACTAGGCACAAACATGGTTCACACACTTAAACTAGCATCACATATTACTATTAAGTTGGTGGGGGTGTTTTTCTTATTATTTAAGAAAAATAATTTCCTCCCATACTAGTCTTAAATGTTACTTTGAATTATTTAGAGAAATAATTTCCTCCTCATTATCTTTTAAGATTTAATTTCTCTTATGCATAATATGTGACCTAGGTTGACCCAAGTCAACCTCTTCACACTTATCATTTGGAGAAAATGATTTAAATGAGGTGAGCACCTCATACAATTTAATTCTAGCATAACCAAGATTTAATATCACCAACAATTCCTATGAGACCTAAATGACCAGAGTCTCTACTTCATTTGGAAATGGTGGTGACAAGATTTAAATGAGAGAAACTCTCTCATAAGATTTCTTAATAGTTTTGGACAATATCTTTGACTAGAAATAGCCATAAAGTCATTTAAATCAACTAAGCCATGATCATTCAAAGTAAGCATGGCATATTTTTGTAGAAACTATTAGTATAAGTGAAAAGTGAATTATTGGAGGTGGAATTAACTGAAAAGCATTTATGGTTGATTTTTAAGAATTATTATAAGGCAGAAAAGTCCCTGCCTTGTTTATTTTGTCACTTTAATTCTACAACAGATCTAGGGTTCTATCCAGTGGCATTGTGTAGATAAAATCCTAAGCTTTCCAACAATATCAAGTTTGCAAAATTTGGCCGAGTAGATTTGTCCCTATTGAATTTCAAAGTTTGCATCAGATTAGGGTATTTTTCTAATGTCCAAATTTGAATTCAAACCGTGGGCTCGCGCGGGAAATAACTGGGCTGCAGAGAGAAAGGGAAAATGGGCCGGCCCAGTACTGCATCCAGCGCAGCGGGCCGCCTGACAGCATGGGGTCCACGCGTCAGCGTCTATTTAACAGCGAAACGGTATGGTGAAATGTGAGCTGTTGGATTAGAAAGGGATCGGACGAACGACAGACGTCGTCGTCTCCGGCGAGAAGGGCGAGTACTGGCGGCGACGGCAGGGGGTCGACGGCTCACCGGCGGCGCGGCGAGGGTCGGCGAAGCGCGGCGAGGACGTTGGCGAGGTAGAGGAAGCAGCCTGTAGCAGTCTCGCCTCCAGGGGTGGCCTCCTTCGCCGGCGGGCTCCGTGTACTGGCGGCGGCGACGAGCTGGCGATTGGGGCGGTGTGGTGGTGAATCGAGTGAATGGAGAGGTCGAGGAGGGGTGGTGTGAGGAGGAGAAGCGAATGGTGTGTCCAATTTGAGAAGAAGAGCGCCCCTTTTATAGCAGTGAAGGGTGGCCGTGGGGCGGAGCGGCAGTCATCGACGGCGTCGTCGTTCCAAGGGCGCCAAGGGGCAAGGGATGGGCGCGGCCTGTAGCTGGTGCACTGGCGAGGGTGACGAGCGTGATCGTGGCTCCGCAGAGGCTCTGTGGCGCTGGCGCGCTTGATGGGAGTGCTCGGGCCATGGCGGGCTGTCGTGGATGCTCTCGTCATCTGCGGCGTTCCCGCGGCCCCGTGCGCGTGTCCAGGCGATGCAGGGAGCCGTCGTGCGTCGACTGGTGCTGAAAGGAGGGTTCGAAGTGATGCGAGGCAGTGGGCGTCGTCACGCCCTGGCGTGTCCAGGGTTGGCGCCATGCGCGCTCTAGCGCGGCATGGACGCGTTCTGGGCGCCACTGGGCGCGCGTGTTCTGGCATCTCCGAGGCATGGCTTTGTCGAGTCAAGGGCTGGGCAGGGTCAGGTGAGTGTGAGGGAGCCAGTGGACATGGCGGTGCAGGCCAGAGGTGACCAGGTGAGGAGATGGCATGAGGGTGGCATGCCATGCCACGGCATGGCATGGTTTAGTTGATTAGGTCAAACAATGGCCATTGCAAGTGGTGGAACTGATGTTGTGAAGTGAGAGGAGGGTCCAGGGGTTGCTGTGGTGGCTCAGGTTGGACCAAGTCCTCTCCATTTTTCAGCATGGGCACAATTATATACCCTGCCTATAAGGTGTTTGATGAAATGCCCGAAAGAAAATAATTTTTGAATTTTGCAAATCTTTTTGGTGGGTTGCAATCATATATTAAATGGAGCATTTTGGTGGTGGTGGTGATCAAAATGGAGTTGAGATGCAAAATCACATTTTGCATATGATCTTGTATTTGTGAGTTTGTTCCAACTTTGCTTGCTTCTCATTTGAAATTGGTGATGAATTTGGGGTGGTGGCTTTGGGCAAAGTTGAAGTGCTTGATGTTGTCTTGTATGAGGTGAAAAGGTTTGACCAAGTGTAGAAGTGAAAAGTGAAAATCCAGGGGCTCAAAGTGGGCATCAGGGTAAAGATGGCACATGTGACCATAATCACATGTGAGCTCCATTTTGATTCAAATTTGTTTTGAATTGAGTTGGATTGATTTCAAAGGTGTTAATAAGTGTTTAGTAACCATTTACAAGTGATGGTGCAAACCAATTTGGCCTAGATCAAAGATTTGTAAAAATGGCATAGGCCTTATGTGAGTGTGAGGTGGATTTTTAGAATTTCTTTTCTATTTCATTTTCATTTGACTTGGGTTGATCCAGGGATCATTGCTAGGGTTTTGGAATGAGAGTAACACATAAACAAGCATCATGGCAAAAGCACACTCAAATAAAATAATAAGGTGAGCTAATATGCATAGTCCTATATGATGAGAAAAAGTTTTTGTTGGCTCTAAATTTTGGATTCTTGAACTCTCTCTCTTGTTCATTTTATTGAAACTTGGGATGTTACAGCGGCCGAGGAGAGAAACTTGGCACCTCTAGAACTCATACATTCTGATCTATGCGAGATGAATGGTGTGTTGACAAAAGGTGGAAAGAGATATTTCATGACATTGATTGATAATGCGATTAGATTTTGCTATGTTTATTTGTTGCAAACTAAAGATGAAGCTTTAGACTACTTTAAAATTTATAAGGCCGAAGTTGAGAATCAACTATAGAGAAAGATCAAGCGTCTTAGGTCGGATCGTGGTGGTGAATATTTTCCTAACATCTTTGATGAATTCTGTGAGGAACATGGCATTATTCATTAGAGGACGCCTCCCTATTCGCCCCAATCAAACGGGGTTGCCGAGAGGAAAAACCGCACGCTGACTGACTTGGTGAATTCCATGTTAGCCATCGCTGGTTTATCAAAGGCATGGTGGGGGGAGGCTTTGCTGACTTCATGTCATGTCCTGAATAGAGTTTCTAACAAGAATAAAGATAAAACCCCTTACGAGGAGTGGGCTGGGAGAAAACCATCACTTTCGTATTTGCGCACGTGGGGATGTTTGGCGAAAGTCAATATTCCAATTACTAAGAAGCGAAAACTCGGACCAAAGACAGTGGATTGTATCTTTCTAGGTTATGCTCCGCGGAGTATAGGCTATAGATTTTTAGTACTTCAATCCGAGGTACCTGATATGCATGTTGATACTATTATGGAATCTCGTGATGCAACATTTTTTGAGAATATGTTTCCAATGAAAGATATGCATAACATTGCTAGAATTTCTACTGAGATAATTCCTGAGTCTAGTCCATCTAATAAGTATTTTAAACAATCACATGAGAATGTTACTGAGAAGGATGACAATGAAGCTCCTAAATGGAGCAAGAGACGGAGGATTGAAAAATCCTTTGGTGATGATTTCATTGTGTACCTTGTGGATGATACTCCCACGTCCATTGCAGAAGCATATGCATATCCAGATGCAGATGACTGGAAAGAAGCTGTTCATAATGAGATGGACTCGATTCTTTCTAATGGAACTTGGGAGCTATCAGAACGACCCCATGGATGCAAGCCTGTGGGCTGCAAATGGGTGTTCAAGAAGAAGCTAAGACCTGATGGTACTATTGAGAAGTATAAGACGCGGCTTGTAGCTAACGGCTACACACAGAGAGAAGGCGAAGATTACTTCGACACCTATTCACTTGTCGCTAGACTTACCACCATTCAAGTACTACTGTCCATGGTTGCCTCTTATGGTCTTATCGTTCATCAAATGGACGTAAAGACAGCTTTTCTTAATGGAGAGTTGGAAGAGGAAATCTATATGGATCAGCCTGATGGGTTTGTAGTAAAAGGTGAAGAAAGTAAGGTGTGCGAGTTGCTGAAATCTTTATATGGCCTAAAACAAGCACCTAAGCAATGGCATGAGAAGTTGACAGAACTTTAACTTCTATAGGTTTTGTTGTCAATGAGGCTGACAAGTGTGTTTACTATCGCCATGGTGGGGGCGAAGGTGTTATACTGTGTTTGTATGTGGATGATATTCTGATATTTGGTACAAACATGAAAGTAATACACGAGGTCAAGTATTTCTTGTCAAAGTGCTTTGATATGAAAGACCTGGGAGAAGCTGATGTGATTCTGAACATCAAACTTATTAAGAACGAGAGTGGGATTACTCTAACACAATCCCATTATGTTGAGAAGATCTTGAGCCGATTCGGCTATATTGATAGAAAGTCTTCTCCAACACCTTATGATCCCAGTGTGACATTGCGCAAGAACCGGAGGATTGCCGTAGATCAATTGAGATATTCTCAGATCGTTGGCTCACTCATGTACTTAACGAGCGTGACTAGACCTGACATCTCTTTTGTTGTTAGCAAGTTGAGTAGGTTCATGTCAAACCTGGGTACTGATCATTGGCATGCACTTGATAGGGTCATGCGCTACCTGAAGGAGATATGCCCTAGAGGCAATAATAAAGTGGTTATTATTTATATCTCTATGTTTATGATAAATGTTTATATGTCATGCTATAATTGTATTAACCGAAACATTAGTACATGTGTGATATGTAGACAAACAAAGAGTCCCTAGTATGCCTCTTAACTAGCTTGTTGATTAATGGATGATTAGTTTCATAATCATGAACATTGGATGTTATTAATAACAAGGTTATATCATTGTATGAATGATGTAATGGACACACCCAATTAAGCGTAGCATAAGATCTCGTCATTAAGTTATTTGCTATAAGCTTTCGATACATAGTTACCTAGTCCTTATAACCATGAGATCATGTAAATCACTTATACCGGAAAGGTACTTTGATTATGATGACCCACAAGTATAGGGGGTGTATCGTAGTATCTTCGATAAGTAAGAATGTCGATCCCAACGAGGAGCAGAAGGTGTTGACAAGCAGTTTCGATGAAGGATTCACTGTAAATGCTCACAGACAAGTATTCGAGGGTTTTTGATGTAACAGGTGAATAAAGTACGAGTAAGTAAAGTGCGAGAGTAACAATTGCAGCGAGTGGCCCAATCCTTTTTAGCACAAAGGACAAACCGGGTTGTTTACTTATAATGAGCAAACGTTCTCGAGGACACACGGGATTTTAGTCTAGTGCTTTCGCTACATACGGCTAAATAATCTTCATTGTTATGATAAGTGTTGTGTGGGTGAACCTATGCTAATGTACCGCCCTTCCTAGGACTAATACATACTTGTGATTATACCCCTTGCAAGCATCCGCAACTACAAGAAAGTAATTAAGAATAAATCTAACCACAGCCTTAAACTCCGAGATCCTCGCTATCCCTCCTCGCATCGATATACCAACGGGGGTTTAGGTTTCCGTCACTCCGGCAACCCCGCAATTGGCAAACGAGTACAAGATGCATTCCCCTAGGCCCATAAAGGTGAAGTGTCATGTAGTCGACGTTCACATGACACCACTAGAAGAATAACACCACAACTTAAATATCATAACATTGAATATTACTCAACCATAGTTCACTACTAACATTTAGACTTCACCCATGTCCTCAAGAACTAAACGAACTACTCACAAGACATCATATGGAACATGATCAGAGGTGATATGATGATGAATAACAATCTGAACATAAACCTTGGTTCAATGGTTTCACTCAATAGCATCAACAACAAGTAGAAATCGATATCGAGAGAGTTTCCCCTATCAAACAATCAAGATCAAACCCAAATTGCTACGGCGGTGACGATGTCCAGCGGTGGAGACGGCGGTGATTATGGTGGAGATGATGATGATGGTGATGGAGATGATGTCCAGCTCGATGACGGTGACGATGGCGTTGATTTCCCCCTCCCGGAGGGAATTTCCCCGGCGGATCTCAGCCCGCCGGAGAGCTCTTTCTCTCTCGGTGTCCTCCGCCCCGCAGAGGCGGCTGTAACTCTTCGTGAGGTACCCTCTGTGGCTTAGGTTTTCGGGACGAAGGATTTCGCGAAGAAAAGGAGGCGAAAGGGGCTGTGGGGCCCCCTCACCACCAGGTGGTGCCGCCAGGCCATGGGCCGCGCCGCCCTATGGTCTGGGCCCACCTTGGGTCCAGCTGGCTCCCCCTTCTGGCTTCCTTCGTCATCTGGAAAAATAGGATTTTTGGTATAATTTCCTTCCACAGTTGATCTTCCGAAATATTGCGTTCGACGGTGCTTTTTCCAGCAGAATCCTCGGCTCCGGTGCTCGATCCTCCAATAATGATGAAACATGCAAAATAGATGAAATAACATAAGTATTGTGTCCAAATATGAAATATATCAATGAATAACAAGCAAATTATGATACAAAATAGTGATGCAAATTGGACGTATCAACTCCCCCAAGCTTAGACTTCGCTTGTCCCCAAGCGAAACCGAACTCGTAAACGGGACCACATGTTTATGGAGTGAAGAGTCGATAAATAAAATACGGACAAGAAGCATCATATTCATTCACACAAGACATTCTAGTAAACAACTTCCTCATATAACTCAACTTGAAACAAGTATAAGGTAATCACAAATAAAGGTACATAAGAAATCATAGTTGGTGATGGCAAACTTCGTTCTTGGTCAGAGAACAATTAACAGATTATACTTATCTCATTGAGCAGCGCTCTCATGTTAAAGTTTATATTGCACAACTTGCATACTCAATCATAATAGTATCCTCATGATCATTGATAACTTGCAAAGCTATATTCATTCAGATAAAACTTGTACTAAACAAGGAAGAATAAAAGACATGATGAAGCAGATCACAATATAATGGTTTGATCACAACTACTCAAATGCTTGCTTGAGATAGAGGGAAATAGGTTTACTGACTCAACATAAAGTAAAAGACAGGCCCTTCGCAGAGGGAAGCCGTGATTAAATCATGTGCTAGAGCTTTTTAGTTTTGAAATCATATAAAGAGAATAAAAGTAGTATTTTGAGAGGTGTTTGTTGTTGTCAACGACCGGTAGCGGGTACTCTAACCCCCTTGCCGTACAAACCTTCAAAGAGCGGCTCCCATTTTATTTTATTTTTGTGTGGCACTCCTTCCAACCTTTCTTTCACAAACCATGGCTAACCGAATCCTCGGGTGCCTCGCCAACAATCTCATACCATGAAGGAGTGCCTTTTTATTTTAGTTTTATTATGATGATGACACTCCCCCCAACCTTTGCTTACACAAGCCATGGCTAACCGAATCCTTCGGGTGCCGTCCATCAATCACATACCATGGAGGAGTGTCTTTTTAGTTTAATTAATTTGGGACTGGGAATCCCATTGCCAGCTCTTTTTGCAAAATTATTGGATAAGCGGATAAAGCCACTAGTCCATTGGTGAAAGTTGCCCAACAAGGTTGAAAGATAAAACACCACATACTTCCTCATGAGCTATAAAACATTGACACAAATAAGAGATAGTAAATTTTGAATTTGTTTAAAGGTAGCACATGAAGTATTTACTTGGGATGGCGTAAAATACCATGTAGTAGGTAGGTATGGTGGACACAAATGGCATAGGTTTGGGTTAAGGTTTGGATGCACGAGAAGTATTCCCTCTCAGTACAGGTCTTTGGCTAGCAAGGTTAATTACCAAGCATAAGAGTTGAAGGAAACAAACAAATATACATGTGATAGAAACAATCATGCATCTTCCTTGTAAGCACAAACAATCTTAACTTCGGAATAATAAGCTATGAGCTAACAAGAATGAAAGACAATGAAACAGCTACATGTATTTTTCTTTTGTACTTAAACCTCAAAGTGTTGTTGCTATTGACCAATGCTAAGTTTGCCAAAACCAAATAGATTTATTCAATGCTCCCAAAGTGATACCAATACTAACAACAAGGTAAATCATATAGTAGAGATTGCAAACTAAAATAAGATGTGCAATATGTAAATGATAAGACTTCTCATTAATATTCCATAACGATAACTCACACCAAGGGATACATAGACAACCAACTAAAGGAGAGATACTTCCAAACCGCAACCCATCTTATATGATAACTTCCCTACTCATGATATGACACTACTTGATAGTAAAAAGTAAAAGGTAGTGATGATGTGATACCGTGGCACTCCCCCAAGCTTGGAACAAACCAAGGGGATGCCAATACCGATGATGAATTACTCCTTTGGCGATGGTGGTGATGAGCTCCTCCCACGCTTCTTACAGATCTCCTTCAGCTTCAGTTTCTCAGCTTGGCAATTCTGCACTAAGACTCGAAGAGATTCATTGTTATCTGAAGTTGGCGATGATGACCTTGTGATGTGAATCGAGTGGTATTCCAGCATTCTACGGAGACGGCAATTCTCCTCCTGGAGTATCTCCACTTCTCTTCTTAGAGCCCGATATTGATCACAAAACTCATCGGTAGTCCGTAGAGCTTCTTCCAACACAGGGAAGGAGTCGAGGCTAAGAGCGGGTGGTAAGGGTCCCTGCAAGTTATGAGAAAAAGAACGTCGAGTGTCAACAGATCCCACCAAGATTTGCTTGCTCCCAACGGCTTGCTGCTCTTGTTTTGATGGCACCCTCTTCACTTCTTCCTCCGAAAGCCCCTTGCCCTTGTTGTTGGAGGCCATGGTGCTTCTAGACCGAAAACAGATCCTGGCAGAAACAACTCGAAACAAAACACGTCGAGAAAACGATATACGGACCTCCAGGGGTCCGGGGGATTATATAGCAAAAAAATTCTCGACAAAAGGAAAGTACCAGGTCGAACCAGAGTCGGAAAGGGGCGACGAGGCGGCCAGCTCATAGGGCGGCGCGGGCCTAGGCTAGGCCGCGCCGGCCTATGGTGGCACGCCCTCGCGCGTCTTTTCCACTCCGTTTCGATCTTGTAATTTTTCATATTTTCCAAAAACAGCAAAAATATTGTTCGGAAAGTAAATTGCGAACTTTTTATTACCAGTACTGTTACCGATTCAAAGTCGAGTTCTGGCGAACTGTCAATTTGTCCTTTGATGAAAGCCTCCGGTGTTTCCACTCGAATAATATCAACATCAACATTATAGGAATCACCTGAGATATAATGCTTGAGTCTTTGTCCATTCACCACTTGTGTGGCATTGCCTTGGAGAGAGCTAATTTTGATTGCTCCTGAACGATACACCTCCTCGACAACATATGGTCCTTCCCATTTCGAGAGTAATTTCCCGCAAAGAATCTCGAGACAAGACCGATACAATAGGACTTTATCCCCAATATTAAATTCTCTTTTGATAATCCTTCTATCATGCCATTTTTTAACTTTCTCTTTAAAGAGTTTAGCATTTTCATAAGCTTCACTTCTCCATTCATCTAGAGAACTCAATTGCAACAACCTCTTATTACCGGCAAGTTTAGGATCTTTATTTAATTCTCTAACTGCTCAATAAGCTTTGTGCTCTAGTTCTAAAGGTAAATGACAAGCTTTCCCATAAACCATTTTATAAGGTGACATTCCCATGGGATTTTTATAAGCAGTTCTATAAGCCCAAAGTGCATCCTTCAATTTACTAGCCCAATTATTTCTAGTTTTATTAACAGTCTTTTGCAAGATAGATTTAATCTCTCTATTTGATAATTCTACTTGCCCACTAGTTTGAGGATGATAGGCGGAAGAAATTCTATGATTAATACCATATTTAGCAAGAGTTTTTCTAAAACCACCATGAATAAAATGAGAACCTCCATCAGTTATAATATATCTAGGAACTCCAAATCTAGGAAAAATAATATCTAAAAGCATTCTTAAAGAGGTCTCACCATCAAGCACTTTTTGTAGGTATGGCTTCCACCCATTTAGTAACATAATCAACAGCAACAAGTATATGAGTGTTACCTTCTAAGAGGGAAAAGGTCCCATGAAGTCAAATCCCCAACAATCAAACGGTTCAATAACAAGAGTATAATTCATCGGCATTTCATTGCGTCTAGAGATATTACCAACCCTTTGGCATTCATCACAAGATAAAATAAACTTCCTTGCATCTTTGAAGAGAGTTGGCCAATAAAAACCTGATTGTAGAACCTTTTGCGCGGTTCTTTCTCCGGCGTGATGTCCTCCATAAGCACTACCATGGCATTTACTCAATATCTCCTGTTGTTCATATTCGGGAACACATCTTCGCATAATACCATCCACTCCTTCTTTATATAAGTGTGGGTCATCCCAGAAATAATGCCTCAAGTCATAAAAGAATTTCCTCCTTTGCTGAGCTGAAAAGGTTGGAGGCAAGTACTTGGAAACAATAAAGTTAGCATAATCAGCATACCAAGGACTGTCTCGCGAACTCACCTTTATTGCAGCCAATTGTTCATTTGGAAAACTATCATTAACAGGAACATGATCATAAGCAATATTTTCCAATCTAGACAAATTATCAGCAACAGGATTATCAACACCTTTCCTATCTACAATATGTAAATCAAATTCTTGCAACGAAGTACCCATCTAATAAGCCTAGGCTTAGCATCTTTCTTTTGCATAAGGTATCCGATTGCAAGCATGATCAGTATGAATAGTAACTTTTGAATCAACAATATAAGATCTAAACTTATCACAAGCAAAGACTACAAACTAACAATTCCTTTTCAGTAGTAGCATAATTTATTTGAGCAAGCATCAAGAGTTTTACTAGCATAATGAATAACATTCAATTTTTTGTTTACTCGCTGTCCAAGAACAAGCGCTCTACAACAAAATCACTAGCATCACACATAATTTCAAATGGTAAGTTCCAATCAGGAGGTTCAACTATAGGAGCAGCTGTTAAGGCTTTCTTTAGAGTTTCAAAAGCTTCCTTACAATCATCATCAAAAACAAAAGGTACATCTTTTTGAAGAAGATTAGTAAGAGGCTTTGAAATCTTGGAGAAATCTTTGATAAACCTCCTATAAAACCCAGCATGACCAAGAACACTACGAATACCTTTAACATCCCTAGGGTAGGGCATCTTCTCAATTGCTTCAACTTTAGCTCTATCAACTTCAATACCTCTCTCGGAAATTTTATGTCCCAATACAATTCCTTCATTAACCATAAAGTGCCATTTCTCCCAATTAAGAACAAGGTTAGTTTCTTCACATCTCTGCAAAACTTTATCAAGGTTCCGCAAGCAATTATCAAAAGAATTCCCATAGACAGAAAAATCATCCATGAATACCTCTACAATACTCTCGCAAAAACCATGAAAAATAGCAGACATGCATCTTTGAAAAGTAGCAGGAGCATTACACAAACCAAAAGGCATACGTCTATAAGCATAAGTTCCATAGGGACAAGTGAAAGTGGTTTTCTCTTGATCTTTAGTTTTAACAGCAATTTGTGAAAATCCGTAATAACCATCAAGAAAGCAAAAATGAGTATTTTTAGATAACCTTTCTAACATTTGATCAATAAAAGGCAAAGGGTATTGATCTTTCTTAGTAACCTTATTAACTTTTCGATAATCAATGCATATTCTATACCCTACAACTACTCTTTGAGGTATGAGCTCATCATTATCATTAGGCACAACAGTCATTCCTCCTTTCTTAGGAACACAATGCACAGGACTAACCCATCTACTATCAGCAATAGGATATATAATACCAGCTTCAAGAAGTCATAATACCTCATTTCTTACCACATCCTTCATTTTAGGAATTAGACGACGCTGAGGTTCAACAACAGGTTTCGCATCATCTTCCATATTGATGGCGTGTTGGCAAATAGAGGGAGAAATCCCCTTCAAGTCATCGAGAGTGTAGCCAATAGCACCTCGGTGTTTCTTCAATATTTCCAATAACCTTTCTTCTTCAAACTCTGTAAGCTTAGAACTAATAATAACAGGATATATTTTCTTATCATCAATATGAGCATATTTAAGATTATCAGGCAAAGGTTTTAAATCAAAGACAGGATCTTCCTTTGGTGGTGGTGTTGTACCCAGATCTTCCACCGGTAAATCATGCTTGAGAATAGGCTGGCGAAGAAAAATTTCCTCAAGCTCATCTCTTTCTTTCCTGAAAACATCACTCTCGCTATTATCCAAATGTTGCTGCAAAGGATTATTAGGAACAAGAACAATAGATGCACACTGTTCCATTTTAAAATCATTACTAGGAAAATCAGCTTTATAAGGAGTTTTGGTAAATTTAGAGAAGTTAAACTCATATGATTTACCAGCAAATTTAGTCAAAATTTTCTCTTTCTTGCAATCTATAATAGCTCCACAAGTATTTAGAAAAGGTATACCAAAAATAATAGGACAATAATCACTAGCAGCAGAACCAAGTACCAAAAAGTCAGCAGGATATTTAATCTTACCGCATAAAACTTCCACATCTCAAACAATACCAATTGGAGAGATAGTTTCTCTATTAGTCAGCTGAATAACCACATCAATATCTTCAAGTTCACAAGAACCAATTTCGTGCATAATCTCCGTGTAAAGCTCATAAGGAATAGCACTAATACTTGCACCAATATCACATAAACCATAATAGCAATGATCACCAATTCTAACAGATAGCATAGGAACACTAGCTTGCTTGGGTTTATTAGGATGTGAAACAATATTAGAAGCATCTTCACAGAAAATAATATGACCTTCCTCCAAATTTTCAGTCACAAGATCTTTAACTATTGCAACAGCAGGTTCAACTTTTATTTGTTCTTCAGGTTCTATAGGTTTCTTTTCACTTTTATGAACCGCACTATTTATAACAGATTACTCCTTCATTTTAGCAGGGAAATGAGTTTTTTCAATATAAGCTTCAGGAATAACATGATCAACAGTTTCAACTACAACGCATTTATTAATAGATGAATCAATTTTATCTTTATACGGTTCATGATACTTATCAAAATTCTTCTTAGGCAATTCATAATGAGAGGCAAAAGCTTTATAAAGATTTTCAGCAACTTGAGAATCAAGACCATATGTAGCACTCATATTACGAAATTTATCGAGTATCCATAAAAGCTTCAATGCATTTGTAATCATAATTTATACCCGATTCTCTATCTTTGTCGATCTCCCATCCTTCGATATTTTCCTGGATCCGATTAAGAAGGTCCCTTTTAAACTCTTCCTTATTACGCGTGAATGATCCGGAACAAGAAGTATCCAGCAAGGTCTTGTCTTCAAAAGAAAGTCTTGCATAGAAATTATCAATAATAACATTACCAGGAAGCTCATGAATGGGGCATTTGAGCATTAAAGACTTCAATCTCCCCCAAGCTTGGGCAATACTCTCTCCATCATGAGGCCAAAAATTATATATGCGATTCTGATCCTTGTGAATTTCACTTGGAGGATAGAACTTAGAATAAAACCGGGGCACAATATCACTCCATTCAAGAGAATCCCCATTATCCAGTAATTTATACCAATGCGCCGCTTTACCAGACAGCGATATAGAGAATAGTTTCTTCCTCACTTCATCCATAGCAATACCTGCACACTTGAATAAACCGCATAATTCATGCAAGAACAGTAAATGATCTCCAGGGTGGACAGTTCCATCCCCTGTATAACGGTTATTCACTACGCGTTCAATAATTTTCATAGGTATTTTGTATGGTATTTCTTCTTCACCTGGCGCCTCATCCACTACCTTTGCAGTAGTAGCGGATTTTCCAAATAAAAACTCAAGAGAAGATCTCTCCATAATGAATTATGGCAGCAGGTAGAAATAAAATCAGCACAAACAGTAGATATTTCCCTTACCAATTCCACTTACCAATAGCGCTTCACTCCCGGCAACGGCGCCAGAAAATAGTCTTGATGACCCACAAGTATAGGGGGTGTATCGTAGTATCTTCGATAAGTAAGAATGTCGATCCCAACAAGGAGCAGAAGGTGTTGACAAGCTGTTTCGATGAATGATTCACTGTAAATGCTCACAGACAAGTATTCAGGGGGTTTTGATGTAACAGGTGAATAAAGTACGAGTAAGTAAAGTGCCAGAGTAACAATTGCAGCGAGTGGCCCAATCCTTTTTAGCACAAAGGACAAGCCGGGTTGTTTACTTATAATGACCAAACTTTCTCGAGGACACACGGGATTTTAGTCTAGTGCTTTCGCTACATACGGCTAAATAATCTTCATTGTTATGATAAGTGTTGTGTGGGTGAACCTATGCTAATGTACCGCCCTTCCTAGGACTAATACATACTTGTGATTATACCCCTTGCAAGCATTCGCAACTACAAGAAAGTAATTAAGAATAAATCTAACCACAGACCTTAAACTGCGAGATCCCGCTATCCCTCCTCGCATCGATATACCAACGGGGGTTTAGGTTTCTGTCACTCCGGCAACCCCGCAATTGGCAAACGAGTACAAGATGCATTCCCCTAGGCCCATAAAGGTGAAGTGTCATGTAGTCGACGTTCACATGACACCACTAGAAGAATAACACCACAACTTAAATATCATAACATTGAATATTACTCAACCATAGTTCACTACTAACATTTAGACTTCACCCATGTCCTCAAGAACTAAACGAACTACTCACGAGACATCATATGGAACATGATCAGAGGTGATATGATGATGAATAACAATCTGAACATAAACCTTGGTTCAATGGTTTCACTCAATAGCATCAACAACAAGTAGAAATCGATACCGGGAGAGTTTCCCCTATCAAACAATCAAGATAAAACCCAAATTGCTACGGCGGTGACAATGTCCAGCGGTGGAGACGGCGGTGATGATGGTGGAGATGATGATGATGGTGATGGAGATGATGTCCAGCTCGATGACGGTGACGATGGCGTCAATTTCCCCCTCCCGGAGGGAATTTCCCCGGCGGATCTCAGCCCGCCGGAGAGCTCTTTTCTCTCTGGTGTCCTCCGCCCCGCAGAGGCGGCTGTAACTCTTCGTGAGGTACCCTCTGTGGCTTAGGTTTGCGGGACGAAGGATTTTGCAAAGAAAAGGAGGCGAAAGGGGCTGTGGGGCCCCCTCACCACCAGGTGGCGCGGCCAGGCCATGGGCCGCGCCGCCCTATGGTCTGGGCCCACCTTGGGTCCAGCTGGCTCCCCCTTCTGGCTTCCTTCGTCATCTGGAAAAATAGGATTTTTGGTATAATTTCCTTCCACAGTTGATCTTCCGAAATATTGCGTTCTGACGGTGCTTTTTCCAGCAGAATCCTGGCTCCGGTGCTCGATCCTCCAATAATGATGAAACATGCAAAATAGATGAAATAACATAAGTATTGTGTCCAAATATGAAATATATCAATGAATAATAGCAAATTATGATACAAAATAGTGATGCAAATTGGACGTATCAGATTACACCAAACGCCACTGCGTAAATGGGTGGTTATAAAGGTGGGATTAAGTATCCGGAAAGTATGAGTTGAGGCATATGGATCAACAGTGGGATTTGTCCATCCCGATGACGGATAGATATACTCTGGGCCCTCTCGGTGGAATGTCGTCTAATGTCTTGCAAGCATATGAATAAGTTCATAAGAGACCACATACCATGGTACGAGTAAAGAGTACTTGTGAGGAGACGAGGTTGAACAAGGTATAGAGTGATACCGAAGATCAAACCTCGGACAAGTAAAATATCGCGTGACAAAGGGAATTGGTATCGTATGTGAATGGTTCATTCGATCACTAAAGTCATCGTTGAATATGTGGGAGCCATTATGGATCTCCAGATCCCGCTATTGGTTATTGGTCGGAGTGAGTACTCAACCATATCCGCATAGTTCGCGAACCGTAGGGTGACACACTTAAAGTTGGATGTTGAAATGGTAGAACTTCAATATGGAATGGAGTTCGAATATTTGTTCGGAGTCCCGGATGAGATCCCGGACATCACGAGGAGTTCCGGAATGGTCCGGAGAATAAGATTCATATATAGGATGTCATTTTATGTGAAATTAAAATGATCCGGAAGGTTCTATGGAAGGTTCTAGAAGGTTCTAGAAAAGTCCGGAAGAAACCACCAAGGAAGGTGGAGTCCCGGAGGGACTCCACCTCCATGGCCGGCCAACCTTAGAGGGGGAGGAGTCCCAAGTGGACTCCCCCTATGGGGCCGGCCACCCCCACATGGAAGGGGGAATCCCACCCCAAGTGGGATTCCCACCTTGGGTAGATTTCCCTATCACATGGAAGGTTTTGGGTTCGGGTCTTATTCGGAGACTTGTAGTCCAACACTTGGGGCTTCCACCTATATAATGAGGGGCCAAGGGAGGGGGCCGGCCACCCCAAGACCACAACCTGGCCGCCCCCCTTGAGTGGCCGGCCACCCCCTCCCAAACCCTAGCCGCCCCCTCTCCTCCATAAGCTCCCGCACGCTTAGCGAAGCTCCGCCGGAGTTCTCCACCGCCACCGACACCACGCCGCCGTGCTGTCGGATTCAAGAGGAGCTACTACTTCCGCTGCCCGCTGGAACGGGAGGTGGACGTCGTCTTCATCAACAACCGAACGTGTGACCGAGTACGGAGGTGCTGCCCGTTCGTGGCGCCGGTGATCAAGATCTTCTACGCGCTTTTGCAAGCGGCAAGTGAACGTCTACCGCAGCAACAAGAGCCTCATCTTGTAGGCTTTGGAATCTCTTCAAGGGTGAGACTCGATAAACCCCTCGTTGCTACCGTCTTCTAGATTGCATCTTGGCTTGGATTGCGTGTTCGTAGGAAATTTTTTTTTTCTATGCAACGTTATCCTACAGTGGTATCAGAGCCGTGTCTATGCATAGATGGTTGCACGAGTAGAACACAATGGTTTTGTGGGCGTTGATGCTCTTGTTATCTTTAGATTGAGTACTTTGCATCTTTGTGGCATAGTGGGATGAAGCGGCTCGGACTAACTTTACATGACCGCGTTCATGAGACTTGTTCCTCGTTCGACATGCAACTTGTATTGCATAAGAGGCTTTGCGGGTGTCTGTCTCTCCTACTATAGTGAAGATTCAATTTACTCTTCTATTGAAAACATTAGTATCAACGTTGTGGTTGATGTTCGTAGGTAGATTAGATCTCTCTCGAAAACCCTAAACCACGTAAAATATGCAAACCAAATTAGAGATGTCTAACTTATTTTTGCAGGGTTTGGTGATGTGATATGGCCATAATGTGATGATGAATATGTATGAGATGATCATTATTGTATTGTGGCAACCGGTAGGAGCCTTATGGTTGTCTTTAAATTTCATGTTGAGTAGTATTTCAAAGTAGTTGTAATAGTTGCTACATGGAGGACAATCATGAAGACGGCGCCATTGACCTTGACGCTACGCCGACGATGATGGAGATCATGCCCGAAGATGATGGAGATCATGTCCGTGCTTTGGAGATGAAGATCAAAGGCACAAAGACAAAAGGGCCATATCATATCGCATATGAACTGCATGTGATGTTAATCCTTTTATGCATCTTATTTTGCTTAGATCGCGACTGTAGCATTATAAGATGATCCCTCACTAAAATCTCAAGATAATAAAGTGTTCATCCTTAGTAGCACCGTTGCCAAGACTTGTCGTTTCGAAGCATCTCGTGATGATCGGGTGTGATAGAATCAACAAGTGCATACAACGGGTGCAAGACAGTTTTGCACATGCGGATACTAAGGTGGCCTTGACGAGCCTAGCATGTACAGACATGGTCTCGGAACACGTGATACCGAAAGGTAGAGCATGAATCATATGGTTGATATGATGAACACTTTGAGTGTTCGCCATTGAAATCACACCTTGTCTCGTGATGATCGGACTTAGGTGCGGTGGATTTGGTTCGTGTGATCACTAAGACAATGCGAGGGATATTGTTTTGAGTGGGAGTTCACCTAGATTTTTAATTATGTTGAATTAAAATTTGAACTCAATTTGTCATAAACTTAGTCTAAACTTTTGCAAATATATGTTGTAGAGATGGCGTCCCCAATCAATTTTAACCAGTTCCTAGAGAAACAAAAACTTAAGAGCAACGGTAGCAACTTCACCGACTGGTTCCGTCATGTGAGGATCTTCCTCTCTGGCGGAAATCTGCAATATGTGCTTGATGCACCGCTAGGTGACCCTCCTGCAGAAACTGAAACCAATGAAGTAAAAGCTGTTTACGAGACTCGGAAAACTCGGTACTCTCAAGTTCAGTGTGCCATCCTGTGCAGTCTGGAATCCGATCTTCAAAAACGTTTTGAGCACCACGATCCTCATGAGTTGATGAAAGAGCTGAAAGCTATTTTTGAGACTCATGCGGCCATGGAATGCTATGAAGCATCGAAACATTTCTTCAGTTGTATGATGGAAGAAGGCAGCTCCGTTAGTGAGCACATGCTCACCATGACCGGGCATGCGAAGAAACTCAGTGACTTGGGAATAGTGATTCCTAACGGATCGGGGATTAATCGTGTCCTTCAATCACCGCCACCAAGTTACAAGAACTTTGTGATGAACTACAATATGCAGAACATGAACAAGGAGTTACTCGAACTCTTTGGCATGCTAAAAGCTGCTGAGATTGAGATCAAGAAAGAGCACCAAGTGTTGATGGTCAACAAGACCACCAGTTTCAAGAAACAGGGCAAGTCTAAGGGAAAATTCAAGAAGGGTGGCAAGAAAGCTGCCACGCCTCCTATGAAACCTATGAACGGCCCTAAGCCTGATGCTTGAGTGCTATTACTGCAAGGAGAAGGGACACCTGGAAGCGTAATTACTCCAAGTATCCGGCTTATATGAAGAGCGGCCTTGTCAAGAAGAAGAAAGAAGGTATATATGATATACATGTTATAGATGTTTATCTCACTGGTTCTCGTTCTAGTACCTGGGTATTTGATACTGGTTCGGTTGCTCATATTTGTAACTCGAAACAGGAACTAAAGAATAAACGAAGACTACTGAAAGATGAAGTGACGATGCGCGTTGGAAACGAATCCAAAGTCGATGTGATCGCTGTCGGCACACTTCCCCTACATCTACCTTCGGGATTAGTTTTAAGCCTAAATAATTGTTATTTTGTTCCAGCGTTGAGCATGAACATTATATCTGGATCTTGTTTAATGCAAGACGGTTATTCATTCAAGTCTGAGAATAATGGTTGTTCTATTTTTATGAATAATATCTTTTATGGTCGAGCACCAGAAAAGAATGACTTATTTCTGTTAGATCTCGATAGTAGTGATACGCATATACATAACATTGATGCTAAGCGAATTAAATTGAATGATAATTCTACTTATATGTGGCACTTGTCGTCTTGGTCATATTGGAGTGAAACGCATGAAGAAACTCCATACCGATGGATTACTTGAATCACTTGACTTTGAGTCACTTGATAGATGCGAAGCATGTCTAATGGGTAAAATGACTAAGACTCCATTTTCCGGTATGATGGAGCGAGCTACCGACTTATTGGAAATCATACATACCGATGTGTGCGGACCAATGAGCGTAGCATCGCGCGGTGGTTATCGTTATGTTCTAACCTTCACAGATGATCTGAGTAGATATGGGTATATCTATTTCATGAAACATAAATCCGAAACTTTCGAGAAGTTTAAGGAATTCCAAAGTGAAGTAGAAAATCAACGTAACAAGAAGATTAAATTTCTACGATCTGATCGTGGAGGTGAATATCTGAGTTATGAGTTTGGCATGCATTTAAAGAAATGTGGAATACTTTCACAATTGACACCGCCGGGAACACCTCAACGAAACGGTGTGTCCGAACGTCGTAATCGAACTCTCTTAGATATGGTTCGTTCTATGATGTCTCTTACTGATTTGCCGTTATCTTTTTGGAGTTATGCATTAGAGATAGCCGCATTCACTTTAAATAGAGCACCATCAAAATCCGTAGAAATGACACCGTATGAATTATGGTTTAATAAGAAACCTAAGCTGTCGTTCCTGAAAGTTTGGGGTTGCGAAGCCTATGTAAAGAAGTTACAATCGGACAAGCTAGAACCCAAAGCGGAGAAATGCGTCTTCATAGGATACCCTAAGGAAACTATAGGGTACACTTTCTATCACAGATCCGAAGGCAAAATTTTTGTTGCTAAGAACGGAACCTTTCTTGAGAAAGAATTTCTCACTAAAGAAGTGACTGGAAGAAAAGTAGAACTCGATGAGATTGATGAATCTATACTCGTTGATCAGAGTAGCGCAGTACCGGAAGTTGTACATGTACCGCCTACACCGGCAACAGAGAAAGCTAATGATAATGATCATGAAACTTCGAACGAGGAAACTACTGAACCTCGCAGATCGACAAGGGAGCGTGCCACTCCTGATTGGTATGATCCTTGTCTAAATGTCATGATTGTGGATAACAATGATGAGGAGCCTGCGACGTATGAAGAAGCGATGATGAGCCCAGATTCCAACAAATGGCAAGAAGCCATGAAATCCGAAATGGGATCCATGTATGATAACAAAGTATGGACTTTGGTAGACTTACCTGATAGCCGAAAGGCTATCGAGAATAAATGGATCTTCAAGAGAAAAACAGATGCTGATGGTAATATTATCGTCTATAAAGCTCGACTTGTCGCAAAGGGTTTCGACAAATTCAAGGAGTTGACTACGATGAGACTTTCTCACCCGTAGCGAAGCTAAAATCTGTGAGGATTTTGTTAGCAATAGCTGCATTTTTTGATTATGAGATTTGGCAGATGGATGTCAAAACGGCGTTCCTTAATGGAGACATTGAGGAAGAGTTGTATATGGTACAACCCAAAGGTTTTGTCGATCCTAAAAATGCTGACAAAGTATGCAAACTTTAGCGTTCAATCTATGGACTGAAGCAAGCATCAAGAAGTTGGAACCGACGCTTTGATAAGGTGATCAAAGACTTCGGGTTTATACAGTGTCATGGAGAGGCCTGTATTTACAAGAAAGTGAGTGGGAGCTCTGTAGCATTCCTGATATTATATGTAGATGACATATTATTGATCGGGAATGATATAGAACTTTTAAGCAGTGTAAAAGATTATTTGAATAATAGTTTTTCAATGAAAGACCTTGGTGAAGCATCGTATATATTAGGCATCAAGATTTACAGAGATAGATCAAGACGCCTAATAGGGCTATCACAGAGTATGTGGGGACCCCGGACTAGCTGTCCGAAATTCCCTGTTATGTATACAGTTCACGATCCCATGATCAGTGCGCCGTGAACACATAACCGAACTGATATCAAATTACACCATCCATTACAAAGCGGAATAAGAAAATTACAACATGGTCACATGACCGATACTTACATAATAGCCTCAAAGGGCCTAACAAAACATCAGAGTAGCATCATCACTTCAGCAAGCGCGATACCCAAGTCATCTGCCATCACCCTACGAGCAACTGACTGGGAAGACGTTCCTAGCTCGCATAGACGTCGTCAACTCCTTCTTCATCCGTCGTGTTCCTCCAAGTCTGGCCAAGTAAATAGCCAGGGACAAAGCCGTGAGTACATTTGGAATTGTACTCGCAAACCATCAAGAAAGATGCTAACAGAGCTAACTAAAAGAGACAAGAGAGAAAGAATAGTTTCTCTTGTGGATATAGCATGTGAAAGAGAATCAGTTTCTCTTGTGGATATAGCATGTGAAAGAGAATCAGTTTCTCTTGTGGATATAGCATGTGAAAGAGAATCAGTTTCTCTTGTGGATATAGCATCCCGACATCTCAATTGATGGGGACGCTTAGGAAGTTCTATGACATCTCTATATCTTTGTTAAAGAAGAGTTCCTCTACATGAAACACTAGGAAAGAGTTCCCCACTTGGTCTCAATTTTTCCCACGACCATCTCCATATGGTCAACACACGCCCACTTTCCGTACCCTTCCGGTACATCCAACACAACACTTTCTTTGCAAAGCATTTATCAAAACAAAACTCAAGCCCCGGTAAAGGTAGACCTTTGCAACCCGTCCATGACCGTGGACACGGCTATTCGAATAGATTTGACTCTGCGAGTTTGCACACTTTCCCCACAACTATCCGGATACCTATCGTGTGGGCATCATCCCCGCATAACAACATATGCCACGACGGATACCCGGACATAACCTTTCGCCCATCTCCACTGGCACGAGTCCTTCCCTGCGGGCTTACCCCTTCCCGGCACCCCGGCAGCATACCTCCTTGAGCGTATCTCCGGCGCCATGACAGAAGACCCTCAGTAATCGTCCGGCTATCGGTCTAGACAGTGTATTGCCTCCTCCAGAGCGCAACCCGGCGTCGGAGGTCGTCGTGACCCTCCCTAGAAAGTTGTGAAGGGTGCTCCTGCCAGCTTCAACAAACTACGGGCTAAGCCCCGTCCCACACCAGGGTAGAGTGGTTGCGCGATAAAAGTTGGGCTGGTGTACACTTATACGCAGTGCTCCTTTTTAAAACCATTTTTTTCCCACAACACCTCGGTTGTTCAACCATCCTCCATACACCTCTTTTCCAAACATCTTTATCAAGATCCTTTGCTTTCATAAGCCATACACTTGGGTTAACTCACCCAAGGTTTTCATAAACATTTACAACAAGGTAAACCTTGAGGGGTTCCCAACCTATAGTTTCATGAGAAGGAACTAATACAACACCATGGCCGAGATGCGGGTCATCACGCCATGAGGGGTATTTGTGAGTGGCTCCAAGAGAATTATACTTGCTTAAGGTAAGAATGTATCATGACAACATAGGATGGACCCAACTTTCAGATTTGTGGTACTACTATACAACTTGGATGGTGAAGGTGCACTATCCAACCAACATTCACAAGGGTACACGGCATACTCCTCTCAAGTTGAGAACTACACCAAGATTCATGACTTTGATACCTCTAGGCTACAAAAGTGGTGGGTGTGGTGTAAGTCATTATCTTGAGATGGAACATGCTCAAGTCGAGCATACAAGGTAACCAAGAGGAATAGCACGGCCATGATACCATGCATCCCATAATCACAAAGACAATAGTGGAGTATCACCACTAGGGAGTACCCCACTAGCAACCATACATAGATGACAATAATAAAGAGAACAACACACATAGAAACAATGTGCTTTGGATATCAACAAATGACATCCAACTAGACACCGAATCAGAGATCAAAGATGGCTTGCCTTGGCTTATTTGTCCCTGTACTTCTTCAACTCCATCAATATAAGAATCCCAACAACATAAATAGAATCCTCGTCCGATTCCACTTCTTCTTCTTCTCCGGAATTGTTCGCATCTATCGCCGGAAAATATAAAAGGAACACAATCAATCACATTGCATCAACAAGACATCATTCAACAATCAACAACTAACCATGCAGCCAAGGTATAACATACTAAGGACTTATAGATACCACAAACCAGGTTTAAGAGTTTTAATTTAGAAAACCCCATTTATTTACCTAGTAAAGGTATGGGTGCATCACAACTTAGCAATTGCCTCTCTCGGTTATCACCATGGTATAAACCAATTATCCCCTGGTAGATAACATCATGAAGAGGACAAGAGCATTAGTTTGGCATCACAAACATTCACAACATAATTTCAAACATCTTTGGAAAAGTAGAAATCAGTTTTCCTAATTTAATTTGCTCACTTAACACTATACACAAATAGGAAGCAAACCATATACCACATCATTTGAAAACTTAAGCAAAACAAAAGAGCTAATGTTAGGTTGCAGAGGTTTTGTTTTTCAAGCATAAAACAAAGGTTGCCCAACTCTACTAAAAAGAGTTGGTCAAGGATTTTAAATATACCGAAAAGTTTTGCTTCAACAATGCATGTCACACATAAACATTACTAACAGCAACAAATATGTACGAACAGAGACTAATAATATTTTTCCTAGATGGCCAATACTAATACAAGACTAACCCAATTGGAATCACCCAAAAATATTAAACCTACAATTTTAGGAATTTCTTTGAATCTGACTGTACAGAAAACAAGATCTATAAGCCATAAATTGTAGGAAAATCCTAAAAATATGAGGCCACTGGCATTTGAAAGATAATTAAACAGAGAAGCATACACAATTAGATTTGGGTTCAAATTGTTTCTGAAACTCTCACAAATGGATTTACAAGTTTACTGCATGTTTTCACCATTTGCTTTAACTATGGAGTTGCAAAATAGATATAGGTTTGAAACTTGTTTGAGATGATTAAGAAAACATTCAGTAATCCTACAGAATTGGAATCACTCAATTAGGTTCAAAAATGGATTTTTGATGAATTAAAAACTAACAGCCATGTCTGCAGAACACACAGAACAAGTTTAATTCACCACCAATCGTACATAAATCATAAAAATATAAGGTCTACTGCATCTGAAAGGTATTGAATAGGTGTTTCTTACCCAATTGGTTTCATTCAAAAATTCGTCTCCAAGCTCCTGGTTTAATTCGACAAAGTCAGATCTGACCAGATCTTGATCTGTGAATCATTTCAGTTTCAGGAGGTCAATCGAAGTGAATCCATCGCCAAAATGAAGGTATTGGAGAGGGCTTTCACCCACAGTTTAATTTGCTCAAAAAGGTTTGGTAAAACGGGAGAAACCTAACAAACAGTGATTCTACATGTTTTCAGAACTTTATTTACCATGCAAAATCCGTAACGAATTTGAGGATGAGACCAACGCCAAGTTGTAGATCTTTTCAATACCTATCTGTGGAACTTTGAATCACTCGATTTGGATCTGCACACGAGATTTGGCGGATTTTACAAGATTGTACCAGAATCTGGAACAGCAAGAAAGCAGAAATTACAGCAAGTTTTTGTACGAACTTTGCTCAAGAACTTCAGATCTGAGGATTGCTCAACCTTCTCCATGCTTGGACCAACATGCACCTGCATCAAGATCCAATCTTAGCAATGGAGGAAGAAGAAGAGGAGATTAAACCATCTAGGGTTGGGGAGAAGATGGAGAGGGAGGCTCTCATGGTGAGGGGAAGCTTGAGGGAGGAGGGAAGCTTCATCTTGGTGGATTTCCATGGCCATGGCCGGCCATGGGAGCAAGGACCAGCAGCAGCTCGTGGGAGAGAGGAGGAGGAGAGTGTGAGGGAGTGGAGAGAAGAGAAATGAGGGCCAAAGGTGGAGGGGTGGCCGGCTAGGGGGTTTTTATAGAGGGAGAGGGGTGGCTGCCTCCTTTTTTCATTGGCCAAGGAAGGTGGCTGCCCATTTAATTGTTGGGGTAGTTGGGAGGCAAGGCTTGTGGAGGAAGGAAGAGAAGGGGAAGGGCTGGCCGAAAATCTTGCCATGGCTGGCTCCTTCATGTGCCAAGCACAAGTGAGCAATGTGAGAGAGAGACACAACATCAATGTGTATAGACCAAGGTATGATGTTGAGAAGATAATATCAATGAGTGACTTTGATAAAGATAAAAATAGGAGTAGATACATATAGATAAAAATGAGTATGAAGGTGACATGTGCCATGTGCCATGAGAATAATCTCCACCACTTTGGTGGAGACCAACTTATGATGAAGATAGTTCCCAAGGTAGAGTTAATGAATAGAAGTTTTCATTTGATTTCAATCTTGGAAATATTGGGGTTGACCACATGCAACAATGCATGAGCATGTCAAGGTAGATGGGATGGTGATGGTGGCTTAGTCAATGATAGAGCAAGATTAAGAGAGATGGTGAGTGAAGTATTCATATATTCACAAAGATGAATATACTGACATAAATCATCAATTTATGAGGTCAAGGTGATGATGGAAAAGAATAGAGGATTGGGATGGGTATGATGGAATATAAGTTGCTCTTCAAATAAGAGGTCAATTGGGAGTGATTTGAAAGTATCAAATGATCATCCATTTGATCCAGAATTGGAGGATGAAGGAACATAATGTGGTAGATCGAGAGATGTACACAAGATGTGCAAGAGTTGTCATTTGATAAAGGATTCATTTGAAAAGTATATGGAACACCTCAATTGTCTAGACACAATTGGGAATGAACTCAAGTGAAATGGAATCTTGAAGATGTTGGGAGAAAACTAGTTGGAACATAGGAGTTCAAAATATTCTACTTACTTTCTCTAGTAAAGTAGAGTTTTTCTCCAATGTAAAATAATCAAGAGGAAAACAAGAAATGGTGTAGGTACCATAAACAAGCCTTTTGCTGAAAAGAAAGCAAGATAGAAAATAATGTTTTTAGAAATCAGTACTTGGTAGAAATGGGATGAGAAAACAAAATCCATTTCAGTTCCTTGTTTTCTTTGCAGAAATATCTTGAAAATATTTATAAAACTAGAAGTAGTTTTGTGATCAAAACTAGAGAAGGAAAACAATAGGGTTTTTTAGGAGGAAAAACTAATTTAGGGAGGAGTGTTCTCAAGGGTAGATGATGGCTACAAAATGTATCCATCATTCCCACTCTTGGTTTTGTGAAGATAAACTTGGATGAAAACAAAAACAAGAGGTAAAAGAGGAAGAAGTGATCTGATGCTGGAACATGGGATAGGATACCAGATCAAGTTGAATATATGAGTTGCAAGGATTGACTGAGACATGCAGGACGTGGAGGTTGAAGAGGGTGTTGCATAGATGAGATCCATGTATTGAGGCTACCAATAACAGTTGTGGTTGCTTAGAAATTAACTGCCAAAGTCTGAACATTTTAAGCATGTCAACACAGATGGTCGACATGGCCTCAAAACCAACAAGGATGAGTGGGTATAAGAGAGGGATGTAGCTTGGGGTAGATGATCCCAAGTTTTGAATTAAGTAAGATTGAGCTATCTTGTACCACAAAGAGGAAAATCAAGATGGCACACTCATGTTGTCATCAGGAGAGAGGTTTGATGTAATAAGAAGGAAAACAATTCTTCCTAAGTCACACATGTGTTTTTATTAGGTGAGTTGCTTGTTTTACCACTAGGGGTGTTGTTCTTTGAGGTAACTCAAGACAAAACTCATCAAGCAAAACAAGACAATTCATCTACCAACAGATCAAAGCAATTCATCACAACAAACAGATCAAGGCAATTCATCTATTTAGTCTTTAGAAAAAGTTTTTGTTCCCCCTAATTTTTGCAATAAGGACAATTAATCCAGGTTGCAAAAGTTGGGGTGTTACAGATCTTCCACCCTTAAAATAATCTCGTCCCGAGATTACTGAGCGCGGAACTAGAGGGGTTGTAAAGCTTAACAAAATTAGACTCCATTCTTCTGTCGACGTGCCATTGTTGAGAGGGTCGCAACTTCAGCTTCTGGGAGACATGATGGATTCCAGCCGATGGCGAGCTTCATGAAGAGGTTGACTACTCCATGCAGGTGTTGGATCTCTATCTTCTTCATGATCCTAGCGGAGGTTCAAGACTGTGGGAGGGTTAGTGCACCCGGTGGTGCTTGAGCAGGGTTGAAAACTTTTTAGAGTTAGCCTAAATTTAGTGGAAGACGAAGTCTTCCACCCTTAAAATTGTTCATCGGGGAGGGGGCGTTAAAAACGGTAAGCTTCGGCCACGAGTCTTGTCGGGCGCTCCTTGGAGAAGTCATTGATCTCTTGTCTTGAGTCGAACATCTTCTGAGGGCGTTGTGTAGTCCATGGCTTCAAGAGGGGTTGGTGCATCCCACATTTCCAACGGTGTGTTAGAAAGGTTTAAAATGTTAGGGTTAGCTCCAACTTTTAGTGGAAGACGAAGTCTTCCACCCTTAAGATTTTTCATCGGGTTCTCGGAAAAACTCAGAGCTTCTGCCTTGTAGTTCTGTCTGGGGCTTCTGAAGAAGTCATCGGTCTTCCTTGTTCAGCTGAAGAATCTTCGGGGAGACATGTAGACCACGGCTTCAATGGACTCTCACGGTGTTTTATAAACCACAGGACGCGCGGCAAGTTAGTAAGTCAATAAAACGCCTGGTTGGTATCCATATGAAGCAGCAACATATGTCGTCGAAGACAATCTTCAGCTAGCGGGTCGGTGTTGACCAGTTAAGAAGTGAGCGGGTAAATTGCACCTAGTCTTGAGTTCTTGAGGCATCTTCAGGAGTCTTCACTTGATGAGGACCAGATGAACCATGTGATGTAGCTCGGCTTTGACGCTATGGTTCTCTCAGCTTGTTAGATGGTGTGTTAGAGGGTGGTTTCAAGAAGATATCCTCGAGGTTAGTGCGATTGTACTCCAAGGTTAGACCAAGTTAGTAGGTCTTCTCGCAGAGGTGCAGTCACTCTTGAAGGTAGGGCTTCTTCTTTCCTGTCATAGTGGAGATGCTCCAGCTGATCTTGAAAGTAGTCGGCATAGATAGGGGTCTGAGTTAGTTTCCCTGACGGTTGAAAAACAACTGCTAACGGGTTTAGAGTTAGAGTCTTTCATTAATCTACCCAACTAACTAGCAGTTAGCAATACATCGGCGAGGCAAACTTTAATCCTATCATTGCCGGTGACACCCATACAATCATAACCAGAGACAAAATACCACTAACAGAGGCTACTGGTATTTTTCCTAGATGCACAGTAACGAAACAAGATCAACACAATTGGAATCATTCAAAAATATTTATTTTTCAATTTTTGAGACTCAAAATACTAACCAGAAATAGTGATCAAGTTTTATTTATTAAAAATCGCCCAAAAATCCTAAAAATACAAGGTCAGAGGCATCTGAAAGATAAGTTCATACTGGTTCTAGTGCAATTGGAATCACATCAATCGGAGCTACCAAACTATTTTTATTAGCAAAACAGTACACTGGCAGATTTCCATTTTTAATTTCTGTTTTACAAATTTCAAACAATTAAAAAGGGCGAGAACGTCTAAATAGCAAGACATACATGCACACAACAAACAGATACAAACACTCAAGGCAGCACACTAGGGAACTACAAGCAATCATCAAACCAGACATGGTACTCTAAGTACCCAGAAATTCCTAATGCGCGGGTTTATCTCAATCAAAGCGATTGAGTTTGTCCTATCCATCCTATTGGTTTGGGGCTGGTCACATGTGTCGACGTCTTCATATTGTCAGCATCAGCTTCAACTTGGATCCTTGTAGCAGTTGGTAGTGAAGGGGCTGGGTGTTGAGTTGTCGATGTCGAGGCGGAGGCGAAAATTGCTTAGACTTCTTGTTCAACATCCCGGGGACGTGAGGTCTTCAGAGGAGTAGCTGTCGAGATACTCCCAAAGTCGACAACTTCTCATAACTGGCCTAAAAATTACTTGTCAAGAAACTGAGGACTTGATCCCTGACGACTGCAAAAAGTGCGAGTCCATGGAGGAACAAGGTCAGCTCCCTGACAGACTTTGGTGACAACCAAAGACATGATCTAATTATCCTTTTGTGGGCACACTAAGTCTGCCTCCAATCTTCAATAGTTGCGGTTGGAGATATATGAGTCTTCATAAAAGGTTGATCCATCTTCGACTTCGAGTCTCCGGTCTGAGTTGGGGAAATCGTCCAACATGTAGGTTTGAAGTGGTTGAGACAGTACAGCAAGAATTTTCAAACTTTTTTATAAAGCGGAGAGATAAGAATTTAGAAGTTTTGAATAAATAAGAGGAGTAGAAGCTATAGTTACGATTAAAGAAATACTTTATTTCGCAAATAGTTTTTCCCCAAGTACTTGTTTCCAAACTAACGTCCATGCTAACTAAGGTCTCCTACAGTCAGGATAGCTCTGATACCAGCTCTGTGGGGACCCCGGACTAGCTGTCCGAAATTCCCTGTTATGTATACGGTTCACGATCCCATGATCAGTGCGCCGTGAACACATAACCGAACTGATATCAAATTACACCATCCATTACAAAGCGGAATAAGAAAATTACAACATGGTCACATGACCGATACTTACATAATAGCCTCAAAGGGCCTAACTAAACATCAGAGTAGCATCATCACTTCAGCAGCGCAGTACCCAAGTCATCTGCCATAACCCTACTGAGCAAGCGACCGGGAAGACGTTCCTAGCTCGCATAGACGTTGTCAACTCCTTCTTCATCCGTCGTGTTCCTCCAAGTCTGGCCAAGTAAATAGCCAGGGACAAAGCCGTGAGTACATTTGGAATTGTACTCGCAAACCATCAAGAAAGATGCTAACAGAGCTAACTAAAAGAGACAAGAGAGAAAGAATAGTTTCTCTTGTGGATATAGCATGTGAAAGAGAATCAGTTTCTCTTGTGGATATAGCATGTGAAAGAGAATTAGTTTCTCTAGTGGATATAGCATGTGAAAGAGAATCAGTTTCTCTTGTGGATATAGCATCCCGACATCTCAATTGATGGGGACGCTTAGGAAGTTCTATGACATCTCTATATCTTTGTTAAAGAAGAGTTCCTCTACATGAAACACTAGGAAAGAGTTCCCCACTTGGTCTCAATTTTTCCCACGACCATCTCCATATGGTCAACACACGCCCACTTTCCGTACCCTTCCGGTACATCCAACACAACACTTTCTTTGCAAAGCATTTATCAAAAACAAAACTCAAGCCCCGGTAAAGGTAGACCTTTGCAACCCGTCCATGACCGTGGACACGGCTATTCGAATAGATTTGACTCTGCAGAGTTTGCACACTTTCCCCACAACTATCCGGATACCTATCGTGTGGGCATCATCCCCGCATAACAACATATGCCACGACGGATACCCGGACATAACCTTTCGCCCATCTCCACTGGCACGAGTCCTTCCCTGCGGGCTTACCCCTTCCCGGCACCCCGGCAGCATACCTCCTTTTGAGCGTATCTCCGGCGCCATGACAGAAGACCCTCAGTAATCGTCCGGCTATCGGTCTAGACAGTGTATTGCCTCCTCCAGAGCGCAACCCGGTGTCGGAGGTCATCGTGACCCTCCCTAGAAAGTTGTGAAGGGTGCTCCTGCCAGCTTCAACAAACTACGGGCTAAGCCCCGTCCCACACCAGGGTAGAGTGGTTGCGCGATAAAAGTTGGGCTGGTGTACACTTATACGCGAGTGCTCCTTTTTAAAACCATTTTTTTCCCACAACACCTCTGCAGCTTGTTCAACCATCCTCCATACACCTCTTCTTCCAAACATCTTTATCAAGATCCTTTGCTTTCATAAGCCATACACTTGGGTTAACTTACCCAAGGTTTTCATAAAACATTTACAACAAGGTAAGCCTTGAGGGTTCCCAACCTATAGTTTCATGAGAAGGAACTAATACAACACCATGGCCGAGATGCGGGTCATCACGCCATGAGGGGTATTTGTGAGTGGCTCCAAGAGGATTATACTTGCTTAAGGTAAGAATGTATCATGACAACATAGGATGGACCCAACTTTCAGATTTGTGGTACTACTATACAACTTGGATGGTGAAGGTGCACTATCCAACCAACATTCACAAGGGTACACGGCATACTCCTCTCAAGTTGAGAACTACACCAAGATTCATGACTTTGATACCTCTAGGCTACACAAAGTGGTGGGTGTGGTGTAAGTCATTATCTTGAGATGGAACATGCTCAAGTCGAGCATACAAGGTAACCAAGAGGAATAGCACGGCCATGATACCATGCATCCCATAATCACAAAGACAATAGTGGAGTATCACCACTAGGGAGTACCCCACTAGCAACCATACATAGATGACAATAATAAAGAGAACAACACACATAGAAACAAGGTGCTTTGGATATCAACAAATGACATCCAACTAGACACCGAATCAGAGATCAAAGATGGCTTGCCTTGGCTTATTTGTCCCTGTACTTCTTCAACTCCATCAATATAAGAATCCCAACAACATAAATAGAATCCTCGTCCGATTCCACTTCTTCTTCTTCTCCGGAATTGTTCGCATCTATCGCCGGAAAATATAAAAGGAACACAATCAATCACATTGCATCAACAAGACATCATTCAACAATCAACAACTAACCATGCAGCCAAGGTATAACATACTAAGGACTTATAGATACCACAAACCAGGTTTAAGAGTTTTAATTTAGAAAACCCCATTTATTTACCTAGTAAAGGTATGGGTGCATCACAACTTAGCAATTGCCTCTCTCGGTTATCACCATGGTATAAACCAATTATCCCCTGGTAGATAACATCATGAAGAGGACAAGAGCATTAGTTTGGCATCACAAACATTCACAACATAATTTCAAACATCTTTGGAAAAGTAGAAATCAGTTTTCCTAATTTAATTTGCTCACTTAACACTATACACAAATAGGAAGCAAACCATATACCACATCATTTGAAAACTTAAGCAAAACAAAAGAGCTAATGTTAGGTTGCAGAGGTTTTGTTTTTCAAGCATAAAACAAAGGTTGCCCAACTCTACTAAAAAGAGTTGGTCAAGGATTTTAAATATACCGAAAAGTTTTGCTTCAACAATGCATGTCACACATAAACATTACTAACAGCAACAAATATGTACGAACAGAGACTAATAATATTTTTCCTAGATGGCCAATACTAATACAAGACTAACCCAATTGGAATCAACCAAAAATATTAAACCTACAATTTTAGGAATTTCTTTGAATCTGACTGTACAGAAAACAAGATCTGTAAGCCATAAATCGTAGGTAAATCCTAAAAATATGAGGCCACTGGCATTTGAAAGAAAATTAAACAGAGAAGCATAAACAATTGGATTTGGGTTCAAATTGTTTCTGAAACTCTTACAAATGGATTTACAAGTTTACTGCATGTTTTCACCATTTGCTTTAACTATGGAGTTGCAGAACAGATATAGGTTTGAAACTTGTTTGAGATGATTAAGAAAACATTCAGTAATCCTACAGAATTGGAATCACTCAATTAGGTTCAAAAATGGATTTTTGATGAATTAAAAACTAACAGCCATGTCTGCAGAACACACAGAACAAGTTTAATTCACCACCAATCGTACATAAATCATAAAAATATGAGTTCTGCTTCATCTGAAAGGTATTGAATAGGTGTTTCTTACCCAATTGGTTTCATTCAAAAATTCGTCTCCAAGCTCCTGGTTTAATTCGACAAAGTCAGATCTGACCAGATCTTGATCTGTGAATCATTTCAGTTTCAGGAGGTCAATCGAAGTGAATCCACCGCCAAAATGAAGGTATTGGAGAGGGCTTTTACCCACAGTTTAATTTGCTCAAAAAGGTTTTGTAAAACGGGAGAAATCTAACAAACAGTGATTCTGCATGTTTGCAGAACTTTATTTACCATGCAAAATCCGTAACGAATTTGAGGATGAGACCAACGCCAGGTTGTAGATCTTTTCAATACCTATCTGTGGAACTTTGAATCACTCGATTTGGATCTGCACACGAGATTTGGCGGATTTTACAAGATTGTACCAGAATCTGGAACAGCAAGAAAGCAGAAATTACAGCAAGTTTTTGGACGAACTTTGCTCAAGAACTTCAGATCTGAGGATTGCTCAACCTTCTCCATGCTTGGACCAACATGCACCTGCATCAAGATCCAATCTTAGCAATGGAGGAAGAAGAAGAGGAGATTAAACCATCTAGGGTTGGGGAGAAGATGGAGAGGGAGGCTCTCATGGTGAGGGGAAGCTTGAGGGAGGAGGGAAGCTTCATCTTGGTGGATTTCCATGGCCATGGCCGGCCATGGGAGCAAGGACCAGCAGCAGCTCGTGGGAGAGAGGAGGAGGAGAGTGTGAGGGAGTGGAGAGAAGAGAAATGAGGGCCAAAGGTGGAGGGGTGGCCGGCTAGGGGGTTTTTATAGAGGGAGAGGGGTGGCTGCCTCCTTTTTCATTGGCCAAGGAAGGTGGCTGCCCATTTAATTGTTGGGGTAGTTGGGAGGCAAGGCTTGTGGAGGAAGGAAGAGAAGGGGAAGGGCTGGCCGAAAATCTTGCCATGGCCGGCTCCTTCATGTGCCAAGCACAAGTGAGCAATGTGAGAGAGAGACACAACATCAATGTGTATAGACCAAGGTATGATGTTGAGAAGATAATATCAATGAGTGACTTTGATAAAGATAAAAATAGGAGTAGATACATATAGATAAAAATGAGTATGAAGGTGACATGTGCCATGTGCCATGAGAATAATCTCCACCACTTTGGTGGAGACCAACTTATGATGAAGATAGTTCCCAAGGTAGAGTTAATGAATAGAAGTTTTCATTTGATTTCAATCTTGGAAATATTGGGGTTGACCACATGCAACAATGCATGAGCATGTCAAGGTAGATGGGATGGTGATGGTGGCTTAGTCAATGATAGAGCAAGATTAAGAGAGATGGTGAGTGAAGTATTCATATATTCACAAAGATGAATATATTGACATAAATCATCAATTTATGAGGTCAAGGTGATGATGGAAAAGAATAGAGGATTGGGATGGGTATGATGGAATATAAGTTGCTCTTCAAATAAGAGGTCAATTGGGAGTGATTTGAAAGTATCAAATGATCATCCATTTGATCCAGAATTGGAGGATGAAGGAACATAATGTGGTAGATCAGAGATGTACACAAGATGTGCAAGAGTTGTCATTTGATAAAGGATTCATTTGAAAAGTATATGGAACACCTCAATTGTCTAGACACAATTGGGAATGAACTCAAGTGAAATGGAATCTTGAAGATGTTGGGAGAAAACTAGTTGGAACATAGGAGTTCAAAATATTCTACTTACTTTCTCTAGTAAAGTAGAGTTTTTCTCCAATGTAAAATAATCAAGAGGAAAACAAGAAATGGTGTAGGTACCATAAACAAGCCTTTTGCTGAAAAGAAAGCAAGATAGAAAATAATGTTTTTAGAAATCAGTACTTGGTAGAAATGGGATGAGAAAACAAAATCCATTTCAGTTCCTTGTTTTCTTTGCAGAAATATCTTGAAAATATTTATAAAACTAGAAGTAGTTTTGTGATCAAAACTAGAGAAGGAAAACAATAGGGTTTTTGAGGAGGAAAAACTAATTTAGGGAGGAGTGTTCTCAAGGGTAGATGATGGCTACAAAATGTATCCATCATTCCCACTCTTGTTTTTGTGAAGATAAACTTGGATGAAAACAAAAACAAGAGGTAAAAGAGGAAGAAGTGATCTGATGCTGGAACATGGGATAGGATACCAGATCAAGTTGAATATATGAGTTGCAAGGATTGGACTGAGACATGCAGGACGTGGAGGTTGAAGAGGGTGTTGCATAGATGAGATCCATGTATTGAGGCTACCAATAACGGTTGTGGTTGCTTAGAAATTAACCGCCAAAGTCTGGACATTTTAAGCATGTCAACACGGATGGTCGACATGGCCTCAAAACCAACAAGGATGAGTGGGTATAAGAGAGGGATGTAGCTTGGGGTAGATGATCCCAAGTTTTGAATTAAGTAAGATTGAGCTATCTTGTACCACAAAGAGGAAAATCAAGATGGCACACTCATGTTGTCATCGGGAGAGAGGTTTGATGTAATAAGAAGGAAAACAATTCTTCCTAAGTCACACATGTGTTTTTATTAGGTGAGTTGCTTGTTTTACCACTAGGGGTGTTGTTCTTTGAGGTAACTCAAGACAAAACTCATCAAGCAAAACAAGACAATTCATCTACCAACAGATCAAAGCAATTCATCACAACAAACAGATCAAGGCAATTCATCTATTTAGTCTTTAGAAAAAGTTTTTGCTCCCCCTAATTTTTGCAATAAGGACAATTAATCCAGGTTGCAAAAGTTGGGGTGTTACAGAGTACATATCTGGACAAGATTCTAAAGAAGTTTAGAATGGACGAAAGTAAGAAAGGGTTCTTACCTATGTTACCAGGCAAGGTCTTGAGTAAGACTCAAGGACCGGCTACGGTAGAAGAAAGAGAAAGGATGAGTAATATCCCCTATGCCTCGGCGATAGGATCTATCATGTATGCCATGCTATGTACTAGACCGGATATAGCACATGCTCGTTAGTTTGACTAGCAGATATCAAAGTGATCCAGGAATGGAACACTGGACAGCTCGTTGAAGTACTTGAAAAGAACTAAGGATATGTTTCTTTGTTATGGAGGTGACCAAGAGCTCGTTGTAAGTGGTTACACCGATGCAAGTTGGAACACTGATCCTGATGACTCTAAGTCACAATCTGGGTACGTGTTTATATTGAATGGTGCTGCAGTAAGCTGGGCAAGCTCGAAGCAGTGCACGGTGGCGAAGTCTTCAACAGAATCAGAGTACATAGCGGCTTCAGAGGCTTCATCAGAAGCGGTATGGATGAAGAGGTTCATTGTAGAGCTCGGTGTGGTTCCTAGTGCATTGGACCCATTAATCATCTACTGTGATAATATGGGTGCCATCGCCAATGCACAAGAGCCAAGGTCACACAAGAGGCTGAAGCATATCAAGCTGCGTTACCACTCGATTCGCGAGTACATCGAAGATGGAGAAGTAAAGATTTGCAAAGTACACACTGATCTGAATGTAGCAGATCCATTGACTAAAGCTCTCCCTAGGGCAAAGCATGACCAACACCAGAATGCCATGGGTGTTAGGTATATTACAATGTAATCTAGATTATTGACTCTAGTGCAAGTGGGAGACTGAAGGAGATATGCCCTAGAGGCAATAATAAAGTGGTTATTATTTATATCTCTATGTTTATGATAAATGTTTATATGTCATGCTATAATTGTATTAACCGAAACATTAGTACATTTGTGATATGTAGACAAACAAAGAGTCCCTAGTATGCCTCTTAACTAGCTTGTTGATTAATGGATGATTAGTTTCATAATCATGAACATTGGATGTTATTAATAACAAGGTTATATCATTGTATGAATGATGTAATGGACACACCCAATTAAGCGTAGCATAAGATCTCGTCATTAAGTTATTTGCTATAAGCTTTCGATACATAGTTACCTAGTCCTTATAACCATGAGATCATGTAAATCACTTATACCGGAAAGGTACTTTGATTACACCAAACGCCACTGCGTAAATGGGTGGTTATAAAGGTGGGATTAAGTATCCGGAAAGTATGAGTTGAGGCATATGGATCAACAGTGGGATTTGTCCATCCCGATGACGGATAGATATACTCTGGGCCCTCTCGGTGGAATGTCGTCTAATGTCTTGCAAGCATATGAATAAGTTCATAAGAGACCACATACCACGGTACGAGTAAAGAGTACTTGTCAGGAGACGAGGTTGAACAAGGTATAGAGTGATACCGAAGATCAAACCTCGGACAAGTAAAATATCGCGTGACAAAGGGAATTGGTATCGTATGTGAATGGTTCATTCGATCACTAAAGTCATCGTTGAATATGTGGGAGCCATTATGGATCTCCGGATCCCGCTATTGGTTATTGGTCGGAGTGAGTACTCAACCATGTCCGCATAGTTCGCGAACCGTAGGGTGACACACTTAAAGTTGGATGTTGAAATGGTAGAACTTGAATATGGAATGGAGTTCGAATATTTGTTCGGAGTCCCGGATGAGATCTCGGACATCACGAGGAGTTCCGGAATGGTCCGGAGAATAAGATTCATATATAGGATGTCATTTTATGTGAAATTAAAATGATCCGGAAGGTTCTATGGAAGGTTCTAGAAGGTTCTAGAAAAGTCCGGAAGAAACCACCAAGGAAGGTGGAGTCCCGGAGGGACTCCACCTCCATGGCCGGCCAACCCTAGAGGGGAGGAGTCCCAAGTGGACTCCCCTATGGGGCCGGCCACCCCCACATGGAAGGGGGGAATCCCACCCCAAGTGGGATTCCCACCTTGGGTAGGTTTCCCTATCACATGGAAGGTTTTGGGTTCGGGTCTTATTCGGAGACTTGTAGTCCAACACTTGGGGCTTCCACCTATATAATGAGAGGCCAAGGGGAGGGGGCCGGCCACCCCAAGACCACAACCTGGCCGCCCCCTTGAGTGGCCGGCCACCCCCTCCCAAACCCTAGCCGCCCCCCTCTCCTCCATAAGCTCCCGCACGCTTAGCGAAGCTCCGCCGGAGTTCTCCACCGCCACTGACACCACGCCGTCGTGCTGTCGGATTCAAGAGGAGCTACTACTTCCGCTGCCCGCTGGAACGGGAGGTGGACGTCGTCTTCATCAACAACTGAACGTGTGACCGAGTACGGAGGTGCTGCCCGTTCGTGGCGCCGGTTATCAAGATCTTCTACGCGCTTTTGCAAGCGGCAAGTGAACGTCTACCGCAGCAACAAGAGCCTCATCTTGTAGGCTTTGGAATCTCTTCAAGGGTGAGACTCGATAAACCCCTCGTTGCTACCGTCTTCTAGATTGCATCTTGGCTTGGATTGCGTGTTCGCGGTAGGAAATTTTTTGTTTTCTATGCAACGTTATCCTACACTACCTATGTGGTACAATGACTTATGGGATTCACTATTCAAGGCACCCAGCTGTGCTTGAAGGATATAGTGATTCAAATTGGATCTCTGATGTAGCTGATCTCTACGCCACTAGCGGGTATGTATTTACCTTTGGAGGTGGCGCAGTGTCATGGAGATCTTGTAAGCAAACCATATTGACAAGGTCAACTATGGAAGCAGAACTTACTGCTTTGGACACAACCACTATTGAATCAGAATGGTTGCGTGAGCTCTCGATGGACTTGCCTGTGGTTGAAAAACCTATATCGGCAATCCTTTTGAATTGTGACAATCAAACTGTAATTTTCAAAGTGAACAATTCTAAGGATAACGCGAAGTCATCAAGATACGTCAAGAGACGTTTGAAGTCTGTCAGGAAATTGCGAAACTCCGGAGTAATAACTGTTAAATATATTCAAACAGACAAAAACCTGGCAGATCTCTTTACAAAGGGACTATCACGTAATGTGATAGAAAGTGCATCGAGGGAGATGGGTTTGAGACCCGTTGATGTTACACCATAGTGGTAACCCAACCTTTGTGATCGGAGATCCCGTGAATTAGGACTCGGGAAGAACAAACTAGTGGTTTAATTAAGGAGAGTATTATGTAACCCTCTCTATGTGAAGATGCACAACTCTCAATTGCTGTAAGGCAGGTTGGCAACAAGCCTTAATGTGTTTATGTTGGCTATTTTAGCAAAGTTGATGTCCTACAGAGCATTCTTGAAATAACACACCTATATGAGTCCGATTGTTAAACGTCGCAATATATGAGATTTGGGTGATCTCTAGTAAACTCATGAAGAGACCACGAAGGCATATGCTTCACCCGCGGGGTAGGCTACTGGCAGCCATGTACTGGTTATGACTTTGAGTGAAACCCTGTTCACGCAAAACTTGCAATTCAAGGCTTAGTCCATTGTTCAAGTGTGAATGGATGTAGCTTAAGGTTCTAGGCGGAAGTTCAACTTAACAGTCTCCGCTGAAACACTGGTATATAAACAAGCAGCGAGTATTGGTAAATCTCTAAATGGGGATTTGAGATCTGGTGGGGGATTGTTGAAATATTTGGCCCACACTAAGTGACCCATAGTAGATTTCAGATTTCCCTATAAATCTCAAAGCCCACATAGTGGCAACCTTGTGAGTTTGAGCCTAACTTGGTGGCAGCTCACTAGGGAGTGGCAAGAGATGGGAAGTTAGTCCCACATGAAAAGTTGGGAGGAAGTTAGACCACCTTATAAGGTGGGTTGTTCCACCACTAGTAAGTGAGTAAGAATAGGAGTGGTCCACGCGCGCTCCTCCTCCTCCTCGCTCGCTCGTCTCGTCTCGACTCGACACGACGCGACGCGCACCGCGCTCGTGGTGAGTGGATTGAGCCTCGAGCCGAAACTTTCCTTTCTTTTTGCAGTTCAGGAAAACGAATAGAGTCCTAGACGGACGCGTCGCAGTTAGTCGGTTCGGGTCGCTCCCGGACCATGGGCTATCTGTAACCGACTCGAAACGTGCGCGCTATGTGGGTGTGCCCCACGTTGCCTAGGGTTTCCTGAGCCTATATAATCTCTTGCCCGGCTACCGCAGAAACACATCTAATACACGAGTTAGGGTTTTCACCTCTCTCTGCTTGCGCCGCCATCGTAGCCTACTCCATCCCGCGCGCCGATGTGCATCGGCGAACGGGTGAGCAGGTCTCCGGAACCGCTCGTCCTTGCGATCCTGTACGGGAGAGGGCGAATTAGGTTTTTGGGAAGCGCTCTGCGCGAATGCTCAAGCTCTTCATCACGGGTCGCCTTCCGTCCAAGTCGGGCGGTGCTGCCTACCGCCGTCTTCAACGCCGTCTACTTCGACCCATCGTCCCCGTCGTCAACAATGTTGTCATCAACAACGTTACTGCTGCGACATCGTCTGCTACACCTTCACCGCCACCTCCACCAGATCGGTACGTGCGACATATCTCGATCTGTTTAGCGATGGATGTTGTACTGTTTGCTCTGCTACTGTTCATGTTGATCACTGCATCTAGTATGTTCGAGTTTCACATGTTAGTAGTTACTGTCGTCATGCTTAATATTCTGGAATTAATCATGAAAATTGTGCCTAATTATCCAACATATATATATCGCACAATACTAATTTTAGCATGGTGATTGCATTTGATACATAATTATACTTATGGTGCAGATGACTCATCTATGGATGTACGCTAACCGATGCAATCCCATTTTCAGAGAGGACTTGGAATCTTTCCTGCTTGTGGCCAAGGCAACAAGGGCAAGCCAGGTTTTATTTGTTGTCCATGTCTGAAATGTCAGAATGAGAAGGATTACTCTTGCTCAAGAGACATTCAGAGCCACTTGCTTTAGCATGTATTTATGTCCGGTTATAATGTTTGGACCAAACACGGAGAATAAGGGGTTATGATGGAAGACGGCGATGAAGAAGATAACGATGCCAACTACCGATCTATATTCCCTAAATACGGTGATACCGCAATGGAAGACAATGAAGAAGAAGTAGGTAAAGAACGGGCACCAGATGAGCCTGGTGATGATGATCTTCGTTGGGCTATTTCTGATGCAAGGAGAGACTGCGACACATATAAGGAGATGCTGCAGTTCGATAAGATGTTAGAGGACCACCAAAAAAAATTGTACCTAAGTTGCGAAGATGGGCAGAAAAAGCTGGATAGCATATTGGAATTGCTGAAATGGAAGGCAGAGGCCGGTGTGACTGACTCAGGATTTGAAAAGTTGTTGATAATATTAAAGAAACTGCTTCCAAGACAAAACGAATTGCCCGTCAGTACGTATGAAGCAAATAATCTTGTCCGCCCTCTAGGATTAGATGTGCAGAAGATACATGCATGCCCTAATGACTACATCCTCTACCGCGGTGAGAAGTACAAAAATGAGAATAAATACCCGATATGCGGTGCATTGCGGTATAAGATCAGAAGAAATGACCCTGATGTTGTTAAGGGCGAGCCAATCAAAAAGAGAGTTCATGCGAAGGTGATGTGGTACTCCCATAATACCACGGTTGAAACGTAGTCTCGTGGATGAGTAGTATTGAGCAGGAGTAATTTATGCAGATAATATTTTGGTATATTTTTATGGGATTTCTATTTTCGTGCCCTCGGTTCCTTAGTTGTGCTCAGTTTTCCCCAGGTCCTTAGTTTTTCCTCAGTTTTCCCCAAGACCTTGTCTGAAACCATCACAGATACTGTAACGGCCGGTTGCCCGACGGTTGACCGTTATCTTCTGACTAGTGGGGCCACGTAGAGCCCGCAAAGACACGTCAGACCATCCATCTTTGTTTGACCGTAAGCATCGTTGTATCCCTGACCAAAACGCGCACGAGTGGGGCTTCGGTATATCGAATGACAAGTGGGCCATGGCGCTGATACAAGGGGCAATACACGGGTAGGAATAGATTTTTAAACGGAGCTCTACAGCCGATGGCACGGAGGAGGTGGCCTGCGGGGTGCCGAGATGAGATCGACGTCCACAAAGAACTGCATGAGGCGAGACCAGACGCATTAGATAGATATGAACTAGACGCGTTTAACCATGCAAAGAAGAGAAGAAATGGTCGACAACATCGATGACTACCTCAAAACTTTGACTGACCGTGTCTGACACGAATGCGAGCAATGTAGAGAAAACTAGTGTCTCTCCTTTCTGGCGTGTATAGATGAGTGCTAGAAGAGTGTGGTGGCGAAGGGAAAGACCTCGCGGTGGTCTGTGGTGTCCAGCATAGCGAGGCGGCGTGGCCGTGCCCACATCGGCGTGGATGCATGTTCGGCATTGGCATCAGCATGTACGTTCGGCATTGGCCTCGGCGGTATCTCTGGTGTGTCAGTGATCGAATGAGGGGACGGGATTGATGGTGCATCCCGACGGTGACCTAGCAGTGGCGTCGAGCATAGCCGTTCTGACCATGCCGATATCGGCATCGGCAAAGTTTGGAGGCTGTGGTGCTCGAATCAAGAAGGGATTTGTTTCTTGTACGCCAAAAGTGATTTGAAACAAGTTTCGTGTTGAAGGTTAGGTAACGAAAGTTTGTAACTAAGCCCAAAATTATACTAGCTCCATGGTGAGGTTCTTTTTGATAGAGCTATACGGTTGGGCAAACTTTTTTGACACTTTTTAGATAGGGTTCCTTGTTGTTACACGTATGGCATCATGTATGGCAAATTTGGGATCATTTGGAGATGTTCGAAAAAATCACTTTGCTTAAACGCATGCCGTTTCGTCTCATCGAAACCAGCTTTTCTAACAAGGTGATTTATTCTACCTTCTCTAAATGACCTCAAATTTCATACAGCTGATCTTCTATACATAGATAGATAGATTGTTTCGTTTTTATATTTTTCGAACTTTTTATTTCCCTTTATAATATCCAATTGATTTTCAGGTCAAAACCTCGAAAAACCAGCATCATGTATGGCATCATTTTCGCCATAAATTTCAAATTTTGTAAAACTTTCCCTTTTAGATATTCCTTGTTGTTATAGATATGGCATAATGTATGCCAAATTTGGTTAGGTCTCACTGAAACCAGCTTTTGTAACAAGTTAGGTTTTTTCGACCTTCTCAAAAGGGATTTTTTTCTACCTTCCCTAAATGACCTCAAAAATCATACAGACGATCTTCTATACAAAGATAGGTAGATTGTTTCATTTTTACATTTTTTGAACTTTTATTTACCTTTATAATACCCATTTGTTTTCAGGTCAAAACCTCGAAAGTTAACATAACTAGATGGTGAACCCTTCCAAACTTCAAATACAGAGATAGATAGATTGGTTCGTTTATCATTTTTACCGTGAATAGTAATGGCTACAAGAAATCGGTGATAGTCTATCATTTTTTGCGTGAAAAGTAATGGATACAACAAATCGGTGATGGTTTATCATTTTTTGCGTGAAAATTAATGGCTACAACAAATCGGTGATGGTTTATCATTTGGGATTTTCGTGAAAATTAATGGCTACAACAAATCGGTGACGGTTTATCATTTTTTGCGTGAAAATTTATGTCTACAACAAATCGGTGATGGTTTATCATTTTTTGCGTGAAAAGTAATGCCTAAAAGAGTTTATAATTTTTAGCGCGTGAAAATAAATACGTAAAACCGCCCTTTAGCATACTTAGAGAGTGGAAGGTAACCGCCGACAGAGAGAGAGAGGGGTTATCCCGCCCGTTAGATCATACGATCAACGGTCGGCGGGCACGATCCGCGTGACATGGGCTAGACCAATCAGGGCAATGTTGCACGTGTGAGAGAATTTGTGGAGGGAGAGGGCAAAACTGAGTAGTATCAAGAAACCAAGGGCACCTATGTAATAAACAGACTAAGGGATTTAAATATGAGATTTAAAAAATGGAAAATGCGTGTTTTGTACAATAAAACCCATCTTGGCCTATCTCAAACTATTTGCAATACAAATATACATGAGTGTGAGAATTGTGGCCTCATTTAGACAAAGTATGTTTTGGGGAAAGCTATTTTGGGAAGGGCTTATTGTGGAAAACCATGCACCTTCATAGCTACTAGGTGATTTGAGAAGGCCTTTGAGAAGTGGCAATTTGTGGTAAAACTTGATTTATCTATGACTTATCTATGTTTTGAGAACTGGCAATTTGTGGTAAAGACTCCATGAGTATGTGCCACTATTTTTCGGAATTTTTTGCACATTAAATGACTCATTTAACTAGTTAATCCCATTTGTTGACTCGTCTGTTGACTAGCTACTTGAGGGTAAAACCGAGCATATTGCACTAGCCAGCATTAGCACTCAAGGGGAAAACTGAGCACACAAAAAATGCTAGTATAATGCTCGAGGTTATACCCGAGTATATCTAAATTTCCAGGGTTAGACTCGAGGACGCGTGTTGCGGTGCGTAAATGAAAGACGTGCAATTGTTGACGCGTAGAGGCCGGTCGCGGTGCGAAGTCGAAGACGTGCAATCGTGGACGCGTGGCGCATTGCGTAAGTCCAAGACGTGCGGACGTGCAGCGGTGGACGCGTAGGACGCGGGTCGCATTAACCACCCCTTGCCTTTATAGACGCCTCCTCCCACTATCTCTCGTCACTCTCACTCGCCTACGCAACGCCGCCTCTCTCACGTCCCATCATCTTCTCCAAAGCAAAAAAACCCTCTCCCTCTCCCTCTCCTCTGCTGGCGAGATGGACAAGGAGAATGCCAATCCCATCGTCCACGGCGCCGTCGGCTCCAAGCGCGATGCCTCCCTCTTCGACGCCGTCCCCTCCACGGACGTCGCCGTCGCCCCCTCAACGGACGTCGCCGCCGCCTCCGCCGGTGCATCGGAGGCTGCTGCCGCCGGTCGCGGTCAGATCCCGCCGGGATGGGACCCCTACGAGACCGTGCCGTACGTCCTGCCCCCGAACCGCTACGACACCTCCATAGAGGACCCATGGAATGAGGTAACTACGGTTTGCTTCCTTTTTTGTTCCCCATTCCTTTTTGAACCCTATTTGTGCTGGTGTAGATGGATCTGTGGATGGATGAGTATTGGGCTAATATTTGCACCGATTTTATTCCATTTTGCTTTGATCCCTCCTTGATTTCGTTTAAGATTTGGGGTTCGGCCGTTCGGTTAATTTATGCAAGTAATAATGGGATCTCAATCAGTTAATTTATGCAAGTAATCATAGGATCTCAATCAGTTATTTTATGCACGAATCAAAAGATATCAACCGTTTAATTTTGCAAATAATCTGGATTGTGTTCAAGTTCAGATCTGGAATCTGTTTCTTTGCCTATGATGAATCGGTGGGCACAGATTTTTACGAGGAGGGTTCAGTGAACCATTTCTGTGTACAAATCTGTTGTGCATGAGCTTTAGTTCGCTTACACCATCCCTGTAGACATATAATCGTGTCCACTCTAACTGAGGCTGCCTCTGTTTTTCCTAACTTTGTTATCATGCACGTTTGCAACTCATTCACTAATAAATTCCCGTTTGATATGGATCAGCTGTCTGGCAGCGACGTCGGCAGCGACGACGAGCACCATGACGTCAAGACTCGCCAGGTGCTGCGGAGGCTGCAGGTCGGCCAGTACGTCTCCTACCTCGACGTCGCCAAGGGTGTCTACAGGTGCCCCTTCTGCACTAGGAGGCTCGGCGACACTGACTTCAACTTCCTCCTCACGCATGCCGAGAACATCGGACACACCAACCCCAAGGTCGGCGCGTCGGTGAACCCCAACTCCTTCCGCGCCAAGCACTTGGCGCTCGGCATGCACCTCCGCAGCATCCAGCGGGTGGAGATCTCCGGTGGGCGCATGCCTCCGCTCAAGCCCAAGGCTCCCAAGGGGAGCAACAAGTGGAGGCAGAGGCAGATGGGGTAGGCGGAGTCCTGGGACGTGTGCTGCTGCTGCCTCCTCCATTTTGTTGTTGGGATCCCTTTGTTGTTAGCTAGGGATCCCTCGTTGTTATGTTGTTAGTATGATGGTGCTGTACTCGCTGTGAAGAACCTCGAACCCTACTATGTTTGGCTGCCGAATGCAGCTTATTATCTATATTATCTATCCCTATTCTACTATATGACCTTGTGAATTTATCGTACATTCCCTGTAGATTTGCTTCTAGATTTAACTACATACATATGGACCAGATGGAGTACTAGATTGGGCTCCCTACTAGATTTGCTGCCATAGTGGGCAAACAACGAGGGCCAAAAGGCACAAATAATAATTGAAGAAAGAAATGCAAGCTTCTCTAGATTTGATACTAATTAGGTGAAAAAAGGCAGAGAGAAGGAGGCAGAAAAGGTACTCTTAAAAGGGAAATGCCAATGGCCGAGAGAGACAAAACCCAGCTCCTGCTCACGTGCAACCAAACGCTATCTCGTCCCGTCCCACGCGGTCCCTTTCTACCAGCCCCACGCGACACGGGCCCACACGACGCGGCCCCACACGTCGGCACGGAGCGGTCAACTTAACGGGAATCCTGCCGTCTGAGCTGCTTCTGCGGGTTTCAAACAAGCACTTGGGGAAAACTGAGGAAAAACTAAGGAGCTGGGGAAAACTGAGCACAACTAAGGAACTGAGGGCACGAAAATAGAAATCCCTATTTTTATTCCGTGTGGAGGCAGCTTGGTCCGAGGATTACGGGTAACGATCAATCTGTCGATGTGCTCACATCAAACGACTGCCTCATCTATGATCAGTTTTGTATTAAAAAAATTACATAATGTATTCCCGTAATACTCATGGCTTCTAATTGTTGTATAGCGACTTCTGGAGCAAAACACAAAGCGCTAGCAGCGAGCCATGAAAGCTCACTCCTGAGTGCTACCTCTAGCTGCTGTTCTTTATCCCGGTCTTTATTAAAGCAGTCTTGCCCGGCCGCGAGGCCTACCGTTCGAATCATGCGTGGTGACAGACATGGTTGCAAACCTTTAGAGGAAGAAGCTGGGTACAAAGTGGAATGAGAAGCAATGATGTCGACGGTGAAATAAGCTAGGTGCGAAGTAGAAAGAATACGAATGAAATTGTATCATATTCAAACCCCGGCTAATGCACTATTTAATTTAAAAAAATTGCAGCCACCCCTACAGTGGTATTTCTAACTTTTTATTGTACATGAAATACATCGCCAGTGAATAGATAAGGCCAATACTCCCCGCATCTAGATATGAGATGTCCGTCATGGTCCATGAGGCTCAACGGCCAACCACATACGGACCGCATGGTCATTCGGGTCCGTGTGAGCCCTATTGGTTTATGGTGGCTGCATACGGCACACACGTTCTCACGCATCCTCCAAAATATCCATGGACCCACGCATCAGCAGCCGATGGAGGCGAGGAAGCACGGGCCCACACGCATGCGTGCACGTCTTATTAAATGGAGACCATCGGTCCCTCTCACTCTAGTCCCCACAATCCCCGAAGCTTCCAAACCCTAGCCACCCAAGCTCCCGAACCCTAGCCACCTCCAGGCCATGGCGAAGAAGAGGGGCAACAGGTTTCGTCCTGGCAGGAACAACCATGAGGCCTTGAAAGAACATTTCCCGCCCTTTTGGGTTTTGTGTGTTTGACGTCAACACTATGTATATTTTTATGTGTGTTGATGTAGACAGGTACAAGCCATCAAAAATTATGTTGGATCGGTGTATTGGTTTAGCTGTTCGAAGTTCCGCGGGTTTACGTGTCCGGCGGAAGTTCCGGCCTAATCGGCGGAAGTTCCGGCCTGACTTTTTCAGCAGAAGCTTCTCAGCGCCGTCTGTGCTCAGGTTTTCTCTTCAGGACCGGAAGTTCCGGTGGAGTTGGCCGGAAGTTCCGGTCAGCGGAACTTCCGCCCAACTTCCGGGCAAGTTCCGGAATTCCGAGTTTGTGGCTCAGTATAGTCCAGTAAGGTTTTCGCAAGTTTCCGGAACTTGGCCGGAACTTCCGGCCACCGGAAGTTCCGCCCAAGTTCTGCCCCTTCTTTTGCTTTGCAGGAATTTTATCAAAGGCGGAAGTTCCGGCCCGAACGGCCGGTACTTCCGGTGGAAGCCGGAACTTCCGGCCATCCTGGCCGGAACTTCCGGTGTAAGTGAAATTCGTCCCCAACGGTTAGATCTGAAAGCTCCACCCATATAAATAGCTTTCTTCTCCAAAGGGACAAGTTGCTCAATCATTGCAAGAAAAATCTGCCAAGCTTCGCCACCATTAGAGCCACCTCAAGAACACAAGATTTGCAAGATCTCCTTCCTCCCCCAACCAAAGCTCTTGATCTTTGGGGATTCGAAGGAGAAGACACCGATCTACATCCTCACCGAAGCGTTCTTCTTTTCCCCTCTCTTGTTTGAGGGATCTCATGCTAGTGTTCCTATTTGGTTCCCTAGTTGATTTGTGTTGATGTATTGTTGTTGATTGTTGTGTTGTAACAGATTTGGGAGCCTCCAATTTGGTTGTGGATGTGTGCCCCAAGAACCTTGTAAAGGCCCGGTTTCCGCCTCGAGGAAATCCCTTAGTGGAAGTGGGCTAGGCCTTCGTGGCGTTGCTCACCGGAGATTTGAGTGAAGCCTTCGTGGCTGTTGGTTTGGCTTTCATAGCAACCACACTCCTCCAAACGTAGACGTACCTTCTTGCAAAGGAAGGGAACTACGGGAATCATCTCCGTGTCATCGCGTGCTCCACTCTCGGTTACCTCTATCCTATTCTATCTCTTATATTGCCTAGCTATATCTTGCTTAGTTGTTAGCCTTGTCATATAGGTAAATTCACTTAGGTGCATATCTAGAGAATTTACCTTTTGTGTCAAGCCTAAATTGAAAAAGAACTAAAAATTGGTTAGCACCTATTCACCCCCCCTCTAGGTGCGGCATACGATCCTTTCACTTGGTATCAGAGCATCGGCTCTTATTTCGGGCTTAACCGCCTAAGAGTATGCCGGACGATGGACCATCGGAAGGGGAGACTAGGCCGGTCACCATGGAGGATATCAACTCGTTGAAATCATCCATGGATGCTCAAATGGAAAGCATGAGAAAAATGATTTCCGAGCTTTTGGCTCCTCCCCGTCCCGTGGCTCCCACCATAGAGGTTAATATCACGGATGCGGTTGTAGAGGGTGATACTTCGGTATTACCCTCCGCTACCACACCCATGGATGGTGATAACTCAAACACTGACAAACCCCCCATTGCATCTCCCAAGGGAACTAGTGGAAGTGAGAGCTACAATCGAGTACCTCCACCTTTCCAATCACCCGATATACCGGTTCCCCATCCTCATATAAACATCCAGGGCGACCCACCTAAGTTTTCCGTTAATGATTACGATACTTGGCAATTTGAGTTTAGCTCTCATGTTCGCAGTGCCTCCAATGAACTTTGGAGAATCATCGAGGAAGGCTTCAATCCTTACAACCCCAAGAAGTTGACTAGAAGAGAAGCGGTTGATAGTCAACTCAACAACACCGCCTTGCACATGATTCAAACCGCCGTGGGGACAAAGGAGTTGACTCGTGTTCGGCATTTCACCACCGCCAAGGATGCTTGGGATGCTTTGGCCGCGAGTTGCATTGGAAGCGAGAGCACAAGAAGGAACAAGTATAATGCTCTTCGAAATAAAGCCGAAGGATTCATGAGGCTTCCGGATGAAGATCATGAAGACATGTATGGAAGACTTCTCACCGTTGCCGACGCCTTCCGGATTGTTGGTGCCTCTCACATTAATGACTCTTGGATCAAGGAGAAGTACATTGAGTGCATGATGCCGTTCCAGCCTATTGATGTCAAGACTCTTGTCGGAAGAGAATGCTATGCCTCTCTCACCTCTCAACAAGCCGTGCACGAGATGCAAGCTCTCAAGGTCCTTGAGCAAAACTCTCATGATTCCCGCAATCGTGCCATTGGGATGACAAAAGGGTCCAACCTTGCCTTGGTGGTCAACCCCGTGCAAGAAGTGATTCCTCAAGAATCTTATAGGGCATCTTGGAGCATGACCTACCCGGAAGACTTGGAACACCACTACCATGACCACATGGCATTCCATGCAAACACCTTTTGGATTGATCCTTCCAAGGCCAAGGAGGACAACATCAAGAGAAACAACTCAAGGGGTCCCTCAAGCTCGGGCCCAAGAACAAGATCTTGCTACAATTGCAATGACAAGCGCCATTTCATTGCCGAATGTCCCTATGAGAATAGAGAGACTAATGGTGGAAGGCTCATCCCCAAGGACAAGTGCAAAGACTCAAAGGGCAAATATTCAAAGCCCCCCAACAAGAAATTCTATAACAAGAACAAGAAGGGCAAGAGGCCCTCAAGGATTGTGCTAGTGGCTAATGAAGAATACTCTTCCGATGAGATTGCAAGTGCTAGTGGTGATGAAGAGGAAAGCTCAAGAGAAGTGGCCGCCATTGTCACCACCAACATTCCCTCTTCATCTCTCTTTGATTCACCCAATGAGAACCCTCAACGCAAGAATGCACATTGCTTCATGGCAAGGTCCACCTTGGACACATCTATTGTGCTATCAACTCAAGAAGAGTATACCTCCGGAGATGAAGATGTTGATGATGAAGAAGATGCAACCTCAAATGGATTGGTTGCCCTTGCCTCCCTCGCTACTAGCTCTTCATCAACAAGTGAATCTCCCAATGAGGTCATTCATGTGGAGGAAGAAAGTTGCCTCATGGCTAAATCTTCCGAGGTATCATCTCCTAACCCCTCTATGCCTAACATTGCTAATGATCTAGGGGTTGATCCCGCTAGTCTAAAAGTGAAACAAGAAATGCTAGAGTTTGATGATTTCATTAGTAACCTACAAGGTAACACTAAGAAGCATGTTTCAAGTCTTATGGTTCGTATGGCTCAACTAAATGATACTCTTGAGAAAAAGTGCCAAATAGAGAGAGAAGACTCTCTAGAAATACATGCTCTTAAAAATGCTCTTGAGGAATGTCAAGAAACTATAGCATCTCTTGAAGAGAAGCTAGAAAGTCTTGAAGAACCTCAAGATAAACTTAACAAGCTCACTAAAGCTAGAGATCTTGCTAGAGCTAAGACTAAAGTGCTTATAAAGGAAAAGGCCAAATTTGGTGTTGGTCATGAGAAACTTGTGAAGGATCTAGATGAACTAGACAAGGCTCACAAAGCCTTGAAGAGTGAATACTCTCTCCTCTCCGAGTCTTATGAGCAACTTCAAATTAGGCTAGCTTCATATGACATACCTAGTACCTCTACTCCTTCATGTGATCATGCAAATATTATTGAGGAAAATGCTAGGTTGAAGGATGAACTTGCTAAGGCCTCCTCTCCCCAAAGTAAACTTTCCTTGGATGACCTTTTGAGTAAGCAAAGGTCAAACAATGGGAAGGAGGGACTTGGTTATAATACCAAGGCTAAAAAGGCAAACAAGAAAAAGACCAAGCCCACACATGAGAAAGCTAATGGTGAACCCCGAAAGGGCAACACCATTAATGATGATGGTGCGGGAATAGATAACCCTCACTATGTTCTCTTTAAAGATTATTATGGTGATGTTTATGCTAAATATGTTGGTCCATATGATGGTTATGTTGCTTGGTCTATTTGGGTTCCAAAGACCCTTGTTGCTAACAAAAGAGGACCCATTGAAAAATGGGTACCTAAATCCAAGAATTGATCTCATGTAGGACTATGCCGCCGGAGGTTCAAAATGGGTACTTGATAGTGGATGTACAAGTCATATGACCGGCGGCAAGAACCTCGTCAAGGAGTTGAGGCCCAACATAAATAATATCACCGTCTCCTTTGGAGATAATTCTACATCCGAGGTATTGGGTTTTGGCAAGGTTGTGGTTGCACACAACATTACTCTTGTGGATGTCATGCTTGTCAAAACCCTTGGTTACAATTTGCTTTCCGTTTCCGCCCTTGGCAAGATGGGTTTCGCCGTCTTTATTGATAAAGATATTGTGGTCCTCTTGTGGAGCAAGACTCTAAAAGTCGCATTCGTTGGGTATCGCGAACACAACTTGTATGTGGTTTACTTTTCGGGGACCACCACGTCAAGTGCGATGTGCCTATTCGGAAAGGCGGACGTGGGTTGGTTGTGGCATCGCCGCCTAGCCCATGTCAACATGAGAACTTTGCAAAGTCTTCACAAGGGGAACCATATTGTGGGACTAATGGAAAATGTGTCTTTTGCCAAAGATCGTGTTTGTAGGGCTTGTGTTGAAGGCAAAATGCATGACTCTCCGCATCCAAGCAAGACCATCATCTCTTCCAAGAGGATCTTGGAGCTCCTTCATGTGGATCTCTTTGGTCCCGTTACTCATGCAAGTCTTGGTGCGAAGAAACATTGCTTGGTGATTGTCGATGACTACTCAAGATACACTTGGGTCTACTTTCTCAAGACGAAAGATGAGACTCAACAAATATTCATTGACTTTGCTACCGAGGTGTGATGTCTACGTTCCCCCTCCTTTCCTGTAGACAGTGTTGGGCCTCCAAGAGCAGAGGTTTGTAGAACAGCAGCAAGTTTTCCCTTAAGTGGATCACCCAAGGTTTATCGAACTCAGGGAGGAAGAGGTCAAAGATATCCCTCTCATGCAACCCTGCAACCACAAAGCAAGAAGTCTCTTGTGTCCCCAACACACCAAATAGGTGCACTAGTTCAGCGAAGAGATAGTGAAATACAGGTGGTATGAATAAGTATGAGCAGTAGCAACGGTGCCAGAAAATAGCTTGCTGGCGTGTAGTTGATGGTGGTAGTATTGCAGCAGTAGTAACGCAGTAAAAAAGTAAACAAGCAGCGATAGCGATATTTAGGAACAAGGCCTAGGGATTACACTTTCACTAGTGGACACTCTCAACATTGATCACATAACGGAATAGATAAATGCATACTCTACACTCTTGTTGGATGATGAACACATTGCGTAGGATTACACGAACCCTCAATGCCGGAGTTAACAAGCTCCACAATTAATGTTCATATTCTAGTAACCTTATAGTGTAAGATAGATCAATACAACTAAACCAAGTACTAACATAGCATGCACACTGTCACCTTCATGCATATGTAGGAGGAATAGATCACATCAATACTATCATAGCAATAGTTAACTTCACGATTGATACGTCCAAAACGTATCTACTTTCCCGAACACTTTTGCTATTGTTTTGCCTCTAATTTGTGTATTTTGGATGCAACTAACACGGACTAACGCTGTTTTCAGCAGAACTGCTCTGGTGTCTCGTTTTTGTGCAGAAATCCAACTTTCGGGAAAAACCCCGGAATTTATGCGAAGGCCCTATTTTCCCGGGAAACTAACGGAGCCGTAAGGGCAATTGAAGTGGAGGCCCGAGGGCCCCACACCATGGGGCGGCGCGGCCCAGGGGGGGCCCGCGCGGCCCTGTGGTGTGGCCCCCTCGGCCGGTCTCCGACGCCCTCTTTTGGACTACTTATTCGCCTCGACCTAAAAACACCAGAAGAGAAGTCGAAGTCGCCAGAAACCCTCCAGAACGCCGCCACATCGCGAAACTCCGTCGCGGGAGCCAGAAGTCTCCGTTCTGGCACTCCGCCGGGACGGGGAATTGGAGGAGATCATCACCGCCATCACCGCCAACGCCTCTCCATCAACCAGCAATGTTTCCCCCATCCATGTGTGAGTAATTCCCCCGCTGTAGGCCGAAGGGGATGGTAGGGATTGGATGAGATTGGTCATGTAATAGCATAAGATTGTTAGGGCATAGTGCCTAGTGTCCGTTATTGGTACTTTGATGATATTGTTGCAACTTGTTATGCTTAATGCTTGTCACTAGGGCCCGAGTGCCATGATCTCAGATCTGAACATGTTATTGTTTCATGAAGATAATCATTGTTTATGGTCTTATCTATAAGTTGTATACACATGTCGCTGTCCGAAACCGATGGCCCCGAAGTGACAGAAATCGGGACAACCGGAGGGAATGGTAGCGATGTGAGGATCACATGTGTTCACGGAGTGTTAATGCTTTGCTCCGGTACTCTATTAAAAGGAGTACCTTAATATCCGAGTAGTTTCCCTTGAGGCCCGGCCGCCACCGGCCGGTAGGACAAAAGATGTTGTGCAAGTTTCTCATTACGAGCACGCACGACTATATATGGAACACATGCCTATTGATTGCTTTGTACTTGGACACCGTTTTATTATTATCCGCAAATGCCCCGCTATGATTGTTACATGAGTTTCTCTCATCCATGCAACGCCCGTCATCCGTCCCCGTGCCTACGTATTTTAATCCTCGCCGTTTACTATAATCACTACTCGCTGTCTCTCGTTACTCGCTGCTGTTATTTCACTACCGCTATTGCTATAAAACTCGTTACTACTCGATAAACTCTTGCGAGCAAGTCTCGTTTCCAGTGCAACCGAATTGACAACTCCGTTGTTAAGGCTTCCAAGTGTTCTTTGTCTCCCCTTGTGTCGAATCAATAAATTGGGTTTTACTTCCCTCGAAGACTGTTGCGATCCCCTATACTTGTGGGTCATCAAGACTATTTTCTCGGCGCCGTTGCCGGGGAGCATAGCTTTATTTGGAAGTTCACTTGGATTAATATTGTTCGCTGCAAATTCTCCATCATGGGTAAACCTCGCGATACTAAAATCGCCATATTACCATCCACTACAAGAAAAGGTACAATTCTGAGTACCTCCGCTACACTTGATTCACCATCTGTGATTGATAAACTTGTTTCACCGCCACATGCTTTGCATGTGGGTACATCTGCTGAATCTGAACACTCTCATAATATTGATAATGTTTCTGCTGTGCTTGATGATAGTGGTTCATTGGGATCCTTTCTAGATGCTACAATTGCTAGGTCTAGACAAATTGAAAATACTGAAACTCCTAATGCTACTACACCTGTTAGTTCACCTGAACTTGGTTATTTTAGTGATGATCCTGAGGAAGATTATGTGGAGCTTGATGATGATTTTATTGAAAAATGCAATGCTACTACCGATGCAAGAAAAATTAAAAAGTTGCTTGCAGTAACATACTGTTAGATATAAACCTGTCTCCTGATCCTAAATTTGCCACATCTCCTATAAACATTAGGGATAAAGATTATGATTTTTCTCTTGATCTATCTCATATAGCTATTGTTGAGAAAACACCTTTCGTGGTACTGAAAAAGAAAGTGCTGTTGAACACATGACTGAGTTATCTACTTTGAGTAGCTTGTTTTCTGATGACGTTAAGAAGCGTACTTACTTTGTTGCTAAAATATTTCCATTCTCATTGAAGGATGACGCTAAAACTTGGTATAATAATTTGCCACCTAGTTCTATTAAAAGTCCAAAAGAATTGCTTGCTCGTTTTCTTTCGGAAATATTTTCCTGCTAGTGCTCAACATGCTCGCTTTGCAGAGAGTTTATAGTTTTGATCAGGGAGATGAAGAGAAATTGCCTGAGGCTTGGGCGAGATTTTGCTCTCTTATTAGAGCTTTGCCTGACCATGATTTAGAAAAGCATGAATTACTTGATATATTTTATAGTGGACTAACCATTGATTCTAGGGCATACCTGGATAGTTGTGCTGGTTGTGTTTTCAGGAAAAGAACTCCGGACGACGCTGAAGAATTATTGGCTAAAATAGGCCGGAATTATGATGATTGGAATACGCCCGAACCAACTCCAACGCCAATAGTGAAGAAGAGGGGTTTAATTAAATTGAATGATGAAGATATGAGGGAAGCCAAGAAGTCTCTCAAGGAGAAAGGTATTAAATCTGAAGATGTGAAGAATCTACCTCCTATAGAAGATATATGTGAGATAATTCCCCTTTCGTCCATGATTGAGGTAAACTCCCTTCAACGCTTTACTAGGGAAGATATTCCGTATTCGAAACCTCCTGCACAATGCTTAGATGAGTTTGATAATTATATTGTTAAGCAAGAAAATTTTAATATGAGAGTAGAGAATCATTTAATGGAAAATTCTCAAGCTATTAGTGAATTGCATGATATTGTGGAGAGAACCTCCAATGATGTTAAGATGCTTGTTAAACATTTTCAAATGATTCAAACTCAAATTGATCAACTCACTAAAGTGCAAAATGACTTGTTAGGGAATAATTCTAAAGAGAAACATGCTTATGAAGTAACAACTAGAGGTGGTGTCTCTACCCAGGATCCTCTATATCCCGAAGGGCATCCCAAAAGAATTGAACAAGATTCTCAACGCATTGAACCTAGTGCTCATTCTAGGAAGAAAAAGAAGAAGAAACATAAAAATGTTGTAGAATCCTCCGAACTCCGCTAATGATCCTAATAGTATTTCTATTTCGATGCTGAAACTGAAAGTGGTAATGAACATGATAATGATAAAGATAATGATAAGAATGATACTCCTGATAAAGAAGAGGCTGAAGAAGAACCTGAGAAGCATGCTAAAAATAAAAAGTATACTAAAGAAGACTTTATTGCTGAGAAACATGGTAATGAAAGAGAACCTTGGGTGCAAAAGCAAATGCCTTTTCCTGCTAAGAAACTAAAATCAAAGGAAGAAGAACACTATAATAAATTTTGCGAATGGATGAAACCTTTATTCTTGCAAATCCCTTTGACCGATGCCATTAAATTGCCTCCTTATTCAAAGTATATGAAAGATATTGTTACTAACAAAAGGAAAATCCCCAATGAGGAAATTTCCACTATGCTTGCTAATTACTCTTTCAATGGCAAAATTCCAAAGAAGTTGGGTGACCCAGGTATACCTACTATTCCTTGTTCTATTAAGAATAATTATGTTAAAACTGCTCTATGTGACTTGGGAGCCGGTGTTAGTGTTATGCCTTTTTTTCTTTATAAGAGACTTTACCTAGATAAGTTGATACCTACTGATATATCTTTGCAAATGGCTGATAAATCTACTGCTATTCCTGTTGGTATATGTGAGAATGTTCCTGTTCAAGTTACTACTAACTGCTTGATATTAACTCGATTTTGTTGTGTTGGAAATGCCCGAAGATGATAATATGTCTATTATTCTTGGGAGACCTTTTCTTAACACCGCAGGGGCTGTTATTGATTGCAATAAAGGAAAGGTTACTTTCAATGTTGATGATAGGGAGCATACCGTTTATTTTCCCAAGAGGATTGAGAAGGCATGTGGAGTTAATACTATTTCTAATGTGAGAACTATCAAAGTGGGAACTATTGATTGTCCTATATATGAGCCTAAGGAAGAATATCACACTCTCGTGATTGGATCCATATCAATACAATTCAAGGTAACATGATTGATTTGAGGTTTATTTCTTCTTATGCTATGAAAAAGTTATTTGGTGACAAGACTTGATCAACCTTGTTAACTGGATACTTTTTATATGCATGGAGAGGGTAAACAACATCTCTTTCTTCCTCCACTTGCTCTAGTTGCTGTAGCACTTTTAATTTGCAAAGTTCTTGAGTTATTCGAAGATTTCAAAATTTTTCCCGGCCGGTAATAATAAACTTAATACCCGTAAAATATGCATTTTTCAAAGTTTTCAAAAATTCGCGAAAATTATACCGTTGGTCCTATTTTTCGACGAGGCACTCGGGAGTACCAGAGGATGACCTGTGGGGCACCAGAGGGCGCCACACCACTGGCCGGCGTGGCCAAGGAGGTGGCCGCGCCACCATGTGGTGTGGGACCCCCTCTGCCCCACTTTGTCATCTCTTTCGCCTAGAACAGTCTCTCTCCCGAAAAAACTCGTACCAAGTTCCTCTCACTCGCGTTTTTGCTCCGTAACTCCAGATTTTTCGATCTCTTTACTCAGCCCAGATTTCTGTCTGAAATTTGGCACATTTGCTCTTCGGTATGTGACTCCTCCACCCATCCAAGTAGAATTTCGTTTGGTTGAGTATATCTTGAATATTTTGCTGCTGTAGGTAACATGATTAGTGAGCTTGCATGCTTGTTCTAAGTGGTAGAAACTAGTTTTGATGCATGATTAGTACTCTAGCAAGTTCCTATTGTAGTTTCCCTCAATTATATGTCACCAAATCAAATTTTTATGTCATTTGTTGAAAATTTCAGAGAAGCTATGAAGAAGTTTAGCTTTGGAGAGTTGTTCAAGAAGGGGACAACCAGCACCGGGAGGCCTTCTAGGGCCGCCACCCGGATTAGGCAATCATACAATGAAGACATCCTCGCGCCTAGCTTCGCGCCCGAAGAGGACCACGGTCCCCCTAATGCTTCTACTTTTCCATGTTATGATTTTCTAAGGAATGCGGGGATACTGGAGGATTTCTTGACCCTTGTCAACAGGGCAGGGTTAACCACCTATATGAGCGATGAAAGGGAGCAATACCACATGCTCACCAAGATCTTTGTCGAGAGTTTCCGGCTCGACAACAAACAATATGAGCCAACGGTTGCATTCGGAATCTATGGTAAGACCGTGACTATGCCGTTGAAGGATTTTTGTTGTGCTTTGGACATTGCCCCTGTAGGTACAGCAAGTAGGATTGATGACAACCCCGGGACTTGCTGGAGCTCTACCGAGGGATCACCGAGGATGATTGTCGCACCATCCAGCGGGGCAAGATAAGGAACATCCAACTTCCCGCCATTAAGTATTTCGCATACTACATTGCTACTAGCATTCTTGGTAGGGAGAACACTAGTAATATCTCTAGTTACCATCTTGCTTTCTTGCATATTGCACTTACTGGTCAAACCTCCTATCACCTCGGTGCTCTTATTGCTCGCCGCCTGACTACCAGGGGGCCTATTTTTGGAGGAACTATCGCATTGCGTGTTTTAACATATCTTAATCTTCCTCTTGATCCTAATGATGTGCCATTGGCCCCTAGGAGACTCGATATTACTGCTATGAAGAGTCATCATTTTGTTACCACTGACTCTACTTTAGATAATATGGTGTATAGAATATTGTTTTCTGACGGGGAGGAGAAGGAAATCCCTCTTCCCCAACCTGGTTTGTTAAGTATTGACAGGCAATCATGGTCGTGCACCAAGGAGGAGGTGGATGAACATATGAAGATACAAGAATTCCACCAGCAACATGACTCCGAGGACGTCGGGACCTCCTACGACCACACCGTCACATATCCGGGTGCTTCTTCTAGCACATACCCGGAATACGACCCATCTTCTTCATATTACGGAGACACTACTTCATGGGATCGATGGGATTGAACTCCACTTAGGCCAAAAGCCTAAGCTTGGGGGGAGGTATACCGGCATCACTCATTCTTTGCATATTATGATTGCTGGATACTTGCACATACTTGCTTTGTTCGTTTGAGTGGTTTTCTAATGAGAGGAAGATGATATTTGGGGAAATGCTGCCTGAAAACAGATTCTGGAACGTTACTGTAAAAATCGTCAAAAATAGCCAGAGCGTCATTTTGAGCTGCAAATTTTTGTGTAGGTTCCCCAGGTTGTTATCTAACTTTCATTAGTTGAACACTTTTCGATCTGAGCAACGTAAGATTTTTGTAAAAATCGATTTCTGTACTGCTATCAGGTTTTGGCAGATTTCGTCATCCTCGCTTTTCCGTGTTTCTTTTAGTTCGCTATTTCTTGTTTTTGTTTTGTTTCCTTCCCAAAACACAAAAAGACCAAAAATATTTCTGTTGTTTCTCTTCACCATTTGTTTGCTTTGGTTTCTTGCATTTGTTTCACTTTATTTGCTATTGCTAGTTTGCTATAAGAAAACCCAAAAAGATTTTGCTTTGTTTGTTTGTTTCCTCTTGTTCTTATTTGCAATTTGAAAACACCAAAAATATTTGCTGTTCTTCTCTGGTTTGTAAAGTTCTTTTTGAGTTCAATGGTCTTCGGTGGCTGGAGCGTGGTTTTCATTTCATATTACCCAAGCTGCACAAGTGAAAAGGCAATAATGACGATCTACGACAATCTGATTGTGGTGAGAGGCTGGTATGAACTCTATTTGTTTTCATTTTTGTACATATACTCATCCATGTGAGCATGCTTAGTTGGTTCATGTGAGGTATATGTTATTTGAGAAAGTCTAGTAGTTCATGATCTCTCATGTTTAGCTTCAATTTATTAATATGAGTAGCATGTCATGTATGTTTGTCTGCATTGTTTTATTCATAAGTAAGTATGGCATTGTGGTATCCTCCTCTGAATAATTCATTTATATCGACTTGGCACATGCTCACGCATGCATATGACTGAACAAAAAGTCAATTAAGCCTCGATGATCTATATTGCTTCGTAGTTCTTGTATCACTTTTATGCCTCCGTTAATTTATTTTGCCGCAAGCATGATTATGACAAGTCATTGCTCTCTTGATTTGTCGCTCCCTAGTCTATTGCTAGCCTTCACTTGTACTTGAGCGGGAACGCTGCTCGTGCTTCCAACCACATGAAAACCAAGTTACTCCAGACGTGTCCACCATAAATACCTATGCATGGCATTTCAAACCATTCCAAGTAAATTCTCATGCGCTACCTTTAAAACCTTCAAAATGCTTCTCAATTTGTGTTTATGTTTCATAGCTCATGAGGAAGTATGTGGTGTTTAGCTTTCAACCTTGTCATTTACTTTTGACGGACTCTCATATGGACTAGTGGCACATCCGCTTATCCAATAATTTTGCAAAAAGAGCTGGCAATGGGATTCCCAGTCCCGAATTAATTAACTTAAATAGACACTCCTCCATGGTTTGTGATTGTTGGACGGCACCCGAAGGATTCGGTTAGCCATGGCTTGTGTAAGCAAAGGTTGGGGGAGTGTCATCATCATAATAAAAATAAAATAAAAAGGCACTCCTTCATGGTATGAGATTGTTGGCGAGGCACCCGAGGATTCGGTTAGCCATGGTTTGTGAAAGAAAGGTTGGAAGGAGTGCCAAATAAATATGCAATAATTCATGGGAGCCGCTCTTGAAAGTCCGGTTGGCGAGGTAGTTAGTGTACCCATTACCATTCGTTGACAACAACAAACACCTCTCAAATAATTTTACTCCTGTCTTTATAAAAATAAAAAGCTCTAGCGCATGTTAATCCCTGCTTCCCCTCGCGAAGGGTCAATCTTTTACTTTTATGTTGTGTCTCCATTATTTCTTTGAGCACTATCTTGAGAGCACAACTGTCATTCTTAGTATAATATGCTTGTCTCAAAATATGATTGATTATGGTATAACTTTGATGCATTTATCTTTTGACAATCACTACTTCTAGTCTTTCTATGAACTCCAGAGGTGCCGGGGCATTTATGTTTTGCCAACCAAATACAGGCAAGCGAGATACCACTTTATCATGCTCTCTTATGAACATTACAATTCTGCTTATATACATGATTCATGATGCTTATTATTAATTGTTGGTGCTTCTCCATGATTGACATAGCTGTTAGATGATCTTATTTGCATGTATCTCATTATGAACTCGCTTAAGTATTAGCCATACCATGAGAATATATACATCATATGAGCAAATGTGTTCGTGAAAGTTCTTTTATCGCTCGGTTGTTAACCGAATTGCTTGAGGACAAGCAATAAGCTAAGCTTGGGGGAGTTGATACGTCCAAAACGTATCTACTTTCCCGAACACTTTTGCTATTGTTTTGCCTCTAATTTGTGTATTTTGGATGCAACTAACACGGACTAACGCTGTTTTCAGCAGAACTGCTCTGGTGTCTCGTTTTTGTGCAGAAATCCAACTTTCGGGAAAAACCCCGGAATTTATGCAGAAGGCCCTATTTTCCCAGGAAACTAACGGAGCCGAAGGGCAATTGAAGTGGAGGCCCGAGGGCCCCACACCATGGGGCGGCGCGGCCCGTGGGGGCCCGCGCGGCCCCGTGGTGTGGCCCCTCGGCCGGCCTCCGACGCCCTCTTTCGGACTACTTATTCGCCTCGACCTAAAAACACCAGAAGAGAAGTCGAAGTCGCCAGAAACCCTCCAGAACGCCGCCACATCGCGAAACTCCGTCGCGGGAGCCAGAAGTCTCCGTTCTGGCACTCCGCCGGGACGGGGAATTGGAGGAGATCATCACCGCCATCACCGCCAACGCCTCTCCATCAACCAGCAATGTTTCCCCCATCCATGTGTGAGTAATTCCCCCGCTGTAGGCCGAAGGGGATGGTAGGGATTGGATGAGATTGGTCATGTAATAGCATAAGATTGTTAGGGCATAGTGCCTAGTGTCCGTTATTGGTACTTTGATGATATTGTTGCAACTTGTTATGCTTAATGCTTGTCACTAGGGCCCGAGTGCCATGATCTCAGATCTGAACATGTTATTGTTTCATGAAGATAATCATTGTTTATGGTCTTATCTATAAGTTGTATACACATGTCGTCTGTCCGGAACCGATGGCCCCGAAGTGACGAAATCGGGACAACCGGAGGGAATGGTAGCGATGTGAGGATCACATGTGTTCACGGAGTGTTAATGCTTTGCTCCGGTACTCTATTAAAAGGAGTACCTTAATATCCAGATAGTTTCCCTTGAGGCCCGGCTGCCACCGGCTGGTAGGACAAAAGATGTTGTGCAAGTTTCTCATTGCGAGCACGCACGACTATATATGGAACACATGCCTATTGATTGCTTTGTACTTGGACACCGTTTTATTATTATCTCGCAAATGCCCCGCTATGATTGTTACATGAGTTTCTCTCATCCATGCAACGCCCGTCATCCGTCCCCGTGCCTACAGTATTTTAATCCTGCTGTTTACTATAATCACTACTGCTTGTCTCGTTACTCTGCTGCTCGTTATTTCACTACTCGCTATCGCTATAAAGCTGTTACTATCGATAAACTCTTGCGAGCAAGTCTGTTTCCAGTGCAACTGAATTGACAACTCCGTTGTTAAGGCTTCCAAGTGTTCTTTGTCTCCCCTTGTGTCGAATCAATAAATTGGGTTTTACTTCCCTCGAAGACTGTTGCGATCCCCTATACTTGTGGGTCATCAACGATCTACAAGAGATCATGATCATAGCATAAACCAAGTACTAGCACGGTGCACACACTGTCACCTTTACACACGTGCAGGAGGAATAGAACTACTTTAATAACTTTGCTAGAGTAGCACATAGATAGTAGTGATACAAAACTCATATGAATCTCAATCATGTAAAGCAGCTCATGAGATCATTGTATTGAGGTACATAGGAGAGAGATTAACCACATAGCTACCGGTACAGCCCCGAGCCTTGATGGAGAACTACTCCCTCCTCATGGGAGCAGCGAGCGGTGATGAAGATGGCGGTGGAGATGGCAGCGGTGTCGATGGAGAAGCCTTCCGGGGGCACTTCCCCGCTCGCGGCAGCGTGCCGGAACAGAGACTCCTGTCCCCCAGATCTTGGCTTCGCGATGGCGGCGGCTCTGGAAGGTTTCTGTGGGTTTCGTCGAACTCATCAGGGTTTTCGCGACGGAGGCTTTAAATAGGCGAAGAGGCGGTGCAGGAGGGCTTCTGGGGTGGCCACACCATAGGGGGGCGCGGGCCCCCCCTAGGCCGCGCCAGGGTGTGGTTTGGTGGGCCTGTGGCCCCCCTCTGACCTCTCTGGTGTGTTCTGGATGCTTCCGGGGATTCTAAGATCTTTGGCGTTGATTTCGTCCGATTCCGAGAATATTTCGTTACTAGGATTTCGAAACCAAAAACAGCAGAAAACAGGAACCGGCACTTCGGCATCTTGTTAATAGGTTAGTTCCGGAAAATGCACGAATATGACATAAAGTGTGCATAAAACATGTAGATAACATCAATAATGTGGCATGGAACATAAGAAATTATCGATACGTCGGAGACGTATCAGCATCCCTAAGCTTAGTTCTCGCTCGTCCCGAGCAGGTAAAACGATAACAAAGATAATTTCGGAGTGACATGCCATCATAATCTTGATCATACTATTTGTAAAGCATTTGTAGTGAATGCAGCGATCAAAACAATGTATATGACATGAGTAAACAAGTGAATCATAAAGCAAAGACTTTTCATGAATAGCACTTCAAGACAAGCATCAATAAGTCTTGCATAAGAGTTAACTCATAAAGCAATAATTCAAAGTAGAGGCATTGAAGCAACACAAAGGAAGATGAAGTTTCAGCGGTTGCTTTCAACTTATAACATGTATATCTCATGGATAGTTGTCAATGCAAAGCAATATAACAAGTGCAATAAGCAAGTATGTAAGAATCAATGCAAAGTTCACACAAGTGTTTGCTTCTTGAGGTGGAGAGAAATAGGTGAACTGACTCAACAATAAAAGAAAAAGAATGGTCCTTCAAAGAGGAAAGCATCGATTGCTATATTTGTGCTAGAGCTTTTATTTTGAAAACATAAAGAGAGCATAAAAATAAAGTTTTGAGAGGTGTATGTTGTTGTCAACGAATGGTAGCGGGTACTCTAACCCCCTTGCCAGACAAACCTTCAAAGAGCGGCTCCCATTTTATTTTATTTTTGGATGGCACTCCTTCCAACCTTTCTTTCACAAACCATGGCTAACCGAATCCTCGGGTGCCTGCCAACAATCGCATACCATGAAGGAGTGCCTTTTTATTTTAGTTTTATTATGACGACACTCCTCCCAACCTTTGCTTACACAAGCCATGGCTAACCGAATCCTTCGGGTGCCGTCCAACAATCACATACCATGGAGGAGTGTCTATTTTTGTTAATTAATTTGGGACTGGGAATCCCATTGCCGGCTCTTTTTGCAAAATTATTGGATAAGCGGATGAAGCCACTAGTCCATTGGTGAAAGTTGCCCAACAAGATTGAAAGATAAACACCACATACTTCCTCATGAGCTATAAAACATTGACACAAATCAGAGGTAATAATTTTTGAATTGTTTAAAGATAGCACTCAAGCAATTTACTTTGGAATGGCGGAGAAATACCATGTAGTAGGTAGGTATGGTGGACACAAATGGCATAGTGGTTGGCTCAAGTATTTTGGATGCATGAGAAGTATTCCCTCTCGATACAAGGTTTAGGCTAGCAAGGCTTATTTGAAACAAACACAAGGATGAACCGGTGCAGCAAAACTCACATAAAAGACATATTGTAAACATTATAAGACTCTACACCGTCTTCCTTGTTGTTCAAACTCAATACTAGAAATTATCTAGACCTTAGAGAAACCAAATATGCAAACCAAATTTTAGCATGCTCTATGTATTTCTTCATTAATGGGTGCAAAGCATATGATGCAAGAGCTTAAACATGAGCACAACAATTGCCAAGTATCACATTACCCAAGACATTTATAGCAATTACTACATGTATCATTTTCCATTTCCAACCATATAACAATTTAACAAAGAGGAAACTTCGCCATGAATATTATGAGCTAAGAACACATGTGTTCATACGAACCAGCGGAGCGTGTCTCTCTCCCACACAAGCATGATGTAATCCAATTTATTCAAACAAAACAAAAATAGAAACAAACAAACAGACGCTCCAAGTAAAGTACATAAGATGTGACGGAATAAAAATATAGTTTCAGGGGAGGAACCTGATAATGTTGTCGATGAAGAAGGGGATGCCTTGGGCATCCCCAAGCTTAGACGCTTGAGTCTTCTTGATATATGCAGGGGTGAACCACCGGGGCATCCCCAAGCTTAGACTCTTCACTCTTCTTGATCATAGTATATCATCCTCCTCTCTTGACCCTTGAAAACTTCCTCCACACCAAACTCGAAACAAACTCATTAGAGGGTTAGTGCATAATCAAAAATTCACATGTTCAGAGGTGACACAATCATTCTTAACACTTCTGGACATTGCCCAAAGCTACTGGAGTTTAATGGAACAAAGAAATCCATCCCACATAGCAAAAGAGGCAATGCGAAATAAAAGGCAGAATCTGTCAAAACAGAACAGTTCGTATTGACGAATTTTAAAATGGCACCAGACTTGCTCAAATGAAAATTCCCAAATTGAATAAAAGTTGCGTACATATCTGAGGATCACTCACGTAAATTGGCATAATTTTCTGAGTTACCTACAGAGAATTTTGCCCAGATTCGTGACAGCAAGAAAACAGTTTCTGCGCAGTAATCCAAATCTAGTATTGACTTTACTATCAAAGACTTTACTTGGCACAACAAAACACAAAACTAAGATAAGGAGAGGTTGCTACAGTAGTAAACAACTTCCAAGACACAAATATAAAACAAAGTACTGTAGCAAAATAACACATGGGTTATCTCCCAAGAAGTTCTTTCTTTATAGCCATTAAGATGGGCTCAGCAGTTTTAATGATGCACTCGCAAGAAATAGTATTTGAAGCAAAAGAGAGCATCAAGAGGCAAATTCAAAACACATTTAAGTCTAACATGCTTCCTATGCATAGGAATCTTGTAAATAAACAAGTTCATGAAGAGCAAAGTAACAAGCATAGAAAGATAAAACAAGTGTAGCTTCAAAAATTTCAGCACATAGAGAGGTGTTTTAGTAACATGAAAATTTCTACAACCATATTTTCCTCTCTCAAAATAACTTTCAGTAGCAACATGAGCAAACTCAACAATATAACTATCACATAAAGCATTCTTATCATGAGTCTCATGCATAAAATTATTACTCTCCTCATAAGCATAATCAATTTTATTAGTAATAGTGGGAGCAAATTCAACAAAGTAGCTATCATTATTATTCTCATCAAGTGTAGGAGGCATAGTATAATCACAACAAAATTTACTCTCCATAGTAGGTGGCACCAAAAGACCACTATCATTATAATCATCATATATGGGAGGCAAAGTATCATCAAAGAAAATTTTCTCCTCAATGCTTGGGGGACTAAAAAGATCATGAAAACCAGACTTCCCCAAGCTTAGAACTTTCTATATTATTATCAACAATGGTGTTCAAAGCGTTCATACTAATATTACTACCAGACATGCAAATAAGATTCCATAGGTTTTTTAATTTTCGCATCAAACAATCCATGTTTTAAATCAGGAAATAGAATAAGAAGATCATTCTTGTCCATTATGCCAAACTAGTGTAAACAAGAAACAAAAAGTTGCAATTGCAGGATCTAAAGGAAATAGCTTCGAGTACTTACAACGACGGAAAATAGCTTGGTAGCCGAGGTCCGGAGTGTGAGTACCTTTTACCTTTCCTCCCGGCAACGGCGCCGAGAAAATAGCTTGATGTCTACGTTCCCCTCCTTTCCTCGTAGACAGTGTTGGGCCTCCAAGAGCAGAGGTTTGTAGAACAGCAGCAAGTTTTCCCTTAAGTGGATCACCCAAGGTTTATCGAACTCAGGGAGGAAGAGGTCAAAGATATCCCTCTCATGCAACCCTGCAACCACAAAGCAAGAAGTCTCTTGTGTCCCCAACACACCAAATAGGTGCACTAGTTCAGCGAAGAGATAGTGAAATACAGGTGGTATGAATAAGTATGAGCAGTAGCAATGGTGCCAGAAAATAGCTTGCCGGCGTGTAGTTGATGGTGGTAGTATTGCAGCAGTAGTAACGCAGTAAAACAGTAAACAAGCAGCGATAGCGATATTTAGGAACAAGGCCTAGGGATTACACTTTCACTAGTGGACACTCTCAACATTGATCACATAACGTAATAGATAAATGCATACTCTACACTCTTGTTGGATGATGAACACATTGCGTAGGATTACACGAACCCTCAATGCCGGAGTTAACAAGCTCCACAATTAATGTTCATATTCTAGTAACCTTATAGTGTAAGATAGATCAATACAACTAAACCAAGTACTAACATAGCATGCACACTGTCACCTTCATGCATATGTAGGAGGAATAGATCACATCAATACTATCATAGCAATAGTTAACTTCACGATCTACAAGAGATCATGATCATAGCATAAACCAAGTACTAGCACGGTGCACACACTGTCACCTTTACACACGTGCAGGAGGAATAGAACTACTTTAATAACTTTGCTAGAGTAGCACATAGATAGTAGTGATACAAAACTCATATGAATCTCAATCATGTAAAGCAGCTCATGAGATCATTGTATTGAGGTACATAGGAGAGAGATTAACCACATAGCTACCGGTACAGCCCCGAGCCTTGATGGAGAACTACTCCCTCCTCATGGGAGCAGCAGCGGTGATGAAGATGGCGGTGGAGATGGCAGCGGTGTCGATGGAGAAGCCTTCCGGGGGCACTTCCCCGCTCCGGCAGCGTGCCGGAACAGAGACTCCTGTCCCCCAGATCTTGGCTTCGCGATGGCGGCGGCTCTGGAAGGATTCTGTGGGTTTCGTCGAACTCATCAGGGTTTTCGCGACGGAGGCTTTAAATAGGCGAAGAGGCGGCGTAGGAGGGCTTCTGGGGTGGCCACACCATAGGGGGGCGCGGGCCCCCCCTAGGCCGCGCCAGGGTGTGGTTTGGTGGGCCTGTGGCCCCCCTCTGACCTCTCTGGTGTGTTCTGGATGCTTCCGGGGATTCTAAGATCTTTGGCGTTGATTTCGTCCGATTCCGAGAATATTTCGTTACTAGGATTTCTGAAACCAAAAACAGCAGAAAACAGGAACTGGCACTTCGGCATCTTGTTAATAGGTTAGTTCCGGAAAATGCACGAATATGACATAAAGTGTGCATAAAACATGTAGATAACATCAATAATGTGGCATGGAACATAAGAAATTATCGATACGTCGGAGACGTATCAAGGTGCAACGCCAACACAACCTCCTCATTATGGCAATAAGAAGTGACAACGGCTCCGAGTTCAAGAACTACACACTCAATGATTTTCTTAGTGATGAGGGGATTCGTCATCAATATTCCGCTGCTTACACCCCTCAACAAAATGGTGTTGCGGAGAGGAAGAACCGGACTCTTATGGATATGGCAAGGTCTATGATGGCGGAGTATAAATCCCGCTATAACTTTTGGGCCGAAGCCATCTCCACCGCTTGCCACTCCTCCAACCGGCTCTATCTCCGCAAGGGCTTGAACAAGACTCCATATGAAATACTCACCGGGAACAAGCCTAATATCTCATACTTCAAGGTGTTCGGGTGTAAGTGTTTCTACAAAATCAAAGGAGTTCGTTTATCTAAATTCGTTCCTAAAGCTTTGGAGGGTATATTTGTTGGTTACGGTGCCGAGTCTCACACTTATAGAATCTTTGATATAGCCTCCGGGATTATCATTGAATCTTGTAGTGTGAGGTTCGAAGAAAATGATGGCTCCCAAGTGGGGCAAGTTGATGTGTGTGCAGGTGATGAAATACCTCAAGATGCCATAGTAAGAATGGGTGTGGGATTTTTCCACCCCATTGAGGGACACGGTGTGGCGTCTCGGGAAGGACTATGCTCTACCACGGTGGAGCCCTCATCTTCTCAACATCAACAAACCCCATCAAGTGAAGCAAATGATGCACCAACCCAAGAACAAGAACAAGACCCTCCCTCTAGTGTGCAAGATCAAGGACAAGATCAAGGACAAGATCAAAGTCAAGAACAACCAAGAATTCATGATGGTTCCGACGAGTATCCATTTGATATTTGCTCTGCACTAAATGATGTCCAAGATCAAGCACATGATGTTGAGCACTCACAAGAAATTGTAGTTGCTCAAGTTGAAGGTCAAGACGGGGACCCAAATGATCAAGTTGATCAAGTGACACCTCCAAGGCCAAGAAGAACCAAGGAGGAGATCGAGGCCCGTCGTCTAGCAAGAAGAGAAAGGCAACTTGAGCGTCTTGAACACACACATGACAAGGTTCTTGGTGATGTAAGGGCAAAGGTTTCAACAAGAAGGCAATTGGCTAATTTTAGCAACCATCATGCTTATATCTCCTTAGTGGAACCCAAGAAAGTATTTGAAGCCCTTGAAGATTCGGATTGGATGGAAGCTATGCATAAAGAACTCAACAACTTCAAGCGCAACAAAGTGTGGACCTTAGTTGTAACACCCCAAATTTCAAAATAAAGAGAAAATGAAGTTCCTTTTCCCAAAAATGAGAACCAACAAAAACTTTTCTAAAATAGAGTGCTATGCTTAGTGCTCCTACCTATTATTTGTGTTCTGCCATGCTGAGTGTTATTATGCTTATGTGATAAACCCTAAAACCCTAAAGTGATCAAGTGAAGATCACAAACCAAAGGAAATTAAAAGAGAAAGAAATCAAATAAGAAAAACCCTAAACCCCAACCTTTTCACAAATCATTTGGATCTTTTTGGAGAAACCTAAAATAAAGAAAAAGCCATATGTGGGCCTATAGCCTTAATATGTAAATCTTGAACCCTACCTTTTCTTATTTTGCTAAATGGTGGTGAACCATTGCAAAACTTATTAAACCCTAAACCACATCCCTCTTGTCATCAATCTTTGAGAAATAAAATAAAAAGGAAAGATCTTATTTAAGAAAGAGGCATATGTGCCTATGGCTATTTTTTGTAAAACTCTACCTTAGGCCTTTCTACCTTACTTAGAGAATTGGAAAACCTTCTTAAACCTTATCTAGTACTTTTCCAACACAATCCAAAGTGGAACAAAAGATTTTGAAAAGAAAGTAATAATGCCAGAGAGGCATATGAGAGCAAAATATCAAATTTGTGAAATTGAGGACCTTGACCCTAAGACTTGAAGTGGAGTGGGTGGATCACTCCTATATACCATTTCAACTCTCAACAACATAAATTAGGTCAAGCCTAGCCAAATTAAAAATCAAATGCCACATATGCATAGAGGCATATGTGACACCTAGCCATTTTCACCAATTCTTGTCCTATGCACTTCTACCCTAACCAAATGGTGTGAAACCATCTCTGAACCTAATCCAACCCTAAAGTGACCCTCAACCTTGCTCAAGTGAAGCAAGGGGAGCACCTTACAAGAATAAGAAAAATTGACCTGTCACCTCTCATGCTTTATGGCCAATGTTACAAATCTTTGAGCAAGATCATTTGAAATGGTTTCAATGGTTTGGAACTGTTTCTAAACTAATAAGAATCACATTAGAGCCAAGAAAAGTCCAATCAAAGGAAGAGAAATCAAATAGTGAGATAACTCCATTTTTCACTCACCTACACCTTGAGCCAAATTACCCAATCTTGACCTAGGCACCAACCTTGTCTCAAAATGGTTGGAACCTTTTATCCAACTCCATTTAACACCAAACAAACCTCACTCTTGTCAAAATAAAGCCAAGAGGAATAAAAGAATAAAAGTGAGAAAATCCCAAAACCCTCACATATGGTGTATGCTATTTCTACAAATCTTGACCCTAGACCATTTTGGCCTTCACCATTAGTTGTAATATGATACTACATACTTCTTACAACTTTTTGAATCCAAGAAACTCAATTCAAATGGAATTCAAACTCAATTGGGGATCACATGTGATATTGGTCAAATCTGCCAATTTTAGTCTGATCACTACTTTGAGCCCTTGCCATTCAATTTTCTCAAACTAACTCTTGCTAACCCTTTGCACCATTTCCAAGTCAACATCAAGGTGAACACTTTTTGTAAAGAGCACCTTGCCAAAATCATCTTTGATCAATAACCATGCTCATGCAAAGTTGCAACTTTTAATTAAGTGGAACAATCTCCCACTTAGTGAACTTTGCAATATTTTGATTTTCTAAATTCCACCACCACCTCTCTTTGCCTCTGGTCATTTAGAACCAAATGAAACCGACCCTTTTCAAATTGGTCAACCTTTTGATTCAAACCAAATTTGGACAAAATTGTGAAATTTCAAATAAGGAACTATACCAACACTATTTGAAATAGTGTTTGCCTAACCCTAAACCCTTCACCACTTGGTGCCTACATGTCCCCTGGTCCCCTCCTCCTCATCCTTGCACAGCACCCCTAGGAGGAGAGCTGGCCATGGCCACACTCTAGCCATGCCGGCCATGCCGTGCCCCCTCCCTTCTCCTTCACCTCCAGCCCTGGCCCTGGTGTCCACGAGCACCACCTCACCACCCTAGCCACGCCTAGCACCGCCACGGCCACGGACGCCATCGACAACGTCCGCACAACGCGCGCCCAAAGCGGCCAGGACGCCGCTCGCGTCGCAAGTGTGCACGCGCGGACAGACCCTGGCCACGTGCGACGCCGACGAACGCCGCCTCCCCTGGACCCCCTCGCTGCACGACGAGCTTAGCCGCCGCACCCAGAACCCGCCTGACACGGTCCCGTGTCCTCGCGCCGCCTATCGCCGTCGACATCCTCGCCATTATCCCGCGCCCGTGCCGCCAGAGCTCGACGTCGCGCGCGCCAACCAGACCGTCCCCCACCTTCTTCTCTAGCTCCCTAGCACCGCCTGGACCTCGCCTAGCTCGTACTGAAGGCACCGACCCGATTCCCCCACCGGAGCCGCCGCGATGTTGTCACCCTCGCCGCACCCCACACGGCCACCTCGCCATTATAAATAGAGCCATCCCCGCGCCTTCACCTCCACACCAAACCTGCTCGCCTCTTTCTCCTCGATCTCCTCGACCCATTTCCCCTCTCCAATCTTCACCGGAGCTCGCCAATTGCTCCGTCGATCGCCGGAACCCGACGCAGAAGCCGCCGTCGATTGACGCCTCCCCGAGCGACTCCGCTGGTACCAGCGCACTCCTCATCGTCGACAACGCCGTCCTGCGCCGCCGCTGACCCTCGCCGGAGTCCCAGCTCGCCGCCGACCCCCTACCTCCGCCGCGGCAGCAAGCCCCTCCCCTCGACGGAGACGACGAACCTCGGCCGCACGATCTTCTTCTGATCCTACGTCCCACAATCTTCCATACCGCTTCGGTAAGCCACCGTCATTGACATGTGGACCTCCCCCTGTCAGCTGGCCCGCTGCGCGCTGGACGCACTGCTGGGCCGGCCCAACTCTGCCCCCTGGCGTTTTCAAATCCTTGGGCCCGTTTATTTTCCCGCCGGCCCATTTTTCAAATCTGGTTAGATGAATTTAGTATAAATTTAGATACTGAACCCCACTTTGAATTTCAATATTTTCAAATCTACTGAACCAAAATGGATGAATTTTATACCGTTGGAAAGCTAGAGAAATTATCTATCAAATGCCACTGGTCCCATCTTAAAAATTTTTGTAGAATTAATGTAGCAAAATAAACAAGACAGGGACTTTTCTGCCTTAGAATAATTCTTAAAAATCCACCAAAATAGTTATTGAGTCAATTCCAACTCCAATAGCTCACATTTGACTTACACTAATTGTTTATGCAATAAAATGGTGTGGTCATTTTGCATGATCATGCCCTAGTTTAAGTAGTGGATAATATGGCTAGTTTAACTAGTTGATATTGTCCAAAACTATTAAGTAATTCACATGAAGTCTTATGCATCATTTAAATCTTGTCTCAAATGAATTCATATGATGTTTGGACCCCTGGCCAAACTCACTTATATGAATTACTTAGAGATTTAAATCATAGGTAGTGTTATTAAATGGTATGAGGTACTCTACCTCATTTAAATCTATTTCTCAAATGATGAAAATGAATGGTTGACTTGAGTCAACATGCTTTCATGTATGATTGTTTGAGAAATTAAATCTTAAGAAGATTACAATAAGAGAAAAGTATTTCTCCAGAACCCTATGGAAATTATCACTTACATATGTAAGGAGAGGAGATTATTTTCCTCAAGCAACACAACCCATGCACCCTAATTGTAGTATTTGTGGGAATAGAATAATTGGTGTGAGCACAAGTAAGGTTAGGACCACCAATGAATAGTTGAGAATGTTAAATCACCTCAATGATAGTTGTTAACCTAGTTACAACTATGTGTTAAATCATATGAGAGGTTTCCCTCTCATTTAAATCTTGGTCTCAAGTATTTCAACATGAGGTGGTGACCATGGTCTATATAATCTCATGTTGAGTATTTGGTGACATTAAATCACTACCATGTTAGTATTAAATTGTATGAGGTATGAAACCTCATTTAAATCATTTCCCTAAATGATGAGTATGAAGAGGTTGACTTTGGTCAACCTAGGTCATATTTTGTTCATGAGAGGAAATTATTTTTTCTTAAATAAGAGGAACACATCCACCCACTTAATAGTAGTGTGTGATGCTAGTTAAGTTGTGTGAAGCTTGTGTGTGCTTAGTTTAGTATGTAAATTTGGTATGATGATTGTATACTCCGTATTCGTATTTTAGACGCTAGTACCAAGGAGTATCCAGAAGAGGAGGACTTCTACAAGGAGAAAGGAGAAGAGAACTTGGACCCTCACTTCAACCAAGGCAAGCTAACACTGATAGAAACTATCCTATCGCAAGCTATACTCTTGCAAACTGATATTATTGCAAGCCAATACCAAAGGCCAGTTAATATGTTGCAAGCTAATATTCTTGCAAAGTGCAAAGCCCCTTTGGGGCAAGGCACCATGAATCTTACCTTTTCTTACATAAGCCTATCCCAAGTTTATACATTACCAGTTTTTACTTGTTTTCTCAATAAGTTGCTTTTATAGTTAACTTTGGTCAAAGTAAAGAAGTTTACTAGAGTAGTAAAGTCAGCAAGCTATCACCAATGCAAGCTAGACTTTTGCAAGTTAACCCCAATGCAAGATAATACTCTTGCAAAGTGCAAAGCTAACTATGAGCAAGGCATTACCCTATTTACTCTATGCTTATGATCCTATTCCCCAGTTTTTACTTTACAAGCTTTACTTATTTTTTTGTGTTATCAAAGTACCTTTTGATTCATGATTCACGTGGTTAGTATTGGATTAGTACAAGAGTATCAAAGTTAGCCTAGAAGCCAAGCAAAATACCTAGCACCCCTCATACATAGATGCTAGTGCTAATTTTGAAAGTGACTACTCCTTTTGGGGAACTCGGAAATTGAAATGACTTTGAAAACCTTGGAATGATGAGTCATTCTATTGAGAGATTTTTGAAGGTGAATATGACTGGTGAATGATTTGGTGAATTTTACAAAAACACTGATGGTTGGGTTCGGATGCGATACCATTCCAATTTTACAAGTACCCCCACAATACCTGAATCTAGGTAGGGCTTAACCGGAAGTTTGTGTGTCTTAGTATGGGTTCCCTCTAAACAAGCGTCATCGGGGTTATGCCGAAAGCTGCCTCTACCACAATAGAAACGATATGATATGATGCGAAGTGAGGTGAATGTCCGGCCCAAGCCCTGTGCAGTTCCCAGTGGCCGATCGTCTGTCTTCACCGGGAGGCCAAGCTCATGGGGAGAGGTGCCTATACTAGGGTATGTAAATGAAAGGTTATGATTGGTAGTTCGCGTATCGCAGTACGATAAATCAGGGCCAGTTACCCCTGATGAGCTATTGCAATTGTTGTGGCACAAGTGTACAACCTCTGCAGAGTTAAACCTATTCGAATAGCCGCGTCCTCGGTTATGGACAGTTGGAAAGGCCATACTGTTCCGTCATCAGAACTTTTCGAAAACTATGAATGGTGAAGGGTGACTTATGTTTTTGAACTTGAAAGGAGACCTTGACTTGGAATCACAACAGAATTGTGGGAATGACACTAATGTTCCCACTTAAGTTAGTTAGCACATGAAGAGTTGTTTACAAAAATGTTTGTGAACTAAAATTAGCTTTACGCAAAATAGACTAGAGCTGAGCACCCCTTACTAGAATTGTTAGCCCTTACATTAGTATTAGTTTGCGAGTACTTTAAAGTACTCACGGCTGTGTCCCTGGCTATTCAAATGGCCAGATTATGAAGCAGAACAGCAGTATGAAGAGGACGACCAGCAGGACGCCCACGACAACTAGGAAATCTTCTGACGTCAGACGTTGGCCTGTGGACTAACGAGTCCCTTCTACGTTACGCTTCCGCTATGAACTATGAACTGTGTGTGTGTTGATCAATAGATCAACTCTTTGTGTAATATTGGATCATGTGATCTCTACTTGTAAGACGACTATGGTATGTAATGAATGATGACTTATGATATTCAACTGTTATGTCTCGCAACAACAATATTCCTGGGATTGCGATGTATGACATGACAGGCACCTGGACTTAAAAATCCGGGTGTTGACAAGTAGAGAAGCCAAAGGAGTGCAGCAATGTTATTGGCACTAAATGGATATTCAAGAACAAGCAAGATGAGTTTGGCAATGTTGTGAGGAACAAGGCAAGATTGGTGGCTCAAGGGTTCTCTCAAGTTGAGGGAATTGACTTTGGAGAAACCTATGCTCCCGTGGCTCGCCTTGAGTCCATCCGTATCCTTCTTGCTTATGCATCGCATCATAACTTTAAGTTACAACAAATGGATGTGAAAAGTGCATTTCTTAATGGTCCTTTGCATGAAGAGGTTTATGTTAAGCAACCCCCGGGGTTCGAGGATCTCAACTTCCCTAACCATGTCTACAAGCTCGATAAAGCTCTTTATGGTCTCAAACAAGCTCCTAGAGCTTGGTATGAGCACCTTAAGGAATTATTGGTAGACCGTGGGTTTGATGTTGGGCTAATCGATCCCACTCTTTTTACTAAGAGGGTCAATGGGGAGCTTTTCGTTTGCCAATTATATGTTGATGATATTATCTTTGGCTCTACTAACAAAGCTTTCAATGATGAATTCTCAAAGCTTATGACCGATAGGTTTGAGATGTCTATGATGGGAGAGATGAAGTTCTTCCTTGGTTTTGAAATCAAGCAATTGAGAGGAGGAACCTGATACGTCTCCAACGTATCTATAATTTCTGATGTTCCATGCTTGTTTTATGACAATACCAACATGTTTTGTTCACACTTTATGTCATTATTATGTGTTTTCCGGAACTAACCTATTGACGAGATGCCGAAAGGCCAGTTGTTGTTTTCTGCTGTTCTTGGTTCCAGAAAGGCTGTTCGGGCAATATTCTCGGAATTGGACAAAATCAACGCCAAACCTCCTATTTTTCTCGGAAGGCTCCAGAACACCGAAGGAGAGTCGGAGGAGAGCCGGGGGCCCCACACCATAGGGCCGCGCGGGCTAGACCCCGGCCGCGCCGGCCTAGGGTGAGGCCACCCCGTCAGCCCTCCCGCGCCGCCTCTTCGCCTATAAAACCCCTTTCGACCTAAAAACGCAGTACCAATTGACGAAACTCCGTAAAGACTCCGTGGGCGCCGCCATCGTCGCGAAACTCCAATTCGGGGGACGGAACTCTCTCGTTCCGGCACCCGCCGGACGGGGAATTGCCCCGGAGCCATCTCCACCGCCGTCTTCACCGCCATCTTCACCGCCATCGTCGCCTCCATGATGAGGAGAGAGTAATCCACCCCCGAGGCCGAGGGCTCCGCTCGTAGCTATGTGGTTCATCTCTCTCCCATGTACCTCAATACAATAATCTCATGAGCTGCTTTACATGATTGAGATTCATATGAGTTTTGTATCACTATTCATCTATGTGCTACTCTAGTGATGTTATTAAAGTATTCTATTCCTCCCGCACGGTGTAATGGTGACAAGTGTGTGCATCCGTATTAGTACTTGGCGTAGGCTATGATTATGATCTCTTGTAGATTATGAAGTTAACTATTGCTATGATGGTATTGATGTGATCTATGCCTCCTTTCGTAGCGTGAAGGTGACAAGTGTGCATGCTACGTTAGTACTTGGTTTAGTTGTGTTGATCTGTCGTGCACTCTAAGGTTATTTAAATATGAACATCGAATATTGTGGAGCTTGTTAACTCCGGCATTGAGGGTTCGTGTAATCCTACACAGTTAGTGGTGTTCATCATCCAACAAGAGGGTGTAGAGTATGCATTTATCTATTCTGTTATGTGATCAAAGTTGAGAGTGTCCACTAGTGAAAGTATGATCCCTAGGCCTTGTCCCTAAATACTGCTATCACTGCTTGTTTACTGTTTTACTGCGTTACTACTGCTGCGTTACTACTGCTTGTTTACTGTCCTGGGCAAAGCACTTTTCTGGTGCCGTTGCTACCGCTTATATATATTCATACCACCCGTATTTCACTATCTCTTCGCCGAACTAGTGCACCTATTAGGTGTGTTGGGGACACAAGAGACTTCTTGCTTTGTGGTTGCAGTGGTTGCATGAGAGGGATATCTTTGACCTCTTCCTCCCCGAGATCGATAAACCTTGGGTGATCCACTTAAGGGAAACTTGCCGCTGTTCTACAAACCTTTGCTCTTGGAGGCCCAACACCGTCTACAAGAATAGAAGCTCCCGTAGACATCAAGCACTTTTCCGGCGCCGTTGTCGGGGAGGAAAGGTAAAAGGCACTCATACTCCGGTTCCGTGTAAAGTAATTTTCTCGGCGCCATTGTGTTTGTGCTCGAAGCTATTTCCTTTAGATCCTGCAATTGCATCTTTTTGTTTCTTGTTTACACTAGTTAGGCATAATGGAAAACAACAAAAATATGAGAGATCTTTATGAACTTTATCTTGAATTAGGACATGATGTGTTTGAAGAGAGAATTAAAAAACCCATGGAACTTTATATGCATGCTAATGGGAATGTTATTAATATGAATGCTTTGAACACTATTGTTGCTAATGCTATGGAAAATTCTAAGCTTGGGGAAGCTGGTTTTGATGAGCATGATCTTTTTGGTCCCCCAAGCATTGAGGAGAAAATTTACTTTGATGATACTTTGCCTCCTATTTATGATGATTATAATGATAGTAGCCTTTTGGTGCCACCTACTATGGAGAGTAAATTTGATTATGATTACAATATGCCTCCTATATTTGATGATAGCTACTTTGTTGAATTTGCTCCCACTACTACTAATAAAATTGATTATGCTTATGTGGAGAGTGATAATTTTATGCATGAGACTCATGATAAGAATGCTTTATGTGATAGTTATATTGTTGAGTTTGCTCACGATGCTACTGAAAGTTATTATGAGAGAGGAAAATATGGTTGTAGAAATTTTCATGTTACTAAAACACCTCTCTATGTGCTGAAATTTTTGAAGCTACACTTGTTTTATCTTCCTGATCTTGTCACTTTGCTCTTCATGAATTTATTTGTGTACAAGATTCCTCTTCATAGGAAGCATGTTAGACTTAAATTTGTTTTTAATTTGCCTCTTGAAGCTCTCTTTTTGCTTCAAATACTATTTCCTGCGAGTGGATCATTAAAACTGCTGAGCCCATCTTAATGGCTATAAAGAAAGAACTTCTTGGGAGATAACCCATGTGTTTATTTTGCTACAGTAATTTTGTTTTATATTTGTGTCTTGGAAGTTGTTACTACTGTAGCAACCTCTCCTTATCTTATTTTATTGCATTGTTGTGCCAAGTAAAGTCGTTGATAGTAAAGTTCATACTAGATTTGGATTACTGCGCAGAAACAGATTTCTTTGCTGTCATGAATCTGGGCAAAATTCTCTGTAGGTAACTCCGAAAATTATGCCAATTTACGTGAGTGATCCTCAGATATGTATGCAACTTTCATTCAATTTGAGCATTTTCATTTGAGCAAGTCTGGTGCCTCAATAAAATTCGTCAATACGAACTGTTCTGTTTTTGACAGATTCTGCCTTTTATTTCGCATTGCCGCTTTGTTATGTTCGATGGATATTTTGATTCCATTGACTTTCAGTAGCTTTGTGCAATGTCCAGAAGTGTTAAGAATGATTATGTCACCTCTGAACATGTATATTTTGATTGTGCACTAACCTCTAATGAGTTGTTCTAAGTTTGGTGTGGAGGAAGTTTTCAAGGATCAAGACAGGGAGATGATACAACATGATCAAGGAGAGTGAAAACTCTAAGCTTGGGGATGCCCCGGTGGTTCACCCCTGCATATATCAAGAAGACTCAAGCGTCTAAGCTTGGGGATGCCCAAGGCATCCCCTTCTTCATCGACAACATTATCAGGTTCCTCCCCTGAAACTATATTTTTATTTCATCACATCTTATGTATTTTGCTTGGAGCGTCGGTTTGTTTTTGTTTTTGTTTTGTTTGAATAAAATGGATCCTAGCATTCTTTGTGTGGGAGAGAGACACGCTCCGTTGTTGCATATGGACAAGTATGTCCTTAGTTTCTACTCATAGTATTCATGGCGAAGTTTCTTCTTCGTTAAATCGTTATATGGTTGGAATTGGAAAATGATACATGTAGTAATTGCTATAATGTCTTGGATAATGTGATACTTGGCAATTGTTGTGCTCATGTTTAAGCTCTTGCATCATATACTTTGCACCTATTAGTGAAGAAATACATAGAGCTGGTTAAAATTTGGTTTGCATGAGTGGTTTCTCTAGAGTCTAGATATTTTCTGGTGAGGTGTTTGAACAACAAGGAAGACGATGTATAGTCTTATAATGCTTGTAATATGTCTTTTATGTAAGTTTTGATGTACTAGTTCATGCTTGTGTTTGCTTCAAACAACCTTGCTAGCCTAAGCCTTGTATCGAGAGGGAATACTTCTCATGCATCCAAAACCCTTGAGCCAACCACTATGCCATTTGTGTCCACCATACCTACCTACTACATGGTATTTTTCCGCCATTCCAAAGTAAATTGCTTGAGTGCTACCTTTAAACAATTCAAAATTTATCATCTCTGATTTGTGTCAATGTTTTATAGCTCATGAGGAAGTATGTGGTGTTTATCTTTCAATCTTGTTGGGCAACTTTCACCAATGGACTAGTGGCTTCATCCGCTTATCCAATAATTTTGCAAAAAGAGCTGGCAATGGGATTCCCGAGTCCCAAATTAATTAACAAAAATAGACACTCCTCCATGGTATGTGATTGTTGGACGGCACCCGAAGGATTCGGTTAGCCATGGCTTGTGTAAGCAAAGGTTGGGAGGAGTGTCATCATAATAAAACTAAAATAAAAAGGCACTCCTTCATGGTATGAGATTGTTGACGAGCACCCGAGGATTCGGTTAGCCATGGTTTGTGAAAGAAAGGTTGGAAGGAGTGCCACCCAAAAATAAAATAAAATGGGAGCCGCTCTTTGAAGGTTTGCCTGGCAAGGGGGTTAGAGTACCCGCTACCATTTGTTGACAACAACATACACCTCTCAAAACTTTATTTTTATGCTCTCTTTATGTTTTCAAAATAGAAGCTCTAGCACAAATATAGCAATCAATGCTTTCCTCTTTGAAGGACCATTCTTTTACTTTTATTGTTGAGTCAGTTCACCTATTTCTCTCCATCTCAAGAAGCAAACACTTGTGTTAACTGTGCATTGATTCCTACATATTTGCATATTGCATTTGTTATATTGCTTTGCATTGATGACTATCCATGAGATATACATGTTACAAGTTGAAAGCAACCGCTGAAACTTAATCTTCCATTGTGTTGCTTCAATACCTTTACTAAGAATTTATTGCTTTATGAGTAACTCTTATGCAAGACTTATTGATGCTTGTCTTGAAAGTACTATTCCTGAAAAGTCTTTGCTATATGATTCAATTGTTTACTCATTGCATTTACATTGTTTCGAATCGCTGCATCCATCTCATATGCTTTACAATAGTATGATTGAGATTATGTTGGTAGAATGTCACCTCAGAAATTATCTTTTATCGTTTACCTACTCGAGGACGAGTAGGAACTAAGCTTGGGGATGCTGATACGTCTCCAAGGTATCTATAATTTCTGATGTTCCATGCTTGTTTTATGACAATACCGACATGTTTTGTTCACACTTTATGTCATTATTATGCATTTTCCGGAACTAACCTATTGACGAGATGCCGAAAGGCCAGTTGTTGTTTTCTCGTCGTTTTTGGTTCCAGTAAAGGCTGTTCGGGCAATATTCTCGGAATTGGACGAAATCAACGCCAAACCTCCTATTTTTCCCGGAAGGCTCCAGAACACCGAAGGAGAGTCGGAGGAGAGCCAGGGGGGCCCCACACCATAGGGCCGCACGGGCTAGACCCTGGCCACGCCGGCCTAGGGTGAGGCCACCCTGTCAGCCCTCCTGCGCCGCCTCTTCGCCTATAAAACCCCTTTCGACCTAAAAACGCAGTACCAATTGACGAAACTCCGTGAAAGACTCCAGGGCGCCGCCACCGTCGCGAAACTCCAATTCAGGGGACAGAACTCTCGTTCCGGCACCCGCCGGGACGGGGAATTGCCCCCGGAGCCATCTCCACCGCCGTCTTCACCGCCATCTTCACCGCCATCGTCGCCTCCATGATGAGGAGGGAGTAATCCACCCCCGAGGCTGAGGGCTCCGCTGTAGCTATGTGGTTCATCTCTCTCCCACGTACCTCAATACAATAATCTCATGAGCTGCTTTACATGATTGAGATTCATATGAGTTTTGTATCACTATTCATCTATGTGCTACTCTAGTGATGTTATTAAAGTATTCTATTCCTCCTGCACGGTGTAATGGTGACAGTGTGTGCATCCGTGTTAGTACTTGGCGTAGGCTATGATTATGATCTCTTGTAGATTATGAAGTTAACTATCGCTATGATGGTATTGATGTGATCTATGCCTCCTTTCGTAGCGTGAAGGTGACAGTGTGCATGCTACGTTAGTACTTGGTTTAGTTGTGTTGATCTGTCGTGCACTCTAAGGTTATTTAAATATGAACATTGAATATTGTGGAGCTTGTTAACTCCGGCATTGAGGGTTCGTGTAATCCTACACAGTTAGTGGTGTTCATCATCCAACAAGAGGGTGTAGAGTATGCATTTATCTATTCTCGTTATGTGATCAAAGTTGAGAGTGTCCACTAGTGAAAGTATGATCCCTAGGCCTTGTCCCTAAATACTGCTATCATCGCTTGTTTCATCGTTTCTTACTGCGTTACTACTGCTAGCGTTACTACTCGCTTGTTTACTCGTCCTGGGCAAAGCACTTTTCTCGGTGCCGTTGCTACTGCTTATATATATTCATACCACCCGTATTTCACTATCTCTTCGCCGAACTAGTGCACCTATTAGGTGTGTTGGGGACACAAGAGACTTCTTGCTTTGTGGTTGCGGGGTAGCATGAGAGGGATATCTTTGACCTCTTCCTCCCTGAGATCGATAAACCTTGGGTGATCCACTTAAGGGAAACTTGCTGCTGTTCTACAAACCTCTGCTCTTGGAGGCCCAACACTGTCTACAAGAATAGAAGCTCCCGTAGACATCAGAACCTTCATCAACCAAACAAAATATCTCCAAGACATGCTCAAGAGGTTCAAGATGACCGAGATGAAAGGTGTTGCCACTGCTATGGTTACCAAATGTCATCTTGCACTTGATCCCAATGGTAAAGAGGTGGATCAAAAGGTATATCGCTCCATGATTGGATCCTTGCTTTACCTTTGTGCATCTAGACCGACATAGTGTTGAGTGTTGGTGTGTGTGCAAGGTATCAAGCTTCTCCTAAGGAGAGCCACATGATAGCTCTCAAGAGAATCTTTCGATATTTGGTTGATACCCCAAGATATGGTATTTGGTACCCCAAAGGCTCAAGTTTTATTCTCAATGGGTACACCGATGCGGATTGGGCGGGAGACAAGGATGATAGGAAATCAACCTCGGGGCTTGCCAATTTCTTGGTAGGTCCTTGGTGTGTTGGTCATCTAAGAAGCAAAATTGTATATCTCTCTCCACCGCCGAAGCCGAATATGTTGCCGCCGCAAGTGGATGCACTCAATTGTTATGGATGAGGCAAACTTTAAAGGAATACGGTGTCATTTGTGACAAAGTGCCTCTATTATGTGACAATGAAAGTGCTATCAAGATTGCCTATAATCCGGTGCAACATTCAAGAACGAAGCATATTGAGATCCGGAATCATTTCATTAGGGATCATGTTGCCCGTGGTGATATTGAGCTCATCTATGTTCCTACCAAAGATCAACTTGCCGATATATTCACGAAGCCTCTTGATGAAGCAAGGTTCACTTATTTGAGGAATGAGCTAAATATCATTGATTCAAGGAGTATAGCTTGACCATCTTGCAAACACACCTTCGTCTCAAAACTTTATTTGGTTTAGATGTGGGCATGGAGATAGGGGGAGTGCGGTTTAAATTATTGAGCTATCCCATCCCCCCATAATGCCAACATTAAAGATTTCATTCTCGTTATATCATATGTTGATATGTGAGCTTAAATGATGAGTATTGGTTTGAACCCAAGATATATCTTCGCGGTGCCATATCATAACACTCATATATGCTGGCCTAGGCCACCGCACTCTTCTTCGTGAAGAGTTGGAGTTGTTTGGATCTTCATTGGATTTTATTGACATCTCCTTGTTTATGGCAAATCACTCATTTTTGGCCTTCATTTGCATTATTTGCAAAAATGAGTGATCATGTACCATCTCACAGTTTGGCGTATTGATGTCTACGCCCCCCTCCTTTTCCTGTAGACAGTGTTGGGCCTCCAAGAGCAGAGGTTTGTAGGACAGCAGCAAGTTTTCCCTTAAGTGGATCACCCAAGGTTTATCGAACTCAGGGAGGAAGAGGTCAAAGATATCCCTCTCATGCAACCCTCGCAACCACAAAGCAAGAAGTCTCTTGTGTCCCCAACACACCTAATAGGTGCACTAGTTCGGCGAAGAGATAGTGAAATACAGGTGGTATGAATAAGCAAGTAGCAACGGCACCAGAAAAGTGCTTTGCCCAGGACAGTAAACAAGCAGTAGTAACGCAGCAGTAGTAACGCAGTAAAACAGTAAACAAGCAGCAATAGCAGTATTTAGGGACAAGGCCTAGGGATCATACTTTCACTAGTGGACACTCTCAACTTTGATCACATAACAGAATAGATAAATGCATACTCTACACTCTCTTGTTGGATGATGAACACATTGCGTAGGATTACACGAACCCTCAATGCCGGAGTTAACAAGCTCAACAATTCAATGTTCATATTTAAATAACTTTAGAATGTAAGATAGATCAACACAACTAAACCAAGTACTAACGTAGCATGCACACTGTCACCTTCATGCTAAGAAAGGAGGCATAGATCACATCAATACCATCATAGCAATAGTTAACTTCATAATCTACAAGAGATCATAATCATAGCCTATGCCAAGTACTAACACGGATGCACACACTGTCACCATTACACCGTGCAGGGGAATAAAACTACTTTAATAACATCACTAGAGTATCACATAGATAAATTGTGATACAAAACACATTGCAATCATAAAGAGATATAAATAAGCACTTCACTATGCCATTCATAACGGTGAATAAGTATTCCGTGAAATATAGCCTAAGAGACCCACACGGTGCACACACTGTCACCTTTACACACGTGGGACAAGGAGTCTCCGGAGATCACATAAGTAAAATTCACTTGACTAGCATAATGACATCTAGATTACAAGCATCATCATATGAATCTCAATCATGTAAGGCAGCTCATGAGATTATTGTATTGAAGCACATAGGAGAGAGATGAACCACATAGCTACCGGTACAGCCCCGAGCCTCGATGGAGAACTACTCCCTCCTCATGGGAGACAAGCAGCGTTGATGGAGATGGCAGTGGTGTCGATGGAGAAACCTTCCGGGGCACTTCCCCGTCCCGGCGGCGTGCCGGAACAGAGACTCCTGTCCCCCAGATCTTGGCTTCGCGATGGCGGCGGCTCTGGATGGTTTCTCGTACCGTGGCTTTTTTCGTCTCGAGGTTTTAGGTCCAGGGGCTTTATATAGGCGAAGAGGCGGCGTCAGAAGGTCGAAGGGGTGCCGACACTATAGGGGGGCGCGGGCCCCCCCTTGGCCGCGCCGGCCTAGGGTTTGGTGGGCCTGTGCCCCCTCTCTGGCAGTTCTCGGGTGTTCTGGATGCCTCCGGGCAAAATAGGAACCTGGGCGTTGATTTCGTCCGATTCCGAGAATATTTCTTTACTAGGATTTCTGAAACCAAAAACAGCAACTGGCCCTTCGGCATCTTGTTAATAGGTTAGTTCCAGAAAATGCACGAATATGACATAAAGTGTGCATAAAACATGTAGATATCATCAATAATGTGGCATGGAACATAAGAAATTATCGATACGTCGGAGACGTATCAGCATCCCCAAGCTTAGTTTCTGCTCGTCCCGAGCAGGTAAACGATAACAAAGATAATTTCTGGAGTGACATGCCATCATAACCTTGATCATACTATTGTAAGCATATGTAATGAATTCAGCGATCAAAACAATGTAAATGCAATGAGTAAACAAATGAATTATATAGCAAAGACTTTTCATGAATAGTACTTCAAGACAAGCATCAATAAGTCTTGCATAAGAGTTAACTCATAAAGCAATAATTCAAAGTAAAGGTATTGAAGCAACACAACGGAAGATTAAGTTTCAGTGGTTGCTTTCAACTTGTAACATGTATATCTCATGGATATTGTCAACATAGAGTAATATAACAAGTGCAATATGCAAGTATGTAGGAATCAATGCACAGTTCACACAAGTGTTTGCTTCTTGAGGTGGAGAGAGATAGGTGAACCGACTCAACAATAAAAGTAAAAGAATGGTCCTTCAAAGAGGAAAGCATCGATTGCTATATTTGTGCTAGAGCTTTGATTTTGAAAACAAGAAACAATTTTGTCAACGGTAGTAATAAAGCATATGTATCATGTAAATTATATCTTACAAGTTGCAAGCCTCATGCATAGTATACTAATAGTGCCCGCACCTTGTCCTAATTAGCTTGGACTACCGGATCATCGCAATGCACATGTTTTAACCAAGTGTCACAATGGGGTACCTCTATGCCGCCTGTACAAAGGTCTAAGGAGAAAGCTCGCATTGGATTTCTCGCTATTGATTATTCTCAACTTAGACATCCATACCGGGACAACATAGACAACAGATAATGGACTCCTCTTTTATGCATAAGCATGTAGCAACAATTATTTTTCCTCATATGAGATTGAGGATATATGTCCAAAACTGAAACTTCCACCATGGATCATGGCTTTAGTTAGCGGCCCAATGTTCTTCTCTAACAATATGCATGCTCCAACCATAAGGTGGTAGATCGCTCTTACTTCAGACAAGACGAACATGAATAGCAACTCACATGATATTCAACAAAAGGTAGTTGATGGCGTCCCCAGTGAACATGGTTATCGCACAACAAGCAACTTAATAAGAGATAAAGTGCATAAGTACATATTCAATACCACAATAGTTTTTAAGCTATTTGTCCCATGAGCTATATATTGTAAAGGTGAAGAATGGAAATTTAAAGGTAGCACTCAAGCAATTTACTTTGGAATGGAGGAGAAATACCATGTAGTAGGTAGGTATGGTGGACACAAATGGCATAGTGGTTGGCTCAAGTATTTGGATGCATGAGAAGTATTCCCTCTCGATACAAGGTTTAGGCTAGCAAGGCTATTTGAAACAAACACAAGGATGAAGCGGTGCAGCAAAACTCACATAAAAGACATATTGAAAACATTATAAGACTCTACACCGTCTTCCTTGTTGTTCAAACTCAATACTAGAAATTATCTAGACCTTAGAGAGACCAAATATGCAAACCAAATTTTAGCATGCTCTATGTATTTCTTCATTAATGGGTGCAAAGCATATGATGCAAGAGCTTAAACATGAGCACAACAATTGCCAAGTATCACATTATCCAAGACATTTTACCAATTACTACATGTAGCATTTCCCGTTTCCAACCATATAACAATTAACGAAGCAGTTTCAACCTTCGCCATGAAAATTAAAAGCTAAGAACACATGTGTTCATATGAACCAGCGGAGCGTGTCTCTCTCCCACACAAGCATTTATTCAAACAAAAACAAAAACAAGAAAAATACAGACGCTCCAAGTAAAGCACATAAGATGTGACCGAATAAAAATATAGTTTCAGGGGAGGAACCTGATAATTTGTCGATGAAGAAGGGGATGCCTTGGGCATCCCCAAGCTTAGATGCTTGAGTCTTCTTGAAATATGCAGGGATGAACCACCGGGGCATCCCCAAGCTTAGACCTTTCACTCTTCTTGATCATAGTACATCATCCTCCTCTCTTGACCCTTGAAAACTTCCTTCACACCAAACTTCTCATAAACTTCATTAGAGGGGTTAGTACATAATCAAAAACTCACATGTTTAGAGGTGACACAATCATTTTTAACACTTCTGGACATTGCTCAAAGCTACTGGAAGTTAATGGAACAAAGAAATCCACCCAACACAGCGAAAGAAGCAATGCGAAATAAAAGGCAGAATCTGTCAAAACAGAACAGTCCGTAAAGACGAATTTTTAATAAATACTTCCGTTGCTCAGATCAGAAAACTCAAAACTAATGAAAGTTGCGTACATATCTGAGGAACACGCACGTAAATTGGCAAATTTTTCTGAGTTACCTACAGAGAAAACAGCCCAGATTCGTGATAGATAGAAATCTGTTTCTGCGCAGAAATCCAAATCTAGTATCAACCTTCGATTAGAGGCTTCACTTGGCACAACAAAACACAAAACTAAGATAAGGAGAGGTTGCTACAGTAGTAAACAACTTCCAAGACACAAATATAAAACAAAGTACTGTAGCAAAATAACACATGGGTTATCTCCCAAGAAGTTCTTTCTTTATAGCCATTAAGATGGGCTCAGCAGTTTTAATGATGCACTCGCAAGAAATAGTATTTGAAACAAAAGAGAGCATCAAGAGGCAAATTCAAAACAAATTTAAGTCTAACATGCTTCCTATGCATAGGAATCTTGTAAATAAACAAGTTCATGAAGAGCAAAGTGACAAGCATAGGAAGATAGAACAAGTGTAGCTTCAAAAATTTCAGCACATAGAGAGGCATTTTAATAACATGAAAATTTCTACAACCATATTTTCCTCTCTCATAATAACTTTCAGTAGTATCATGAGCAAACTCAACAATATAACTATCACATAAAGCATTCTTATCATGAGTCTCATGCATAAAATTATTACTCTCCACATAAGCATAATCAATTTTATTAGTTGTAGTGGGAGCAAATTCAACAAAGTAGCTATCATCAAATATAGGAGGTATATTGTAATCATAATCAAATTTATCCTCCATAACAGATGGTAACAAAAGGCTACTATCATTATAATCATCATATATGGGAGGCAAAGTATCATCAAAGTAAATTTTCTCCTCAATGCTTGGGGGACTAAAAAGATCATGCTCATCAAAGCCAGCTTCCCCAAGCTTAGAATTTTCCATAGCATTAGCAACAATAGTGTTCAAAGCATTCATATTAATAACATTCCCATTAGTATGCATATAAAGTTCCATGGGTTTTTTAATTCTCTCTTCAAACACATCATGTCCTAATTCAAGATAAAGTTCATAAAGATCTCTCATATTTTTGTTGTTTTCTATTATGCCTAACTAGTGTAAACAAGAAACAAAAAGTTGCAATTGCAAGATCTAAAGGAAATAGCTTCGAGCACAAACACAACGGCGCTAGAAAATAGCTTGATGTCTATGCCCCCCTCCTTTTCCTGTAGACAGTGTTGGGCCTCCAAGAGCAGAGGTTTGTAGGACATCAGCAAGTTTTCCCTTAAGTGGATCACCCAAGGTTTATCGAACTCAGGGAGGAAGAGGTCAAAGATATCCCTCTCATGCAACCCCGCAACCACAAAGCAAGAAGTCTCTTGTGTCCCCAACACACCTAATAGGTGCACTAGTTCGGCGAAGAGATAGTGAAATACAGGTGGTATGAATAAGCAGATAGCAACGGCACCGGAAAAGTGCTTTGCCCAGGACGAGTAAACAAGCAGTAGTAACGCAGCAGTAGTAACGCAGTAAAAACAAGTAAACAAGCAGCAATAGCGATATTTAGGGACAAGGCCTAGGGATCATACTTTCACTAGTGGACACTCTCAACTTTGATCACATAACAGAAAAGATAAATGCATACTCTACACTCTCTTGTTGGATGATGAACACATTGCGTAGGATTACACGAACCCTCAATGCCGGAGTTAACAAGCTCCACAATTCAATGTTCATATTTAAATAACCTTAGAGTGTAACATAGATCAACACAACTAAACCAAGTACTAACGTAGCATGCACACTGTCACCTTCATGCTAAGAAAGGAGGCATAGATCACATCAATACCATCATAGCAATAGTTAACTTCATAATCTACAAGAGATCATAATCATAGCCTACGCCAAGTACTAACACGGATGCACACACTCGTCACCATTACACCGTGCAGGAGGAATAAAACTACTTTAATAACATCACTAGAGTAGCACATAGATAAATTGTGATACAAAACACATTGCAATCATAAAGAGATATAAATAAGCACTTCACTATGCCATTCATAACAGTGAATAAGTATTCCGTGAAATATAGCCTAAGAGACCCACACGGTGCACACACCTGTCACCTTTACACACGTGGGACAAGGAGTCTCCGGAGATCACATAAGTAAAATTCACTTGACTAGCATAATGACATCTAGATTACAAGCATCATCATATGAATCTCAATCATGTAAGGCAGCTCATGAGATTATTGTATTGAAGCACATAGGAGAGAGATGAACCACATAGCTACCGAGTACAGCCCCGAGCCTTGATGGAGAACTACTCCTCCTCATGGGAGACAAGCAGCGTTGATGGAGATGGCGGTGGTGTCGATGGAGAAGCCTTCCGGGGCACTTCCCCGTCCCGGCGGCGTGCCGGAACGGAGACTCCGTCCCCGCGATCTTGGCTTCGCGATGGCGGCGGCTCTGGATGGTTTCTCGTACCGTGGCTTTTTTCGTCTCGAGGTTTTAGGTCCAGGGGCTTTATATAGGCGAAGAGGCGGCGTCAGAAGGTCGAAGGGGCGCCGACACTATAGGGGGGCGCGGCCCCCCCTTAGCCGCGCCGGCCTAGGGTTTGGTGGGCCTGTGCCCCCTCTCTGGCGGTTCTCGGGTGTTCTGGATGCCTCCGGGCAAACTAGGAACCTGGGCGTTGATTTCGTCCGATTCCGAGAATATTTCTTTACTAGGATTTCTGAAACCAAAAACAGCAGAAAACAGCAACTGGCCCTTCGGCATCTTGTTAATAGGTTAGTTCCAGAAAATGCACGAATATGACATAAAGTGTGCATAAAACATGTAGATATCATCAATAATGTGGCATGGAACATAAGAAATTATCGATACGTCGGAGACGCATCACGTATCTGTCCTAAGCCTATCTCATCTAAGACATATCCTTCACCTTCTCCAAGTGCACCATGTTCGTGTCAAAATCCTGTTTTTGGGCATAGTTTCCTGTTCCACCGGAAGTTCCGGTCGTTTCGACCGGTACTTCCGATCGGTATCCTTTTCGCCAGTTCAGCCCTGTTCGTGTCCAGCCTGGGTGGTTCCTGCGAGACCGGAAGTTCCGGCTCCAACGAGCGGAACTTCCGGCCTTAAGTGGCCACTATATAACTGGGCCGAACGGGTGAGCAGTTCCATCTTCCTCACTTTTCCCCTTTCCAAGATCTATTTGGTGGTGCTCCTCCCCTGTGACGGCTGCTGCTCCTCCGGCCGGATCTCCCTCCTCCGGCGCTCCCCGCCGGATCGTCTCCGTGGATCGGCATCCTCTCCCTCTTCTCCTCCAAGGCTCCCCCCGGTTTGTGCCCTCTCCCTATCTATGTGTGGGTAGACCTCACTAGATGAAATATAGGGCATACTCTAGGCAAAGCTATGGTAGAAATCCTCTAGATGCCTTTCCTCTACTAGATCGTGCTTAGGATGTCGTGGTAATGCGGTTCTCTTAGCCATTGCCACAGATCTGGTGAGAAACTGCCGCTGTTTTCAAACAGCCTAAAGTTCCGGCCCTTCACGCCGGAACTTCCGCCCGGGGCGGAACTTCCGCCGGTTCTCACCGGAACTTCCGGCCTGGCGAATTTTTCTGCTGTTACCCGATATCCTGTGCATGCTCTGGTGTTTGGTCTCCTTGCTTATGTGCACTCATTCATCATTCCTATCATATTGATTCCGTTATCAGGTGGTTCCAAGAAGAGAGGCAAGGATCATGTGGATGAGGTTGAGGAAGAGCTTGAGCAAACCCGACCATCCAAGCTCACCGCTCGCCAGCAAGCTGCAGCTGCTCAGAGGCTCAAGTCACGGGCTGTTCGTGGGAAGAACATACATATATCCGTGAAGGGCATGCAATATAATGAGTACAAGGAGCTCCGTGACATGAACCCTTACCTCACCCCTCGGAACAATAGGGTTGGGGATAAGCGGTTCCACAACAAGACCCAAGAGGAGATATTCTATGAGATCTACATACCATTCAAGAAGGGGTTAGCCCCTCAACATGCTATTGACACCGGGAAGATGGCCGCTAATAAGTACTTTGAAGAAGCCTATGCCATGTGTGGAGAGTTTGGGCTCTATCCCATTATGGAGCTCAACAAGGACTATGATGTTGGGTTGATTCAACAATTCTATGCCACCGTCCACTTTGAGCAAGATGAAGCAAGAACATTTCGGTGGATGACTCATGAGAGGCTCCTTGAGTCTAACTTGGCAAAGTTTGGAGCCGCCCTTGGATATCCTCGCTACCCGGGTGTTGATGCAAATGGTTGGAGGTGCCATGATAGCTCATGGGCTCAAACAAGGGAAGTCTTGGAGCACCTCTACATCCCCGGTTGGGGTGTTCCGGGCAAGAGTGCGGATCTTCTCCCTACTTGGGATATCATGCTTAGAGTCTACCGGGAAACCATTGGACCAAAGGGTGGCAACCTTGATGAGCTACATCTTTATGAAGTGGATCTAATGGCAAACTCTTTTGCTAAGAAGGGCACCGGTGAGAAGCTTGATGTGATGGACTACATCTATCATGAGATGTGGTCATGTGTGATGGAGAAGAAGCTTCCCGCCTTTGCTCCGTACATTATGAAGCTCATTGAGGACACTTGGGTTGATACTTGCAATGCTAGACTCGTTCAATCCATTCCACTCACTCTCACATCCCATGAAGTGAAGTCATTGAGGGTCAAGCGCCACAACTCTCCTCTTGAAGATGTTAACCCCATGGATGAGAAGCCACCTAGCTGGGCTTCCAAGCTAGCACGTCGCATGAGACAGATCTTTTGCCTCACCTCTGCAGTCAACCACCGTCAGTATCAGCAGCATGTTGAAGCCAAGAAGTCAAGGGTTCGTCAGAAGAGCATCATGAGGGGCCTTGAGGTGGAAGTGTCTCCCCCCGGATCCGAGGAGAATGTCACTCTCGTTATGGTGTCCCTCTTCCTCCGGATGGCCTTGAGATCGAGTCTCCTCCTCACACTCCTCCCTACCCCGGCGCTTCATCGAACCTCCCTCCCGGCTGGGCTAACGCCGACCCTTGGGGCGCGTAGTTTCTCCTTTTTCCTTTTTGGTGCTTTGGTGCCAAAGGGGGAGAGTAAGACCTTATTAGGTTGCTCTTCGGTGGGTATTTGCATGGGGGAGTCACAAGCTCGTGTTGTCTTTGGTTTTTATTGCTTGTGATTCTATTTATCTTTATGGTGTCGAACTATGTCTTAGCTATTTGGTTTGTAAACTCTATCTATGTGCTTGGAACCTTATTTGTGTATGGTAAACTCCGTATGTGAGTCTTCCTTGGTTATCTATGTGTGCATGATCTTATTATTCATATGCTTATCACTATGTTGTATTGCTAACCCTTGGAAGACGGATGCAAGATATAGGGGGAGCTTCTTATGTACCATTGCTCATATCTAGGGGGAGCTCCTCTATATCTCTCACATTGTTGTTTACATTATCCATTCCTTGCAAATACTTGTGTTGTCATCAAACACCAAAAAGGGGAGATTGAAAGAACATTTCCCGCCCTTTTGGGTTTTGTGTGTTTGACGTCAACACTATGTATATTTTTATGTGTGTTGATGTAGACAGGTACAAGTCATCAAAAATTATGTTGGATCGGTGTATTGGTTTAGCTGTTCTGAAGTTCTGCAGGGTTTCTGTGTCTGGCGGAAGTTCCGGCCTGACTTTTTCAGCAGAAGCTTCTCAGCGCCGTCTGTGCTCAGGTTTTCTCTTCAGGACCGGAAGTTCCGGTGGAGTTGGCCGGAAGTTCCGGTCAGCGGAACTTCCGCCCAACTTCCGGACAAGTTCCGAATTCCGAGTTTGTGGCTCAGGTATAGTCCGATAAGGTTTTCGCAAGTTTCCGGAACTTGGCCGGAACTTCCGGTCACCGGAAGTTCCGCCCAAGTTCCGCCCCTTCTTTTGCTTTGCAGGAATTTTATCAGAGGCGGAAGTTCCGGCCCGAACGGCCGGTACTTCCGGTGGAAGCCGGAACTTCCGGCCATCCTGGCCGGAACTTCCGGTGTAAGTGAAATTCGTCCCCAACGGTCAGATCTGAAAGCTCCACCCATATAAATAGCTTTCTTCTCCAAAGGGACAAGTTGCTCAATCATTGCAAGAAAAATCTGCCAAGCTTCACCACCATTAGAGCCACCTCAAGAACACAAGATTTGCAAGATCTCCTTCCTCCCCCAATCAAAGCTCTTGATCTTTGGGGATTCGAAGGAGAAGACACCGATCTACATCCTCACCGAAGCGTTATTCTTTTCCCCCTCTCTTGTTTGAGGGATCTCATGCTAGTGTTCCTATTTGGTTCCCTAGTTGATTTGTGTTGATGTATTGTTGTTGATTGTTGTGTTGTAACAGATTTGGGAGCCTCCAATTTGGTTGTGGATGTGTGCCCCAAGAACCTTGTAAAGGCCCGGTTTCCGCCTCGAGGAAATCCCTTAGTGGAAGTGGGCTAGGCCTTCGTGGCGTTGCTCACCGGAGATTTGAGTGAAGCCTTCGTGGCTGTTGGTTTGGCTTTCGTAGCAACCACACTCCTCCAAACGTAGACGTACCTTCTTGCAAAGGAAGGGAACTACGGGAATCATCTTCGTGTCATCGCGTGCTCCACTCTCGGTTACCTCTATCCTATTCTATCTCTTATATTGCCTAGCTATATCTTGCTTAGTTGTTAGCCTTGTCATATAGGTAAATTCACTTAGGTGCATATCTAGAGAATTTACCTTTTGTGTCAAGCCTAAATTGAAAAAGAACTAAAAATTGGTTAGCACCTATTCACCCCCCCCCCTCTAGGTGCGGCATACGATCCTTTCAGGCCTTCGGTCACGTTCCGGTGGCCAACGACAATGGCGGTCACCAGAACACCCACACGCCCGCTGGGAGGCCCCTGTAATCTGGAAGGCCACACTCCCTCCTCCCGTTCCGCGCTCCGAGATGCGCTTGAATATCGGCACGACGACATCGCACCTCTACGCCGACATCGGCACGCCACTCCCATGGTCGGACGTGCACTTGCCACATGGAGGCACCTCAACCAGGCGTGGGTGTTTGTGCACGTGATCTCGAGTAGCGGCCATGCGCACCCACCTGCCGTCGGATCTACGTCGGGATCCGACGTACGCCGTCGACTTCCCGTTGTGGGCGCTGTGGTTTGAGGCCGAGCACGACGTTCGGCGCGATATGGTCGAGGCCAACCTTGAGGGCCTCGACGATGATGGCTTCAACTACGAGGAGGCCAAGGCGGCCATCCAGCACCCATAGCCGCCACCACCACTGCGGTAGGTGCTTCCGCCATCATCGAGGCAGGTTCCTCCACCACCACCAGCAAAGGAGGCGGAGGAGGCGCTCCCACCATGGCGTGATACCTTCCCAGCGCCACGACCAGGCCACGCCGACTAGTCCCGGTACCAGGGAGTGTACACCCAATACGTCGATCCCCTCCCGTGGGAGCAGGCGCTTCCGAGGACCGCATACCAGGAGGTGGCAACGTAGGACCCGCCTGAAGACGGTGCGACCTTGACCTGAAGACGGTGCGACCTTGACTACAAGCCAATGGAGGAGGACGCTGCAGAGCTGAAGGGGAAGGAGGCCATTGCATGCGCGAAGGCCATCTCCTTGGTGGAGGGGCGCGCCAAATGGCCCCTCCTCGACGAGGTCATTTGGGCGGAGCCACGGGGAGGCACCGACACTAGCGTTAGGACCGGAGTACGTACCTGCCGCTGCCTCCTCCGGCGGCCAATGTGTGGCCACCGGCGCATTCCTTCATTGACCCGAGCGACGAGGATTAGGAGGCGGGAGCCAACATCCCCGTAGCAGGATTATCCTATGTTTTTAATTTTCATTTTCTTTTTAAGTAAAAAAACTAGGGGCTTCCGGTCCCAAATATATGTAAATTAAGTTACTCCATTTGATTCAAATTAATTGACTCAGCAAATTAATTGACTCAATACAGATGTATTTAGAGGTGTTTTATCTCTAGATACATGCATATGTAGACCAAGTTGAATCAATTAATTTAGATCGAATGGAGTGGCTGTATTTGAAGCCTTTTTTTTGTGGTTTTAGCGCCGCTTGAGACGCCTCCGGCCGCAATGGACCGAGCCCTATTTCACATCTGCAGGATGCCGCATCCAAACCCAAACTGACCAAAAAATGGTCTATTATGCGGCAGCTATTGGAGATGGCTAAAAGAGAAAACTGTTGTCCGCAGAAGTGGAATTAGATCAAAGGAGGAGCCTAGTTGGGTGGACAAATCTAGATCTCTTGAAATTTCCTATATGCAGGTGAAAATTTACCTATTTTACTCTTTGGTGGAAAAATACTACTCCTTTACATAACAAGTATTAGTTAACCTAAAACCTTGGATCTGGATGGTTGAACGGTTGGTGCTTCTCTGTCCCTACCGTAAAAGATCCCCTTTCTAAACCCCATTTCCCCTCTCTTCTCTCGTCCTCAATTTTAACTAGTATCAAAATTAGATGTGTGCGGGCTTCTTCCTCCCCCTCTTTCCCACATGGACAGCCTAGGAGATGAGATGGAAGATATGGCACGTCATGACAATTTACAAGTGATTTCAGTTCTAAAATTCATGAGTATTTTCTTCAAACTCATTTTGCTTTCAAATACGGTCCGTGTGGAATCTATTCCTTTTGCCACGCTTTTAACTGAAGATCAGCCATGGCGGCGTCCTATCTTAATTATTTTCTTGGGACTCATTTTGCTTTCAAAGTTTCAAATATGGTTCACGTGGAATCTACTTCCTTGGTCGTGCTTCGAGCACAGATCGGACGGCTGAGAGAACAACATCAAATGAGATCCATTGCCGGAAAATGTATAAAAGTGTAGCGAAGTGCAAGTAAATCATAATAAAATTGGTGTAAAACAAGCATGGAGCATCAAAAATTATAGATACGTTTGCGACGTATCACACCTCGACACTCTCTCTCCTCCATTGATGAAGAGCTGAAACCTTGAGGATCTCTCTTCGCATCCAAACAATCAAGCTCATACTTTGAGGAGTGGTGGTGGAGTCCCCGATCTATCATCCCACCAAGAAAGATCTACCCAATCCCACTTGATCCTTTGTGGATCTTGTAGTTAGGATTCCTATTGTGGAATCCCTTGCAGATGAGATCCTATGGAGGCTTGCTTGGGTTGTGCTGGTCCCATAGGGTGTTGGGAGCCTTCGATGTTGTGGAGCTCGCCCTAACCTCGTGTTAAGGAATAGCCACCTCGATCGGCTTCGTTAGTGGAGAAAAGGAAACTCCTTTGTGGGGTTTCCTTGAGGAATAAGGTGATGCTTATGTGGCCATTGGACCTTCGTGGTCCACACCTCCTCAACGCAGACGTACTCCCTCTTGCGGGAGGAACTGCGGTGAAACAAATCGTCGTCTCTTCGCTACGGCCTGGTTGTCCCGTTCCTTCATACTTGTTTATCTTCTTGTCTTACTACTTGTGTTACTTTTTGTATTGCATCGCATCATTTTAGGGTCACCTTCACTATAAAGTTAACACCTTTACTTCCGCCTAGCTAAAAACCGAAAAAGACAAAAACTTTAGTAGCGCATATTCACCCCCCCTCTAGTCGTGTCGGTCCATTCACCTAACCCTAGTCAGCCATGGCTAGGGGAGATGAAGGAAGGAGAAGAGTGCAGTAGGGTGGCCAAGGTGGTCGGTGTCAAAGAAGAGCGTAGCAAGGTGACCGAGGTGGTCGGCGTCGAAGAAACGATGAGGCACCAACGACTAAAGGAGATCCTGCCACCGGCGGCTAACGGGGACGAGATTGACAGGACGGTTGGAGTTGAAACCGGGAACGACGGCGGAGGTGGGGGAGGAGGCCTTGGACGGCGGCGGGGCCAGGGGATGGCAGCATGCACGGAGGATGATGGCATTTGATGAACGAGCGGAGAGGGGAAATAAAACGAGGATATAGATGGGGGGACGGGCAGATCACGAGTGGCAATTTGTTTGCAAATAATCAAAAGTATAGAGAACAATTCCATTTGCTGCAACACTGGAAGCAACAAAAGCGGGCACATGTACCCCCTAGGTTAGCTTTCCATATGGCTCACTTGTTTAGTTCATTTTGCCCAAGTGCTTCTTCACAACGCTTTTCTACTTTGTGTTTTTTGTTTGGGCTTCCGATTTCTTCCACTTTTATACCCTTAAAAGTCCCAAAAGCAGAAGACCATACAAGCAAGACCTATGACTTGAAAAAACAAGAAGCTGAGGCTGCTCTCCTGCATTGTTGAGGTACATTGCTAGCTTGAGAGTAAAGAAAAAAAAGTTGACATTGTTGAGGTACAAGACAATAGGTGGTTTGGTATCATTGTCAAAGTAGGGGCCACCTATATGCCCTGTAGCATTGTAATATGCAATTTGTATGCGTGGTATGACATAGAAAATGTCAGTGAATATTTCTAACCACTTCATTGTTGCAAATAGTGAGATGAAATGTTTGCAGATTAGGCTTGTTATTTGTTACTCTCTCATTAGGTTTGTTATTTGTTACTCTCTTAGTTCCCTATTAATTCATAGAGGACGGATGGAGCAGTTTTTTTTCCTAAATTGGTTTTAAACTATTGTAGAACGAGATATCTTGCGTGCATGGTTTTTGGGCAAAAATATACAACACTTTGAACCCACGTGAATGTCCACATGGACCAATTTTGTATACATGATATCCACCCCAAGAGAGGAATCTAGTTTGAACCATATGTCAAATTGTCAACCAATCATAATGCACGCATTGAGTAAATGTAGGGTTCAAGTCGGCGATATTATTAGGCTTGTAATCTTACTCTCTTCCATCTCCCCTTTTCAAATCTTCTTTTCCCTCTCTTCTCTTGTTCTCGATTTTAACTATTCAAAATAAGATATAAGCGGGCAGTTTGCTTCGTCCTCGTCTTTCCCACATCGATAGCCTAAGAGATAAGGTGGAAGATATGTTACGTAGTCATCTTACTTATTCGTGAGTATTTTCTTGGGACTTATTTTGCTTTCAAATACGGTCTGTGTGGAATCTATTCCTCTCCCCTGATTTTGGATTGCTAATCGTGGAATCTATTCCTTTTGTTGTGCTTTCCACTGAAGATCGGCCGTGGTGGCGTCCGATCTCAGTTATTTTCTTCAACTCATTTTGCTTTCAAAAAAGTTTCAAATATGGTCCTCTTGTAGTGCTTTCGAAACAAAGATCGGACGGCTGAGAGGACAGCATCAAATGAGATCCAATGGCTACAATTTCGTCTGATCCCCGATTCGTTCCGGGATCCAGCCCACTACCATTTCGTCGAGCCCAACCCTAACCAGCACCCCGCGCTAAACCACCATGCGAGGCCTCGGCGCCGCCGCCGCCGCCCGCCGGCACGCGAACCTCCCCTCATACGCCGCCGCTTTCTCCTCCTTCTCCGGCATCGGCGGCAGCGGTGGCGCTGGACGCGGGCGCGGGCGCGGCCTACCACCCTCCGCCTCCGCGCCGCAGCGCGCTCCCGGGCGCCCCATTCCCGACGACGGCGACGACGATGGCGCGGCGGATCTCTTCGCCGCAGCGTCTTCCGCCGGCCGTGGCCGCGGGGAGCCCGCGATCCCGCCCTCCCCCACCATCCCGCCCTTCTCCTCCTTCTCCGGCGCGGGCCGCGGCCGTGGATCGCCTCTGCCACCGCCGTCGCCGCCGTCCGTCCAAGATGCCCCCAAGCAACCAACCTTCACCAAGCGGTTCGACGTCGTGCCCCCTTCCTCCGATCCGTCGCCGCCAACGACAGCTGCCTCCTCCTCCTCCGCCGAACCACCGCGTTCCGTCCCTACCGCCGGCGCCGGCCGCGGTGTGCCGCGTGTGCAGCAACCAGTGGACAGAGCCCCCGAGGAGGAGAACCGATTCGTTCGACGTCGCGAGGCGAAGAAAGCGCCCGCCCCTTCCGCCCCAAGCGGGCAGCCGAAACTGGCCCCACAGGACGCCGTGAAGCGCGCTCTGGAGCTCCTTGCGCGTGGCGGCGACGGCGGCGGCGGACGCGGCAGAGGCGGGCGCGGCCCCCGCGGGCGTGGCCGTGACGGGGGCCGCCGGCCTGCTGCGGCGGACGAGCGCGATTCGCTCTTCTTTGGGGACAACGCTGACGGTGAGAAGCTCGAGAAGCGGCTCGGTGCCAAGAAGATGGAGATTTGGGACGCGGCGTTCGACGAGGCGGCAGAGCAGGCGCTGCCAGACCCAGAGGAGGATGATTATTTGGACGCTGTGCACACCAATAACATGGTGCGTGCTGCACTGCGTCAGAATTATCAGATCTGGGCGTGCTTGTTCGGTTCCTGATGGATTTCTACTTCTGAGTGTTTGTGTGTGCAGATTGAGTTTGAGCCAGAGTACCATGTGAACTTTGGTAATCCTGACATTGAGGAGAAGCCACCGATGTCATTAGAGGAGGTGCTGCAGAAAGTGAAGCCATTTATAGTTGCCTACGAAGGCATCAAGGACCAGGAAGAATGGGAGGTGAATCTTATAATTGTCACAATGAGATATATGTTTTCCCAACTAAATGTTTGTGCTAGTAGATAGTTCTGCTTTTTTTTCTTCCTGGTATACGTGTATTATTGCTTCGACTTACCACACACATTAGAATGTGCCAGAGTAAGTCTGCTTGGGTCAGATCTTGTTTTGCTGTTATAGCTTACATTACCATATCTATAGTTGGATGGTATTAGGATATGATAGCATGCTATAGTCTTGATAAATAGATTGATGGACCAGCAACATAGATCAATATTAAAATAGTGCTATAACTTAGTTTGCAATTTTATACCCTTGTGGTATGTTTGTAGTTGAACATGCACTAATTTTACCCAGTAGTATACATCTAAAACTATCTTGACTGTTGTTGAAATGATATTAGTAGACTCGCTGTTAAACCTCAGATCTACTTTTGTAACATTCTAGTGTTATAAGATTATATGCATATTTTAATAAATAGTCTGGAGGCAGTAATAGTTAACTCTCTGTGCCATTATAGTCTTGTTGAGTAGTTGTAGGTCAATTTTCTTGTTCTGAGGTGACTGATGAGGTTCAACTGCTAAACTATTAGATGAGTTTCTTCTTCCTAATAAAGGCTGTTTTTTCCTGTACATTCGATTTAATTTGTAGATTATCTTAAAGGAAAGACATAAATGTCTCGATATTATAGAGTAAGATGGTTATAGTTTCCAGATACTGGCCTTATAAGTAAGCATCTCTGGTTCTACAATTCAGTTTCAGTGTAGTACAAATGTCAGATTGCATGTATATACGAGCAGTTCAGGATTATGTACTTGCATTCAATTCGTTGCTATATGTGTTCTTTTGGGGTATCTTCAACTGACCTGGTATAATCTACTGTATCATTCTTAGGAAGCCGTGAAAGATGTCATGGAAAGGGCACCCCATATGAAAGAGCTTATAGACATGTACAGTGGGCCTGATGTCGTGTCTGCAAAGCAGCAAGAAGAGGAGCTGCAAAGGGTTGCCCACACTCTTCCAGAGAACATACCTAACTCAGTAAAGCGGTTTACTGATAAAACTTTACTCTCTCTTAAGGTTCGTCTTCTTAAGTTCTTATTACAACTAATGCTCTAGATAATATTCATGATTCAATTCTTAGTAGCAGTTACAGTAAATTGAACTTCTAGTTGTGTCACGGTGGCAATGCAATTCCTGTCTAACTTGACTTGTTCTGAGTTTCTGACATAACCATAAGAGTCAGCTTGTTTCTAGACCTTCTTTCTCTTTGCATACTAAAATGATTTTTACTATTGCAGTGATCGTATTTGTTGTGTAATATTTCTCATGATTTCACCTTCAACTCTCATCTATATTCTGGTCCTAATTTCACCTTCAAGTCTCATCTACATTTCTTCATCTAGCTGTATGCATGACTGTATGGGTGTCCATATAGATACATTTGATAATTGCTTACCCTTTTTTCTCGAAGATATAAAATGGCAGATACCATCTATCTCAAAACATTCTAAGCGCATATGCTTGAAGTTAGCTTCTTGTAAACACCTGACAGTAAGCACATATATTTTAATATTTGCAGCTAACATCATAAACTCATGATTGCTTGCAATTTACAGCTTAGTATGTCGTTATAGATAGTATCTTAGAAAGGATAATTTTATGCGTTGATACTTGATGTATTTCAGCACTCGTAGTTTTTGTTTACTTGGACAAAATTTGCTTCTTACTTGCTAACTTAGCTAGTATTCTGCTTTGCTTCCTTGTATTTTGCAGAATAATCCTGGCTGGGGTTTTGACAAGAAATGTCAATTCATGGACAAGTTTGTTCGTGAAGTTTCAGAACAATACAAGTGAAAGCCTTCTAGTACTATGTTGTAAGATCTCATTTTGCCCCTAAGAAGATTTAGCAGATTTTCCCTTTTTTGAGAGAAGGTTTGATGTTATGTTCAATTCATGCTATATTCCCTTCTACTGGGATGGTAGTTAGGCAAATAAAATCACTGAGAAACATGGATATTTCTTTTGGGAGATTTTCCTCTTGTCATTTTTTGTTCTAGAAGTGCCATCACCATTTGTTTATGACAATTGAAACTCCCTTACCTCCTTAAGGCACTAATCGAATTATGAATGCTTGATTAAAGTGCTAATCAAATTATGGATGTTTGCATTGATCATGGAGTAATCTATTTACTGTACTATGGATCGCGTATTTGGACCGAATTATAAAGGAAGTGGTATTTTGTGTTAAGGGAGTGAGCTCTCAGCACGGGTCCTCTTTTCAGGGCATGCAAGTCTGCCCAAGTGTAGGACCACCAGAATCGCATAATGGACCCAGTGATCGACATGCACAAACCTAGAACCTGGTCATACTCTACCGTCTAAAGAACGGATTCTGCGATTACGCATGGCCCACTCAGGCAGTAATTGGTGAATTAGGTTTACTTGTAAGGACACTAATGCCTACTAGAAAACTATGAAGTTCTGTGTGATTTTTTTTTATCTGAAGCGCCTAGAGTAGTACTCATACATGTCAATAATAAAGCACCTGCTGCTTTCGCGAAAGGTTGAAGAAAACAAACCTCAGCTGGCAAAAACAGAAGCCTGGTATTGGTTTGTACATGGCAGTATATTTTTTATCTTTGCCAAAGTAATCTGTCTTGTAATGTTCTTGATCCACCAGGGGAGCAGAAATGCCTATCTAGCTAATCATCTACAGCTCACCCCTGTGGGTTTTGTACAAACCATCATTTTCTTTTCTATACAAAAAGGGAACTAAGAGATCATCGAAATGCACAGCAAGTATCTGCTGAGTATGGTTGAAGCCAGAAGGTGTTACTCTGCATGTTTCCCCTCCCAAATCCATCTCCATCTACTGCCTGTTCATAAGATGCAGAACAAGAGATTTGTTCAAAAGCTTCATGATGATATAGCCTTAGGCGTCTGAAGCATGTTGCCGGAGGGGCTGGTGCTCGTTGTTCTGGCTGTCGAGCGGCATGTACTGGGACATGATGGCCATGATCTCCGAGTCCATGTACGACTGAAACAATGAAACAAATAAATCGTTGAACCACAACATATAATCTAGGAGAATAAATTAGATACGCGGTGAGGAACGTACCCTGAGCCTGTACTTGTAGAAGACGTAGCCGGCGACCCCTAGGCCGGCGGCGCATGACACGACCAGGATGCCGATGAGCCAGCCAAACCTCGACATGCTGCTAGCTGCATCCACCACGGAGTGAAAGCGATGAGCATCTCAAGCATTGGTTCACAGGATTCCGACGGACAGACTGGTCGGATTTCAGACTAGAACATTGAAGTACTTACCGATGCAGACATCCTCCCCTCGTATGTAGATCTGGTTGCCTTTGCTGCAGCCGCATTCGTAGCTGCCCCAGGTGTTCTTGCAGCGGCAGTCCGGGCAGGTGCACGCCAGCTTCTCCTTGCACTCGTCCAGATCTGAAGCAGCAGCAGCCATGGACATAAGAACTTGTTCTTGGCAACTCGGCTCTGTTGCGCTTCCAACCATCTCTTGCACTACCGGTTTCATCAGAGAGGGAACAATGGAGATCTCACCTTCGCATGTGTGGCCGTCCCCTTGGAACCCCGACGGGCACCGGCATCCGGTCAGCGCGTTGTCCTGATACAGCGACTAATGGGTTAGCACTTAGCAGAGATACATGGATGGACGATGAAGGCCATGTCGAGTGGAACTGTGTGAGAGGAGCGAGAAGAGAAGTGATATACCGAGCAGGCGGAGAAGGTGTGTTCTCCTCTGGTCTCCGACCAACATCCGCCATGGTTCAGCGCACACCTGCCCGGCCCGACAGCTGAAGCAGCAACAGGGAGAAACATGAGCAGACCGCCTCCAACGTTTCCTTATATCGCCATGGACAGGCTTGAAAATTGAAAGCGTACCTTTGCAGTGGGTGTAGCCGTCGCCCTCGTACTGGACGCCGTTTACCACCGGGCACTCGCACACCCTGCCCCTGTACGTGTCCTGCGCATCATCAGCAAGGAACCAAGATCAGATCACACATTGCTGCGGAGTGGATGAATGTCCAGCCTTCTACTAGCACTAGCCACCCTGCAGGCGGTGACGTTGGTCGCCTGGTCTCGCCAGCATCCGCCGTTCCTGTGCAGGCACTCGTTCGTCTCGATGTCTGCAGTGCATCAATCACAAGAGCTCGTCACAAGTTCAGACAGAAAAGCCATCGATCTTTACATACAGAAGAAGCCCGACGCGTGAGAGTTTCCTCCTACCGTCGCTGAGGCAGACGTGCGGTTCAGTCCCCTCCTTGAACCCGGCGCACACGGCCTTCAGCACCGCCGTCCTCTCCAGCTTCCCTACAAGCACACAACATCCCAACCGATCACGTCAGCAAAGATGCAACTAATTTCATACCAAATCTTTCGCATCGAAGCTAGCTCTGCTCATCCGTCCATTCTTGCTCAAGACAGAAACGCCGCAACAACTAATACCTCTGTACTGAACATCGTTGATGACCAGCGTGGGCAGGATGGTCACATCTCCTCGCGATCCACGGCCAATCTGGAAACAACATCATACACTCATGCAATCTTGAACGAGATAATGAATTGCCATGCTCAGGAGACGGAAACTCGAACGGAGCCGAACGAACCTGGTCCTCCTGCTCCTTGGTCAGGACGGCGTTCTCGGCGTCAGCCTCGGGGTCGCCCATGCACTCCAGCACCTTGTCCAGCGGCAGCCCGAGCGAGGTGACCACGTCCTCGGCGCACGTCTTGCTGTACTTCTTCTCCTTCATGGAGCACCGGAGCTTGTAGTCCATGGCGTAGTCCCACCACGCCCATGGCCGGCCGGTCACGTTGGCGACGCGGTGCACGCAGAGCTGCCGCAGGTTCTCCACCACCACGTCCTTGCCCTCGTAGCCCGCCCCGAAGTCCTGCTCCGGGTCCGGCGCGCAGTACCTGCCGTGGTTGATGCACTGCGACTGGCACTGCCGCGTCAGCTTGAACGCCTCCGGGCAGTACCAGGTGATGTAGTGCGGGGTGAAGCGGGCGTACCCACCGCGCTCCAGGATCTGGGCGTGGCCGCGGAAGCTCTTCACGAAGGCCGCCTGCTCGTCGCACCGTGGCCCGCACTCGTCGTTGCTGTTCGTCCACAGCTCGTACTCCACGCGCTCGTCGGGGTGCGGCATCGACTCCCGCCAGTCCAGCTTCACCACCACCTCGCCCTCGGCCTCCGCCTTCTCCGCCATCTTCTTCAGGGACTCCCCGAAGGCGCGGTTCACCAGCGCCGACGGGATGTTGATCTTGTCGATGTACTCCGTGTCCGGCGACGCCTCGGGTGTGTCCATCGTCAGCAGCTGCTCGTCGATGCTGTCCGCGATCAGCACCGCCGCCGCGCCTGCCTGCTGGGCGTTCCACGACTTGAGCGCAAAGTAGCATTCTGCGAAAACATGTCACATGATCAAACTGTCAATTCTCTGTGTGTACTGATGTGGTGTAAAATCTCTGCAACGTTAGGATATGTTCGATTGTACAAGGTGCAACTTCTTGAAGAAGCTTGGGCTCCCTTTGCTTGCAAATTAATCAAGGGTGGATGGAACATTGGAACATATTGTCGATCTGGCGCTGCCTTTGGCTTGAAGTAACTCTCACACCTACTAACTGGTAGTGCAAGTGTTGTGATCAAGTGCGTTGTGATGGCTGGATCAAACACCAACAAATGGCATGCTTGGATACTGGCTGTATGTCTGAACCTATCCTGCTTGCTTTCTGGGTTCAGAAATGGCATAAGGTGCAATTCTTGAACAAGGTTGGGAAGGCTTTGCTTGGAAATTAATCAAGGAAGGATGAGGCAGATTGTTGATTTGATGCTACCCTTGGCTTGAAGGGATACCGACACCTACTGACCGGTAGTACAAGTGTTGTGATCAAGTGCGTTGCGATGGCTGGATCAGATGAAATGAGCACCAACAAATCCAATGGTTGGATATACTAAATGTAAGTCTGAACCTGCTTTTTGTCTTTCAGGTCAGAGAGAGTTATCTGAAACTCTTGACAAAAGAAAAGTGTGATCCTGTAAATGTCGTGTGAATTCAGATTTTTTTAGTAATACATTGTTTTCCTTTATTTTCACAAATTATACTCCACTAGAAATATCTACCAGTAGGTACGAAACAGCTGAGTCAATGGAATACGGTCGAATTCAACTCCACTAGAAATATGCAAGCAAAAAATAAAAATAAAACAAAATTGATGGCAATTTGTGTGATATCTAAGTTGGAGACCAATCTACATCAACAGGTTAAAATACTAGTAGCACTAAAGTAATTAGCATGTGTACCAAGTTTCAAACTACCTAGCCATTAGTAGCTTCCTTTCCTAGTCAAAGATTAGCACGTACGTTGACTTGGCCCATCAATAGCACAGCTCTGACATGAACCAAGATATATATATGACCATAATGCATATTAAGTCGTCGGCAAGACTGAACAGTTCAAGCTCGTGCAGCTAGCCACCAGCAACTACTTCCTCGTGAGATTTAGCAAAAACCGGTAATAACAAGCTATGAAGTACTAACACGGTAAATAATGGTGATAGTACTTGTGAGTATATCATCAGTTCATTAAGAACCACGGATTAGCAAGAAGTTGGGTACCTCCGCGGTCAAGCAGCAGGATGACGGGGCGTCCGGACTTGGACTTGAACTTGGTGTGGAACTCGGCGCAGCCAGTGGCCTTGGCGTCCGGGTAGAGCACGACGCCGGTGAGCGTGCCGCCGTAGTCGGGCACCCCGAAGTTGCCGATGGCGGCGTCGTGGTGGCCCCTGATGTGCTCCGGCGCCAGCACCCTCACGCTGCTCTTCTCCACCACGAACCGCCCCCGCACCGGCATGACCACCATCGCCGCCATGACGGCAGCGAAGGCCAAGAACGGCCACACGCCCCTAGCCATCGCCGCTCGACCGATCAATTCGATCACCTCGCCTCGCGCGCGTCTATCTCGTGTCTATGGCGGCGAGGGGTAGGAGCAGGAGTGTATGATGGATGAGCCAAGAAGGCTTACGAGCTACGACGAGCTGCGTTTGGTGGCGCGCGAGGTTAGGTGGCCCGGCAAGAAAAGAAATGGCTCGACCTTGCCGGGTTCCTACTCGATTCCCGTGCGACTGCAAGCCGAGATATGGATGGAAGGGAAGAGGCCAGGGGGATGGGGATGGTTTGCTTGGATTGTACTGCTGGGGAAGCTGACGGAATGCGTTTGGTCCGATTGGGATTCGGTGTGCGTCAGCCAGCAGCTAGCTTCTGTGACGTGCAAGGGAAGAGAAGTGGGAAGGCGACGGGCGGCGAGAGGAGGAGGGAGCTGCCAACTGCTGGCGGATGCGAGGGGTCTGTAGAAAGTTGGAGCGCGAAAGGAGAGGCGCACCTTTTTTCTCTCTATTTCGGAAAAGAACTGAATTTTAAGATGAGAAGTCGCGAAGGAAGAAAAAATCAAGTCGAGTGTTAGGAAAACAGGGCTGAAATCAAGTCGCCGGGCGAGTCTTGGCTTTGGATGAACGGGTGCAGAGCACGGGTGGAGTCGTCGTGACCAACCGTGTGCTTCCAGTCTGCTCTGGACCTTGCACGACGAGTCGACGGTACCCGGCCGGACGTGTACGTTGGGTCCTGGAATCTATTTACTTTTGCTCACATAAGTCACCGCCGTACCTTTCATGGATATGCCCTGGAGTTTTTTTTTTTTTGAAGCAAAACCAATATATATATAAGACAAGCAAGCCGTCTCATTAAAAACCTTCCAGTCCCCTTCGGTACCCTGGTAAGGAAAAGAGTGCGTAAGAAACTTGCTGTCTGAGTCACATAATCGTTACATCATTTGCCAACACACTAAAAATGAAATCAGGGGGGTCATCGAGCCAGACAATTGACTCTGGTCCCTCTGAGGATCTAGCTAAAGCATGTGCTGCCATGTTGGCTTCTCTAGGACAATGAGAGAACACCACCTCTACAAAACTATGACAAAGCATCGAACACTCCTCGTAAATAGCTGCAGCTGGGCCAAAAGAATTCCCGCCTTGATTCATAACCTCAATCACATCCATGCAGTCGGAATTCACCTCTATCCTGTTGCATCCTATCTGGCCAGCAAGAATTAATCCATCCCGAAGCGCTCTAGCTTCGGCAGAAGATGGATCAGAGATAAACGGAATGCCGCAACAGCTCGCCGCCAGAAAGGCCCCACTATCATCACGTAGAATTGCACCAGTGCTTCCAGTTCCAGCATCAGCGTTAAACCCTGCGTCCACATTAAGTTTCACAAAGTTTTCTTTTGGTTTTACCCACCCATGCCTGTCAATACCTGTCATCCTCTTCTTTGCTCTAGAATAGTTCAGAGCGAGTGTAGATATCGACTGTGCAGTACGAGCAGGAGATTGAACAGCCTCACCGTGCGTGGCTTTTCTCCTCTCCCACCAAATATACCAAACCGCTACTGCTATCAGGTCATTCCGCTCCACCTCCGGGGTCATCGGGGCCGCAGCCAACTTATCCCGAAGCAAAGCTTCCAGAACTGCGCCGCCATTTGTTTCAACAGAAGTCACATGTGATATCAACTCACTCATACCGAGAAAGCTCCAAATTTCCAAAACCCGCGGACAGCAGAAATAAGCATGGCGAATGCTCTCACAGTCAGTTTGACAAAGTGAGCATTGAGAGCTCGTGATCATGTGCCTATTAGCTAACACCCCATTACAGGGAATAGCACCCAGGAGCGATCTCCACAAGTGTATTTTCACCTTGGCTGGAACATTCAAAGCCCATATTGTTTTCCAAACAGGCAAATTCGAAGATGTACCATAACCTGATGTTCTCCTTAGTTTGGTGCCGTGTTGATGATCCCATTCTGCATGGTAACAAGAACGCACCGAGAAAATACCCGTCTTGGTAAAGTGCCAAGAAACAAAATCCTGCATAATCCCACTCGCTAGGGGAATGTTCAGAATACGCTGTACATCAATAGGCCAAAAGATCTCATTTAAGATTTCTTCATCCCACTTCTCAGTATCAGGATCAATCAAATCAGAAACTCTTGACAAAACAATATTGCCTCTTCTAGTGGTGATCATACGATTTGGACTTCCAGGAACCCACGGATCAGTCCAAATATTTATTTTTGAACCATCCCCAACACGCCACATATGTCCTCTTTTGAAAGTATTGATACTAGCCCAGATGCTTTGCCATGTATAAGAACTCCCTTTTTTCAACTGGCAATTCAGAATGTCCCCGGATGGATAGTATTTTGCTTGCAGAACTGAAGCACAAAGAGAGTCTGGTACAGAGATTAATCTCCAAACCTGCTTTGCCAACATAGACAGGTTAAAACAGTGAAGGTCGCGGAAACCCATACCTCCCTGTTTTTTCGGCACACACATTTTCCACCAAGAAAACCAGTGCATATGTTTTTGCTGATCATCATCTCCCCACCAGAATTGGGATATTGCTGTTATTATCCCTTTAATAATCTGCTTGGGTAGTTTAAAAACAGACATCGCATATGCAGGTATGGCCTGAATGACGGCTTTAATGAGCGCCTCTTTTCCGCCAAAAGACATGTTCTTCTCCTTCCAACCACTAAGGATTTTGCAGATTCTATCAATCAAGTGCTGGAAACAATCCGACCTATCCACCCCTACCAACGGGGGAAGGCCTAAGTACTTATCAGTTATCGCTTCTGTTAAGATATTCAGAATATTGCAAACTTCGACTTTCATATCAATCTCAGTACAGGGGCTAAAGAAAATGCTTGATTTCGCCTCGCTCACCAATTGACCCGAAGCGGCACAGTAATCATTCAAAATATTACGGAGAGATGTAGCATTCCCATGATCAGCCCTCATGAGGATGAGAGAATCATCTGCAAAAAGGAGATGGGACACTGCAGGTGCATTTCTACAAGCCTTGACTCCAATTAAATTCCCCTCATTCTCCTCAAACTTGAGCAGGCTAGATAGTCCTTCCGCGCAAAGAAGAAACAAATAAGGTGAAAGAGGATCCCCTTGACGGAGTCCCCTTGACGGATAAATATAATCAGACAAATCATTATTCAGACGAACTTGGTACCTTACTGATGCAACGCAAGCCATAATGAGTTCGACCCAAGTAGGGTCAAACCCCAAACGAATCAGAATTCTCCTCAGGAAAGACCACTCCACTCTATCATATGCTTTGTGCATGTCCAACTTCACAGCACAAATTCCATACTTACCCAACTTCTTATTTTTGATAGTATGGTAGCTCTCATACGCCACCAGTACATTGTCAGTAATGAGTCTGCCCGGGACAAAAGCACTCTGTGTGGTCGAGATAATCTCTGGTAGAATATATTTGAGTCTCTGAGCAAGCAGTTTTGCAATTACCTTGTATACCACATTACATAAGCTAATAGGCCGGAATTGTGTTATCAGATCCGGGTTCTCCACCTTTGGAATAAGCACAATTGTGGTATTATTCCAGCCTTCCGGAATAACTCTGGAATTCACAGCTTGAAGAACCTCGTCAGTAAGATCCTCGCCAATAATATGCCAGAAGCGTTTGTAAAAAACAGCATGAAGCCCATCTGGGCCTGGGGCTTTTAGATCGCCAATATTAAACAGAGCCTTTTTCACCTCATCTCTCGAATAAGGAGCTAGCAATTTTTCGTTCATCTCGGGAGTAACAGAGGGAAGGACTTTGTTTAAAACATTAGGATCAGGATCCTGTACCTCCGCAGTAAACAAAGTCTGGAAGTAATTCTTAGCCATACCCATAATTTGATCATGGTCTTCAATAACGTCTCCAGCTTCATTCTTCAAGTATTTAATGAAATTCCGTTTACGGCGCCCTGATGCAAAACGGTGAAAAAACGCCGTATTTTGGTCTCCATGCTGGAGCCAGTTAACCCTGCCACGTTGAACCCAATAAAGTTCCTCTTGTTCCAACAGATTTTCCATCTTGAGCTGTATGTCTCTCTGTTTAGAAATAGCCTCGTCCGACAGTGGACCAGACATGACTTGGTTCAATTCAGCTTGAAGCTCACGCAGCCTTTTCCTTGGTCCTTTAAGAACATGTTTATCCCAATTATGGAGTGCTTCATGCACCTCTGCCGTGTGGTCACTGAGGGAAGCCTCCGCATGGAGCAGTTTGGCTCTGTCCCACGCCGTTTGAATGATAGATTCAACCGAGTTCTCACACAACCAACGAGCCTCGAACCGGAGAGGTGATACCGCATGCTGCACCTGAATCCCATTTAATCGTTCAGTGTCCACAAGGATAGGGCGATGATCTGATTTTCCAAAATCCTCATTAAGAACTCCTACACTAGGGAACATATCCGCCCATCTAGAATTACAAACCGCACGGTCCAGCCTTTCCCTGATCTTCCCTCTTCTCCAAGTGAAAATATCCCCCTCAAAGCCCATATCTTCCAACTCACATTCATTAAGAACATCTCTGAATGCTTGCATACATCGGAGTGATCTGGAAGCACCTCCTTCTTTTTCATTTGAATAAAGAATTTCATTAAAATCCCCCACCATAATCCAAGGAAGATCAAACTCTGCGTGAAGAGATCGAATATAATCCCAAGACAGATGCTTCCTATCGCTGCTAGGTTCACCATAAAAGCCAGTAAAGCACCATCCCGCCTCACCATGTTCATTAATGCGTATGTCAATAAAATTCTGCTCCACCTCCTTAGACGTTACAGTAATATCGTTATTCCAGAGCAAGACTAATCCACCACTTCTGCCATCACTCTCAGCAACCAACATCTCATCAAACAGTAATCTCCGCTTCAAAGATTCCGCCTTAACTTTACACAAATGTGCCTCAGACAGAAAAAGCACATCTGGTTTTATTCGCGCCTGGAGAACCAGGAGCGCACGAACTGCCGAAGACTTACGCATTCCCCGGCAGTTCCAACATAGGAGTTTCATTGCGACCGGACAGACCCCTTGCTGGAGTCTGCCGATCCTACAGAGTTGTTTGAGTTAGTCCCATCCTTCTTTGATCTCTTCTTTCTGTCCTTGTCAATGACTGCACCCACAACCGGGGGAGGTACAGGTACAATATCCATTGTCGTTGCCTGCGGGTCACCTACCCCACTGCCAACCAGAGGAAGCGTAAGATCATCTTTCTCTTGGTTGAAGTCTAGTCCCCTCTTTGCCCCAGAGAGATTATTATCACTAGCAGGCAGATCAATATCTTTGTCTTTCATAGGACTTGTAGCAGTATCTTGTAAATCAGACGCACTGCCACCATCAGTATTGTTCATAGCGTTAACCTCCAACTTATATTTGCATCACGACCATACAGGCCCCTCCCTCTACCAGATGGATCACGTCCACGGCCACTCCCAAAACCTCTACCGCTCACCATAAACCTTCCTTTCCAAGTATCAAAGTCTGCTTTGATAAAATCCCCCCACTTAAGCTTCGATTCATCATGTTCCCCGTACCACACTCAGTATGGATGTGACCAAGGAGGCCACAGAAACCACAAAACCTGGGTATCTTCTCATATTTCACTGCATAGAACTCCCTTTGTTTCTCCCGAGAAATAGTTACCACTCGAGCCAAAGGTAGGCGAACATCCAGGCGAACCCTAACACGGACAAAATTCACAATCCCTTGCACATTGAGTTCAACAGAGATGCACTTGCCAACCTTCTTCTCCACCAAGTTCTTAATAAGGGATTCATTCCTGTAACCTATTGGGAGTTTGTGAATTTGAATCCAAACATTGATAAAATTCAGATCGACTGATTCCGTTGGAGCCAATCCATCATACGCCTCAATCGATACGGCATTCTATCGAAACAGCCATGGACCACCTTGCTCCACCTTTATCCAATCGCCTAGACAAGAACATTGCACGGAGAATAGCTTGTCTTCCAATGGAGTGAATATGATCTCTTGGGCAGGACTCCAAGCCACACGCATGTGCTGCTCAAAGGTCTGGGGACTAAAACTATTTGCCGTGTGAATTCTGGCTAAAGCCGTCCACTTCATACCTTGTTTCGGAACACCTTCCTCGTCCTCGAACACGAGATCATCAATCTCGTCCTCGTCTATCCCGAGCCGCATCAGCATATCATCCAGATTGTTGTCCATCTTCTTCGATCCCGACCCACTGGCCGAGTCCGTAGCACTTGCCTGAGGAGACGCCATGATCCTCCGCCAAGGTCCCACCGGCCCCCAGGGGATCGCGTCAAGATTGATGGAGGGAGAAGAAAGACTTCCCGCCGGTGGAGAACCGACGAACAAGGCGGAAACCCTAGTCGCCAGGCAATCGCCTGTCTCCTAGGTCAAAAGCCCGAAACGGTATTCGTGGAAGGCCTCACGATATGCCCTGGAGTTAAAACTCGAAGCTCACAATTTACGCCTGGACTCGAGCTCGACGTACAACGAGTTAATCCGAATTTCAATTTTTATTGTTATAAGCGAGTTTGAGCTAAACGGGTCGAGTTCACCTGGCTCACAAGTAGCTCATTTACGACAGTAAAAATCAGCATTATGCTCTATAATCTGGTCAAAGAAGCTAATCCAACCTAAGTGGCCATGTATTTTTGTGGTACCATATTCCTTATGATTGTTGCGTATCATTTATGCTCAAATAATCAGAAAAGTAAATCATATATTATACACATTTCTTCTGACAGTTTTTATCGAACTACTAGTTAGCTTTGCGAGTTGAGCCGGGCTCGGTTGCTATACGAGTTGAGTCGAGCTAATTTGCCAGTTGACCGAGCTTTAGCGAGTCGAGCTGAGCTGGCTTGGCTCGGCTCGAATATCAGACCTAATCATGGACACCGGTCGTGAGGGGCGTGTCTACTGGACTGTGTCCATTCTGGGCTCCGGTGGCACGCTCACGTGGCATGTCCTATTCGAAGCAAATTTTGGTCATGTTCTTCACTTTGTTTGAGCCTACCATTTCATTTTCTTTTTCAGCGCCGGTGGACAGCTATTCCCCTCTTAGAAACACTTTGAGGAGACTAAAAAGCTTCGTCAAAACAAGTCGTCGTCTTACGTGAGGTACTCAAGCTCACTTTGTAGATGTAAAGTAAGCCATGAAATGATGTATGGTTGGTTTAAGCAGCGGTAAAACATGCACTAAAATAACCTATAGACACTCTGAACTTCAATGTGCTAGAGAGCACGTAAGGAACCAACTAAATACTTCAACAATCACAATCAACCTAATGCGTTCCTCCTTCGCACACAATAAGGAAGAATTCGCAAATGCACTCACATGGTTGACAGCTTTACAAGTTATTGATTGGGGTAGAACTAATTACCACGCAAGGTTCCTACCGAAATTCACTTCGAGCTCACCGCCGATAGCTAGGTTCCTACCGAAATCCAGGGTGAATCGAAGGCTGACGCTGGTGATCTGCGGATAAGGAGGGAGAGGAAGCGGGGGAGCGGTCGTGGTGGATGGAATGCGGTGTCGGAGGCGGGGAAGAGGAGATGGGACCTCGCGAAGGCGCTGCGGGTGCGGAAGCTGGATCGGCAATGGCGAGGCAGAGGTTGTCGCGCCGGGAGCACGCCGAGGACGGAGCTCAATCGCCTCGGTGCGGAGGCTTCAGCTTCTGCGAGGGCTCGTTTGGGCCAATCGTCGTTGCTCCCGAACTCGCCTTCCTCGGCGTAGCGGCGGGGATCGAGGAATCAGGCGAAGCCGGAAGCAAAAAAAAATCGCCGCAGAGGTATTCCTGGCGCTGTAGGCGCCGTTGCAGGGGCGGAAGCCTGGTCCGAGAACCGTGTTGTTGCAGGAGGCCATATAAAGGGATCTGGAACTCTAGGATACGACGCAGAGCTTGTCGGTGGACAAACGGCGGCTGTCGGAGCGGAGACTTTGTCCAGTGAGGCAGCTGTCCCCATTCGACTTGGCAGTACAGAGGGCTCATGCGCAGCTACCGCCGCGTTGGAACAAGAGACCTCATCCTCTGGGGATGGCTGTCACAGAACTAAAGGCAACATTGGTGCTGTTGATTCTACATCAACATGCACTGCTAATGGGAGTGCCTATAGAAGGATCCGAGGATTCAGAAGTCTGATAGGGACTGCTGCTCTTGGTTTTGGTGGGAAAGGACAGGTGGAAGAAGTGGTGGTGGGTTCCAGGAGCTTGCCCATGGCGCAGTGGACCAAGTCAAAAGGTGGGTGCCCTGTACCTGTGGTGGACATGGAGGATAAGGAGACCGAGCTGCTTTTCGAGCAACTTTGGCATATTCCTCAGCATCTGGGCAAGCCACCCACGAGGGGGGGGGACATATATAAACCCTCGGCTGCTCCCTCGGGTTCGAAGTCCTCCTCCTCCGCCGCCATTGCCACCAGAGAGGCCATCCCTATGTTACTTGGGGGCTGAAGAGACTGAGATTATAGATCTAGAGGTTGAGGAGGTGATCATGGCTGACCGTGGCCGTGGTGGAAGAAACAGAGCGAGAGGATCTGGAGGAGGAAGAGGAGATAACTGGAATCGACAGCAGCACAACAATCAGTTCCAATAGAATCCACAGCAGCAACAGCAATATCCATTCCAAGATTTCCAACAAAATCAAGGTGCCTTCCTCTTTCCCCCACAGCCTTATGGCTTTGTGCCTAGTGGGATGCCTCCTCGTTGGGCTTTCTAGGGAGCCTATCCTCAATTTCCCCCACAACAGTTTGGGTATCAATCTAACCAGTGGATAGCCCCAAATTCTGAAGATTTTCCTCAAAGCAATCAGAGCTTAGATGGAGTGAATGCTGCTAAAGCAAAGAGTGGGGAGCCTAAGCAGATGCAGAAGAAGAGAAGTGGTGGGAGTGGTGAAACTGCTCAGGTAATCCCAAATCATATGTCATATGTAGATACTATCTGTCTTGGCTGTGGAGAACCTGGACATTTCAAGCAGTCTTGTGACAGAAAGGCTCTCTGTTTCATCTGCAAAGCCACAAATCATTATGTTGAAGGTTGTCATGTCATCAAGAGGCCACCTCAAGTAGCTAAGTATATAGGAAGTGCAGCTAATGGTTCAGGTTTCTTTCATATATGAGATCCCTGATGTGGTGGTAAACCCTGTGGCTACCACTAAGAACTGTGGCTTGGTGTTGATAGAGGAAGGCAACATCACAAAAGCTGAGCTAGCCAAGGAGTTTGCTGGGATTTACAGAACAAATTGGCCTTGGCAGATCAGAGAGCTCACCTAGTGGTCTTACTTGGTCAAATTTCCCCCACATCTCCCAGTAGACCAGGTGATTGGTTACCCAAGGTTTGGTCTGACAAAACCTGGTGTTTGGGTTAAAGTGGAAGCTTGGGATGATGATCCAGATCCTATGGCAGTTATGCAAGAAACTTGGATGAAGATTCATGGCATGCAACCTCCATGGTGTGAATGGAACTGCATTGCTCAAGCTGTCTCTGTGTGTGGAATCTTAGAAGAAATAGATTGGATGAGTGTGTTCAAGGACTGTGCTGAGGTGGTTAGGGTCAAGATAAAGTGTAGAGACTCTACTAGAATTCCTGCTGGCAGGTTGTTTCATTTTCAAGGGAAGTTTCATCAACTGCTGTTTGAAGCTGAGGGAGAGCCTGCTATGGGGGTGGCTTAGGATACTCCTCCCCCACCTCCCCCTCCTTATGATGGAAATGATGAGCATGGGAATGATGGACAAACTGGTGAGAGGCAGGATGGCATGGAGACGGATAGAAGCAATGCAGCAGGGAATGCTTCTGCTAATTCCACTGTGATGACTCATGGTGCATCCAGCTCTGGTTTTGTGGTGAGAAGACTAGTCTCTGATGATGAAGAGGTCAAGGAGTATGTCAGTGGTGCAGAGGTGTATGATTTGCTGCTCAAGAATGGTTGTGTTGGTGAGGATGGTAGATTTATCTAGAAAAATGGGGCTAGCAGCTCTGCAGATTCAGTGAGTGAAGAGGTTCAGAGCTTCCTCTTGGAGGAACAAGAGAACCTAGCTGGTCACCAGAAGATTGTTCTGGAAACTATGGAGATGAATGTTGATGGTCTTGAAGCTGCTCTGCCAGAAGAGTTCCTCTCCAACCTTGAGAAGTCTGACAAAGAAGAGGGGGTGGACACAGATAACCAGGAGAGAGCAAGAAACAAGAAGGTTTGGGGGCCTGCGCAAGCTACTAGGCAAAGCTCTAGGGTGGATAGATCCATGAATGTGATGAAGAAATCTATTGAGTACAAGAAGAGGAGTAACCTGGAGGAACCTAACAAAAAGATAAAAGGTATAATGCAGTCTAATGTTTTTCAGTCTCTAGATGTTGATTATCTTGAATCTTTGGCTAGGAGTGTTGGTGTTGATATTTCTGCTATTAGTGCTAGTGGTAGGGTAGAGAAAAATCATGTTGTCCAACCTAGGATTAATGGGGACAGTGTGGTCTCTCCTATGAGTGAGTTAGTAGATTTTGAGATTCCTAGGGAGAATTTACTTCTTGAATCTTAGAATATGGTTTTATTATCTAGTAGTGGAGCTTTAGTTGCTACTCCAAATAATATAAATAGGAAGTGTGATGAAATCTATGAGGATGAAGGGGAGAAATGGATAGAAGTTATTAGGAAGTCTCGGGGCAAGCACCCCAAGAAGAGGTTACAATGTTAGTTTCCTTTTTCAATATTAGAGGGATTACTGCTCCTGGTAGGAAGAAGTGCCTAGAGGACACTGTTATTCCTCTGAAAGTTGATTACAATGGTTTTCAGGAGACAAAAAAGAGAAATTCTCCAAATCTTTCTTGAAAACTATTTTAGGGAATAGGAATTTTGAGTGGAATTTTATGCCTGCAGTTGGTATTGCTGGTGGTATACTTTTTGGTATAAATAGTGACATTTTTGAGGTTATTTCTTGGAACATTAAATCTTTCTATGTTAGTACAACTGCTAGGATTAAAAGCTCTGGTGTAGTTATTAGGTTAACTACAGTGTATATATGGCTCTCCTTATGAGGAGGGTAAGGATGTTTTTATTTCATAATTGCATGAGTTGTTCTTAAACTGGGATGGGCCTGCCAAGATTGGAGGTGACTTTAACCTGGTCAGGTCTCAGAGTGATAAGAGTAATGGTGTTATAGATTTTAAATGGGCTGACAAATTTAATGCTTGGATAGATATGTGGGCTTTAGTGTAGATGGGTTTGGCAGGTAGATCCTTTACCTGGAGTAATAATGAAAGCAATAGGATTATGTGTAGGATTGACAGGATTTTCTATAATACTAGTTTTGAGGTTCTATTTCCTCTAGGGAATGCAAGAGCTTTGCCAAGGTTAGGGAGTGATCGCACTCCAATAGTTTGGGATTCTGGAGAGGCTAATACTCCTAAGTAGTTTTAAATTTGAAAAATGGTGGAGTACTAGAGTAGATTTTGTGAATGTAGTAGTTAAAGCTTGGGCTATCCAAGTTAATAGTAATAATCCTTTGGATATATGGCAAGCTAAAGTGAGATGTTTTAGGAGCTCTGCTAAAGGTTGGAGTGCAAATATAGATGCTAAAATTAGGAAAAAGAAAAATCCCTTATGGAAGAATATGATGCTTTAGATATTAAGGCTGAAACCCAGGAACTCTTAGTGGGTGAAGCTGGGAGGTTTAAGCAAATCCTTGCTGAACTGAGTTCCTTTTGGATTATTGAGGAAATAAAAGCAAAACAACGTTCTAGAGATAAAGATATTTGTGAGGGGGATAGGAATACTGCATATTTTCAAGCTTTAGCTAACCAAAGAAGAAGGAAGAAAATGATTCCTGTGCTGGATGGCCCTGAAGGTCCTGTAACTGAAACAAAAGGAATGTTAGAGATAACTAAAACTTACTACAAAGATTTGTTTGGGGCTGAAGAGAGACCTGAGAAGCTACTAGATAATTTTTTCCTACCTTAGGAAAAAGTAATTGTAGAAAAAAATGAGATGTTAGGGAGTAGATTTACTTTGGAGGAAATAAAAGAGGTTGTTTTTGGTTCTTATGCTGATGGAGCACCTGGGCCAGATGGTCTGTCCTTTTTCTTTTATCAGAAATATTGGGACATTATTGCTCAAGATTTATTGAATCTTTTTTATGCTTGGTTTGATGATAAGCTAGATATTTTTAGATTAAATTTTGCTATGATTACTTTGATTCCAAAAGAAAATGATGCTAGAACTATGAAGAAATTCAGGCCTATAAGCTTACTTAATTGTAGTTTTAAGATTTTATGTAAAGTTTTGACAAATAGGTTGGCCAAAATTATAGGGAGATTGATTTCTCAGAATTAATCTGCCTTTATTAAAGATAGATATAGTTTGGAGAGTGTTGTTGTTACAGAACATGAAATTGTGCATGAGGTACATAGGAGGAAAATGGAATGCTTTGTTTTTAAAATTGATTATGAAAAAGCATATGATAGGTTAATCTAGATTTCTTGTATGAGGTTTTACATCTTAGAGGGTTTAGCCCTTTCTAGATTAGGCTTATAAAACAGTTAACTATAGGTGGTTCAGTTGGGGTGAAAGTAAATGAAGTAGAAAGTGACTTCTTCATTACTGGTAAAGGTTTAAGACAAGGGGACCCTCTGTCCCCTGGTCTTTTTAACTTTGTAGTTGATGTTTTCTCCAAAATGCTTCTCAAAGGGGGCAATGAGGGCCTGATTAGAGGTCTTTGTCCTGACTTTGTCCTAGGAGGTGTTGTGTGTCTTCAGTATGCTGATGATACTTTACTCTTCCTTGAGAAAAGTAATGAAATTGCAACTAATATGAAATGGATTTTAACCTGTTTTGAACAGATCTCTGGCATGCGAATTAACTACCATAAAAGTGAGTTGATACCTATTAATGTAGAAGTGGAAGAGTGTACCACCTTCTTCTTGAGTTTTGGCTGTGTACTAGGCTCTTTTCCAATTAAATATCTAGGGATTCCGTTGCACTATGACATATTGAAAAGAGAAGATTTACAACCTTTGATTGATTTTCTTTTGAGTAGATTAGCTGGTTGGAGAGGGAAATTTTTGTCCTCTGCAGCTAAAAGAGAACTAGTTAGGTCATTTTTAGCTAGTATCCCAATTTATCTGCTTTGTTTTTTCAAGTTCCCCAAATGGGCTTTGAAACTAATCAATACACAGCTAGCTAATTGCTTATGGAATGATGAGGAAAGGAACAACAAAATACATTTAGCTAATTGGTCATCTGTGTGTATGAGAAAAGAGTTTGGTGGCATGGGGATTCCTCATTTGCAGGATTTAAACCTATGTCTCCTAGGGTCTTGGATTAAGAGGTATATACAGGGGTGATACGTCTCCGACGTATCGATAATTTCTTATGTTCCATGCCACATTATTGATGATATCTACATGTTTTATGCATGCTTTACTTCATATTTATGCATTTTCTGGAACTAACCTATTAACAAGATGCCGAAGAGCCAGTTGCTGTTTTCAGCTGTTTTTGGTTTCAGAAATCCTAGTAAGGAAATATTCTCGGAATTGGACGAAATCAACGCCCAGGGGCCTATTTTCACACGAAGCTTCCAGAAGACCGAAGAGTCAACGAAGTGGGGCCACGAGGCAGCCAGGAGGTAGGGCGGCGCGGCCCAAGCCTTGGCCGCGCCGGCCTGTCTCCTGGGCCCCTCGTGACGCCCCCTGACCTGCCCTTCCGCCTACAAATAGCCTTCGTCGCGAAACCCCCGCATCCGAGAGCCACGATACGGAAAACCTTCCGGAGACGCCGCCGCCGCCAATCCCATCTCGGGGGATTCAGGAGATCGCCTCCGGCACCCTGCCGGAGAGGGGATTCATCTCCCGGAGGACTCTACACCGCCATGGTCGCCTCCGGAGTGATGAGTGAGTAGTTCACCCCTGGACTATGGGTCCATAGCAGTAGCTAGATGGTCATCTTCTCCTCATTATGCTTCATTGTCGAATCTTGTGAGCTGCCGAACATGATCAAGATCATCTATCTATAATGCTATTTGTTGTGTTTGTTGGGATCCGATGAATAGAGAATACTATGTTATGTTGATTATCAATTTATATCTATGTGTTGTTTATGATCTTGCATGCTCTCCGTTATTAGTAGAGGCTCTGGCCAAGTTTTTGCTAGTAACTCCAAGAGGGGGTATTTATGCTCGATAGTGGGTTCATGTCTCCGTGAATCTCGGGGAGTGATAGAAACTTCTAAGGTTATGGATGTGCTGTTGCCACTAGGGATAAAACATTGATGCTATGTCCGAGGATGTAGTTATTGATTACATTACGCGCAATACTTAATGCAATTGTCTGTTGTTAGCAACTTAATACTGGAGGGGTTCGGATGATAACTCGAAGGTGGACTTTTTAGGCATAGATGCATGCTGGATAGCGGTCTATGTACTTTGTCGTAATGCCCAATTAAATCTCACAATACTCATCATAATATGTATGTGCATGGTCATGCCCTCTCTATTTGTCAATTGCCCAACTGTAATTTGTTCACCCAACATGCTATTTATCTTATGGGAGAGACACCACTAGTGAACTGTGGACCCCGGTCCAATTCTTTATACTGAAATACAATCTACTGCAATTGTTCTACTGTTCTCTGCAAACAATCATCATCCACACTATACATCTAATCCTTTGTTACAGCAAGCCGGTGAGATTGACAACCTCACTGTTTCGTTGGGGCAAAGTACTTGGTTTGTGTTGTGCAGGTTCCACGTTGGCGCTAGAATCCCTGGTGTTGCGCCGCACTATATCTTGCCGCCATCAACCTTCAACGTGCTTCTTGGCTCCTGCTGGTTCGATAAACCTTGGTTTCATACTGAGGGAAAACTTGCCGCTGTACGCATCACACCTTCCTCTTGGGGTTCCCAACGGACGCGTGCTGTACGCGTATCAAGCTCTTTTTCTGGCGCCGTTGCCGGGGAGATCAAGACACGCTGCAAGGGGAGTCTCGACATCGCAATCTCTTTACTTTGTTTTTGTCTTGCTTTATTTTATTTACTACTTTGTTTGCTGCACTAAATCAAAACACAAAAAAATTAGTTGCTAGTTTTACTTTATTTGCTATCTTGTTTGCACTCTATATCAAAAACACAAAAAAATTAGTTACTTGCATTTACTTTATCTAGTTTACTTTATTTACTATTGCTAAAATGGGTACTCCTGAAAATACTAAGTTGTGTGACTTCACAACCACAAATAATAATGATTTCTTATGCACAACTATTGCTCCACCTCGCTACTACGAGCAGAATTCTTTGAAATTAAACCCGCTTTACTGAATCTTGTTATGCGAGAGCAATTTTCTGGTGTTAGTTCTGATGATGCTGCTGCCCATCTCAATAACTTTGTTGAACTATGTGAAATGCAAAAGTATAAAGATGTAGATGGTGACATTATAAAATTAAAATTGTTGCCTTTCTCATTAAGAGGAAGAGCTAAAGATTGGTTGCTATCTCTGCCTAAGAATAGTATTGATTCATGGACTAAATGCAAGGATGCTTTTATTGGTAGATATTATCCCCCTGCTAAAATTATATCTTTGAGGAGTAGCATAATGAATTTTAAACAATTGGATACTGAGCATGTTGCACAAGCATGGGAAAGAATGAAATCTTTGGTTAAAAATTTCCCAACCCATGGACTGACTACTTGGATGATCATCCAAACCTTTTATGCAGGACTGAATTTTTCTTCGCGGAACCTATTGGATTCAGCAGCTGGAGGTACCTTTATGTCCATCACTCTTGGTGAGGCAACAAAGCTTCTTGATAATATGATGATTAATTACTCTGAATGGCACACGGAAAGAGCTCCACAAGGTAAGAAGGTAAATTCTGTCGAAGAAACCTCTTCCTTGAGTGATAAGATTGATGCTATTATGTCTATGCTTGTGAATGATAGGACTAATATTGATCCTAATAATGTTCCGTTAGCTTCATTGGTTGCTCAAGAAGAACATGTTGATGTCAACTTCATTAAAAATAATAATTTCAACAACAATGCTTACCGGAACAATTCTAGTAACAACTATAGGCCATATCCTTATAATAATGGCAACGGCTATGGTAATTCTTATGGGAATTCTTACAACAATAATAGGAATTCACCCCCTGGACTTGAAGCTATGCTTAAAGAATTTATTAGTACACAAACTGCTTTTAACAAATCTGTTGAAGAAAAGCTTGGAAAAATTGATATACTTGCTTCTAAAGTCGATAGTCTTGCTGCTGATGTTGATCTTTTGAAATCGAAAGTTATGCCTCATGAAAATCATAATAATAAAATTGTTACTACAGCAAATGCCATCCAAGTTAGAATTAATGAGAATATAAGATTGATGGCCGAATTGCGTGCTAGGTGGGAAAGAGAAGAAAACGAAAAAGAAGATAATATAGCTAAAGTTTGGACTATTACCACCACTAGTAATGCTAATGCTACACATGTTGCTGCACCTCCTACTATTAATGGTAAAAGAATTGGTGTTGGCAATGTTTCCACTTCTAATGAAAAGCGCGAAAAACTGCCTGAAACTGCTAAAACTGCTTGTGATAAAGCTGCTGAAATTTTTTCCAACATTGGGGATGATGATCCCATTGCTTTAGATTATAATGGTTTAAATTTTGATGATTGCCACATCTCTGAAGTTATTAAGTTCTTACAAAAACTTGCTAAAAGTCCTAATGCTAGTGCTATAAACTTGGCTTTCATGAAACATATTACAAATGCTCTCATAAAAGCTAGAGAAGAGAAATTAGAACGCGAAGCTTCTATTCCTAGGAAGCTAGAGGATGGTTGGGAGCCCATCATTAAGATGAAGGTCAATGACTTTGATTGTAATGCTTTATGTGATCTTGGTGCAAGTATTTCTATTATGCCTAAGAAAATTTATAATATGCTTGACTTGCCACCATTGAAAAATTGTTATTTGGATGTTAATCTTGCTGATCATTCTACAAAGAAACCTTTGGGGAAAGTTGATAATGTTCACATTACCGTTAACAATAACCTTGTCCCCGTTGATTTTGTTGTCTTGGATATTGAATGCAATGCATCTTGTCCCATCATATTGGGAAGACCTTTTCTTCGAACTCGTTGGTGCTATCATTGATATGAAGGAAGGTAATATTAAATATCAATTTCCTCTCAAGAAAGGTATGGAACACTTCCCTAGAAAGAGAATGAAGTTACCTTTTGATTCTATTATTAGAACAAATTATGATGTTGACACTTCGTCTCTTGATAACACTTGATACACACTTTCGCGCCTAGCTGAAAGGCGTTAAAGAAAAGCGCTTATGGGAGACAACCCATGTTTTTACTACAGTACTTTGTTTTATTTTTGTGTCTTGGAAGTTGTTTACTACTGTAGCAACCTCTCCTTATCTTAGTTTTGTGTTTTGTTGTGCCAAGTAAAGTCTTTGATAGTAAGGTTCATACTAGATTTGGATTACTGCACGAGAAACAGATTTCTTTGCTGTCATGAATCTGGGAAAAATTCTCTGTAGGTAACTCAGAAAATTATGCCAATTTACGTGAGTGATCCTCAGATATGTACGCAACTTTCATTAAATTTGAGCATTTTCATTTGAGAAAGTGTGGTGCCTCAATAAAATTCGTCTTTACGAACTGTTCTGTTTTGACAGATTCTGCCTTTTATTTCGCATTGCCTGTTTTGCTATGTTCGATGGATATTTCGATTCCATTGACTTTCAGTAGCTTTGTGCAATGTCCAGAAGTGTTAATAATGATTATGTCACCTCTGAACATGTATATTTTGATTATGCACTAACTCTCTAATGAGTTGTTTTGAGTTTGGTGTGGAGGAAGTTTTCAAGGATCAAGAGAGGGAGATGATACAACATGATCAAGGAGAGTGAAAGCTCTAAGCTTGGGGATGCCCCGGTGGTTCACCCCTGCATATATCAAGAAGACTCAAGCGTCTAAGCTTGGGGATGCCCAAGGCATCCCCTTCTTCATCGACAACATTATCGGGTTCCTCCCTGAAACTATATTTTTATTCCATCACATCTTATGTGCTTTGCTTGGAGCGTCGGTTTGTTTTTGTTTTTGTTTTGTTTGAATAAAATGGATCCTAGCATTCTTTGTGTGGGAGAGAGACACGCTCCGCTGTTGCATATGGAAAAATATGTCCTTAGGCTTTACTCATAGTATTCATGGCGAAGTTTCTTCTTCGTTAAATTGTTATATGGTTGGAATTGGAAAATGATACATGTAGTAATTTGCTAAAATGTCTTGGATAATGTGATACTTGGCAATTGTTGTGCTCATGTTTAAGCTCTTGCATCATATACTTTGCACCTATTAATGAAGAAATACATAGAGCATGCTAAAATTTGGTTTGCATATTTGGTCTCTCTAAGGTCTAGATAATTTCTAGTATTGAGTTTGAACAACAAGGAAGACGGTGTGGAGTCTTATAATGTTTACAATATGTCTTTTATGTGAGTTTTGCTGCACCGGTTCATCCTTGTGTTTGTTTCAAATAGCCTTGCTAGCCTAAACCTTGTATCGAGAGGGAATACTTCTCATGCATCCAAATCCTTGAGCCAACCACTATGCCATTTGTGTCCATCATACCTACCTACTACATGGTATTTCTCCGCCATTCCAAAGTAAATTGCTTGAGTGCTACCTTTAAAATTTCTAATCCTCTACCTTTACAATATATAGCTCATGGGACAAATAGCCTAAAAACTATTGTGGTATTGAATATGTACTTATGCACTTTATCTCTTATTAAGTTGCTTGTTGTGCGATAACCATGTTCCTGGGGACGCCATCAACTACTCTTTGTTGAATATCATGTGAGTTGCTATGCATGTTCGTCTTGTCTGAAGTAAGGGAGATTTACCGCTAAAATGGTTAGAGCATTGCATAATGTTAGAGAAGAACATTGGGCCGCTAACTAAAGCCATGATCCATGGTGGAAGTTTCAGTTTTGGACATATATCCTCAATCTCATATGAGAAAATTAATTGTTGCTACATGCTTATGCATAAAAGAGGAGTCCATTATCTATTGTCTATGTTGTCCCGGTATGGATGTCTAAGTTGAGAATAATCAATAGCGAGAAATCCGATGCGAGCTTTCTCCTTAGACCTTTGTACAAGCGGCATAGAGGTACCCCTTTGTGACACTTGGTTAAAACATGTGCATTGCGATGATAATCCAGGTAATCCGAGCTAATTAGGACAAGGTGCGGGCACTATTAGTATACTATGCATGAGGCTTGCAGCTTGTAAGATATAATTTACATGACACATATGCTTTATTACTACCGTTGACAAAATTGTTTCTTGTTTTCAAAACCAAAGCTCTAGCACAAATATAGCAATCGATGCTTTCCTCTTTGAAGGACCATTCTTTTACTTTTATGTTGAGTCAGTTCACCTATCTCTCTCCATCTTAAGAAGCAAACACCTGTGTGAACTGTGTATTGATTCCTACATACTTGCATATTGCACTTGTTATATCACTTTACATTGACAATATCCATGAGATATACATGTTATAAGTTGAAAGCAACCGCTGAAACTTAATCTTCCTTTGTGTTGCTTCAATGCCTTTACTTTGAAATTATTGCTTTATGAGTTAACTCTTATGCAAGACTTATTGATGCTTGTCTTGAAGTACTATTCATGAAAAGTCTTTGCTATATGATTCATTTGTTTACTCATGTCATTTACATTGTTTTGATCGCTGCATTCACTACATATGCTTTACAATAGTATGATCAAGGTTATGATGGCATGTCACTCCAGAAATTATCTTTGTTATCGTTTACCTGCTCGGGACGAGCAGAAACTAAGCTTGGGGATGCCGATACGTCTCCGACGTATCGATAATTTCTTATGTTCCATGCCACATTATTGATGATATCTACATGTTTTATGCATACTTTACATCATATTTATGCATTTTCTGGAACTAACCTATTAACAAGATGCCGAAGAGCCAGTTGCTGTTTTCTCGCTGTTTTTGGTTTCAGAAATCCTAGTAAGGAAATATTCTCGGAATTGGACGAAATCAACGCCCAGGGGCCTATTTTCACACGAAGCTTCCAGAAGACCGAAGAGTCAACGAAGTGGGGCCACGAGGCAGCCAGGAGGTAGGGCGGCGCGGCCCAAGCCTTGGCCGCGCCGGCCTGTCTCCTGGGCCCCTCGTGACGCCCCCGACCTGCCCTTCCGCCTACAAATAGCCTTCGTCGCGAAACCCCCGATGCGAGAGCCACGATACGGAAAACCTTCCAGAGACGCCGCCGCCGCCAATCCCATCTCGGGGGATTCAGGAGATCGCCTCCGGCACCCTGCCGGAGAGGGGATTCATCTCCCGGAGGACTCTACACCGCCATGGTCGCCTCCGGAGTGATGAGTGAGTAGTTCACCCCTGGACTATGGGTCCATAGCAGTAGCTAGATGGTTGTCTTCTCCTCATTATGCTTCATTGTCGGATCTTGTGAGCTGCCGAACATGATCAAGATCATCTATCTGTAATGCTATATGTTGTGTTTGTTGGGATCCGATGAATAGAGAATACTATGTTATGTTGATTATCAATTTATATCTATGTGTTGTTTATGATCTTGCATGCTCTCCGTTATTAGTAGAGGCTCTGGCCAAGTTTTTGCTAGTAACTCCAAGAGGGGGTATTTATGCTCGATAGTGGGTTCATGTCTCCGTGAATCTGGGGGAGTGACGAGAAACCTCTAAGGTTATGGATGTGCTGTTGCCACTAGGGATAAAACATTGATGCTATGTCCGAGGATGTAGTTATTGATTACATTACGCGCAATACTTAATGCAATTGTCCGTTGTTAGCAACTTAATACTGGAGGGGTTCGGATGATAACCTCGAAGGTGGACTTTTTAGGCATAGATGCATGCTTGGATAGCGGTCTATGTACTTTGTCGTAATGCCCAATTAAATCTCACAATACTCATCATAATATGTATGTGCATGGTCATGCCCTCTCTATTTGTCAATTGCCCAACTGTAATTTGTTCACCCAACATGCTATTTATCTTATGGGAGAGACACCACTAGTGAACTGTGGACCCCGGTCCAATTCTTTACATCGAAATACAATCTACTCGCAATTGTTCTACTGTTCTCTGCAAACAATCATCATCCACACTATACATCTAATCCTTTGTTACAGCAAGCCGGTGAGATTGACAACCTCACTGTTTCGTTGGGGCAAAGTACTTGGTTTGTGTTGTGCAGGTTCCACGTTGGCGCCGGAATCCCTGGTGTTGCGCCGCACTACATCTCGCCGCCATCAACCTTCAACGTGCTTCTTGGCTCCTGGTGGTTCGATAAACCTTGGTTTCATACTGAGGGAAAACTTGCCGCTGTACGCATCACACCTTCCTCTTGGGGTTCCCAACGGACGCGTGCTGTACGCGTATCAAGGGGAAGGGACCCTGCGAAGGAAAGTGATAGATAGCAAGTATAATACTAAGGATCCCAATATCCTGTGTTGCCATGATGCACATCCATCTACCTTTTGAAAAGGAGTGATGGGTGCTACGAGAGGCGAGTGAGATTTGGGTATAAATGGAAAATAGGAAATGGTAGGAGTGTTAGATTTTGGGAAGATATTTGGTTTAGTAATACCAATTTAGCTACTCAGTTTTGGGACATTTATTTTATTTCTAATCAACAAACTAAAACTGTTAGTGAGATATGGGATGGAACAAATTTGAGATGTGACTTTAGGAGAAGTTTTATCGATGATATGATAGTGCAATGGCAGGAATTGATAGCTATTGCGTAGGCTCGTAGTTTTTAATACTGATGAGGACCAACTTATCTGGGCTTATGAGACAAATGGGTTCTACTCATCAAAATCTATGTATGCTTTAGTAAATTTTAGAGGAGTGACTCCAATTTATTTACCTGCTGTTTGGGATTTAAAAATCCCGTCTGGGATTCAGATTTTCCTCTGGTTTATGTCACAAAATAAAATTATGACTAGGGATAATTTGAGTAGGAGGGGTATTCCAAAACCTATGGAGTGCTCCTTTTGCAAAGAATTTGAGAGTGTTCGTCATCTCCTTTTCGACTGTATTGTTGCTAGACAGGTGTGGGGTTTGGTTGATGAAGTTTTTAAGTATAAAGTAGGGGAGTACTTAGATATAGCTAGTAGATGGCTCTGTAATAAAAGGTTCTTACAATTTAATTTCATATCTTCTACTATTTTGTGGGGGATTTGGAATTCTAGGAATAGCTTAGTGTTCAATAGACTCACTTGGTTGGATTTGAAGCAGGTGTGGAGAGTCATTCTTTCCTATCTGAGAAATTGGAAGGTTCCTTTCAAGGATCAGTTGTGGAAGGAACTGGACCTCTTCATGGAGCATCTGTCAAACAAGATCAAAGCACCACTGGAGCTGGCACCAAGCTGAAGTGTTCTTCCTTCGATTGGATTTCCTCCTGGGCTCCTGCTTCCAAACTTGCTCATGGAGGACGAGCTTCGCTGGAGTATTTGAAGGAACATCCAAATAAACATGCCTCGGTTCATGTTGTCCTGTAATCACCTCAGTTCTCCAGTGGTGTGTAATAGGCTTTAGACTCCCCATATGACTTTTGTTCTGTCATGATGTTGTGCCGTGGAGGTGGTGGTTTTTGGAATTCGGTTTGAGTTCTTTAGCTGGGTGACGTGCTTTTATTGGCGTTGGGCTACAGCGGTTCGATCCGCCCTGGAGGGTTTTATGATGAGTAGTTTAAAACTTAGTTCAGTTTTGGGTGTGTGACATTAAGCAGTGGCTTTTGGTGCGTTTTTGGGTGGAGTGTGTTTGAACATTGGTTTCATTTATGTTATGAATGGAATCGGGGAGGTTGCTGATAATCTAAAAATTACCACGCAAGGTTAATTAGTATTATCAAGTGTAAGTTGTCTATGCCAAAGCAACATGTAACGGCCCAGGATAATACCCCTATTAGATTTTATTTGTTCTTTTTCTTTTTTGCATCATCATGGCATCATGCATATCTTACCTTGCATATTTTGCGAAAAACACTAAATTATTTACAACAAAATCTATTTTCTTGTATGGTTTAATAAAACCCCCCATCTTGCCTTTTCATTTAACAGAACCTAAAACAAAACTATAAAAACAAAATAAAATTATTATTTAAAATATTTTATTTTCTCTCTGTCACCTTTCTGTTTAAATTCAAATAGAGTGTAAATTTGAAACTTATTTGAAAGCAATTTTAAAATCAGAAAAGGGTTTGTGTGTGTGTGAGAGAGAGCAGCAGCACCTGAACCAATCCAGCCCAATACTTCCCAAGTTGTCTACGACCAAAAAAATGCACTCACATGGTTAGCAGTTTTACAAGTTATTGATTGTGGTAGAGCTAATTACTACTCAATGTTAATTAGTATTATCAACCGTAAGTTGTCTACGACCAAGCAACACTTCACCAAGTTGTGAATAACAACGAACACGGCTTTTTAAATAAGATTTAACCCTACAAGGATACAAAATGGTACCCATACCCGCATGATCGACCCCTTAAGCAAGGTTTTAAATTTATCATAAAGACAAACAACTATGTGATAGCAAGATATATAACTTCAATAAGAAGGCTATCACAAATTAAAATTCCTAAGTAAAGAGTTCAGGTATAGAAATAACCGAGGTGATGCGGAAATGACGATGTATCCCGAAGTTCACACTCATGCGAATGCCACTCTCCCTTGGAGCAGTGTGGAGGCACGAGGCTCTTCAAATACCACGAAGGCCTCACCATATTCTCCCCGAGGCTCCCCACCAAAAGAGAAGCTCTCGATCTACTATGGAACCTTGAGGGTGGTCACCAAACCCGCATAAAGTTTGGGGAAATCTTCACAACCTTAATTGGAGCCTCCGAAGAAACCGCCACGAAGGCCTCACTCTTGAGGAATCTCCACAACTTAATTAGAGGCCCCAAGTACACTACAAAGATCACTAAGTCGTCTAGGGTCCAAAGACCCAAGAGGAATAAGCTCTGGGAACAAGCTCCTGAAGAGAATATCTCATGAACTTTCACCTCCACGTATCACCACAGAGAAGTCAAACCGATGTACATAATGCAATGGCAAGAACACCACTAAGATTCTCAAATCCTTCACTCTCAAATTACACCAAATCTAAAAAGCTATTTGGAAGAGAGGGATTTGATTGGTGAATATGTAGATCTAGATCCACTCTCCCTTTTCCCACAAATGGGTGCAAAAATCATGGATGGATTAGGGAGAAAGAGCAAGCTACTAACGGTCAACAATGGACGAGAGAGAAAATGCCCAAGGGGAAATAGGGGGCCTTTTTATAGCCCCCCATTAAATTTGTCCGTTACAACCATTTTACATCGGAGACTCTAGCCTGGAGGGCTGGAGACTCCAGCCCCCCATAATGGGAGCAAGGCACACTTCGAAACGGAGAAAACAAGGTTCGAGACCGGAGTCTCCGGCCACGGGAAAGACAAAAAAAAGCTGAAACTCAAACGACCATAGCTTGAGCATCTAGACTCCAATTTTGTTGATCTTGGCCTCGTTTCGTAGCGAACAATGAGATCTAGAAGACCATGCAGAGAAAAATCATAGTACAGAAAAGGAGGGTACAACTAAATTAATAAAGGTTTAACCTATCTATAAGAGACAAACCGGTAAAACCTTCAACATCGAAACTGCAACAACTTGAGTTAGAAAACCCCAATTTAGGTGAAACCAATTTTGTTGGAAAGATCATTAAAAGAGCTACCATGAAAAGATTTATAATCTTACGAACAAGTGGGATAAAATTTTCCACTAATTAGAGGTGAAACCTCGTAAATACGAAGAACCGCCAAAAAAGCCAATATCGAAAACGCAACAAGTATTTCATGCGCAATCCGTTTTAGATGAACTAGAGATTGTCATGAGAATAAGAACAAGCTATAAAACACGACATTGATAAGATCCAACTAACAACCAAGAAATATGATGTAAGGATGCAAATATTTGAGTATCTCCAAACGATATGGTTGAATTACTCGCTCGAGAGCCCTCTTAATAGTATGTCAACTAACCTATAAGCCGGTCGACCAACTGAACCACAAGACCAGTGATGAGGTTTAGCCTGGGCAATATCCATGGATATGTACTTAGGGTTTTGGGGAAAGAGGTGCGCTAGTGAACTCATCTGTTTATCAGACAAACAAACTAGTCCGATGATGTATTGACTATGAGGTAAAGTCACCGTATTGCTAGAACAAACTAGGGTTAGATCGATTGTTTTGTGATCCCTCCCCGCCGGCTCCTCCCAGCCTTTATATAAGAGGTCGGGTCTCGTAGATCTGTCCAGGTCATTTTACAATAGCCTATGTTTACATCGGCCCCTAGGTGGGCCTTCCCTTATTCATCAACACGTCTGCTTCCTAGCCTTCAGATGCTTCCAGGCTCTAATTCATCATGGGCTTCTCCCAGAATATGTACTAGGGATACCAATGCCATGGGCCTAATTAGGTATACCCATGTTAACTGGTAAGAAAGAAACCCTATCAAGAACAAATCTTAACCTTGCGCATTCCACTTAATCGAGATGATGGCGATCTTAACCACGACAAGATGGAACAACTTTCTTGATTGTGCTTTCTTGATGAAGCATTGTGGATTGCTCCCACATAATCCACTACAAGAGAGCTTCTTCTTTGACGCATCTTCACATATCCATGATCACCATATGAATGGAAAGCTTCAAGAACATGATCTCTTCGAGATGGTTCATCTTGAACATGCACACCATTTGAATGGAAAGCTTCAAGAACATGTCTTTCGTGGTAAAATTAAAAGGAAACATGATGAATCAAGTAAAGTAAATGCAAGTAACTAATTTTTTTGTGTTTTTAATATAGCAAACAAGATAGCAAATAAAGTAAAACTAGCAACTAATTTTTTTGTATTTTGATTTAGTGCAGCAAACAAAGTAGTAAATAAAACTAAGCAAGACAAAAACAAAGTAAAGAGATTGGGATGTGGAGACTCCCCTTGCAGCGTGTCTTGATGTCCCCGGCAACGGCGCCAGAAAAAGAGCTTGATGGCGTGTAACTCACACGTTCGTTGGGAACCCCAAGAGGAAGGTATGATGCGCACAACAGCAAGTTTTCCCTCAGAGAGAAACCAAGGTTTATCGAACCAGGAGGAGCCAAGAAGCACGTTGAAGGTTGATGGCGGCGGGATGTAGTGCGGCGCAACACCAGGGATTCCGGCGCCAACGTGGAACCTCGCACAACACAACCAAAGTACTTTGCCCCAACGAAACATGCTGAGGTTGTCAATCTCACCGGCTTGCTGTAACAAAGGATTAGATGTATAGTGTGGATGATGATTGTTTGCAGAAAACAGTAGAACAAGTATTGCAAGAGATTGTATTTCAAGTATAGAGAATTGGACCGGGGTCCACAGCTCACTAGAGGTGTCTCTCCCATAAGATAAACAAGCATGTTGGGTGAACAAATTACAGCTTGGGCAATTGACAAATAAAGAGGGCATGACCATGCACATACATATTATGATGAGTATTGTGAGATTTAATTGGGCATTACGACAAAGTACATAGACCGCTATCCAAGCATGCATCTATGCCTAAAAAGTCCACCTTCAGAGTTATCATCCGAACCCCCTCCAAGTATTAAGTTGCTAACAACGTGACAATTGCATTAAGTATTGCGCGTAATGTAATTAGTAACTACATCCTTGAACATAGCACCAATGTTTTATCCCTAGTGGCAACAAGCACATCCATAATCTTAGAGATTTCTGTCACTTCCCGCATTCACTGGAGACATGAACCCACTATCGAGCATAAATACTCCCTCTTGGAGTTACAAGCATCTACTTGGCCGGAGCATCTACTAGTAACGGAGAGCATGCAAGATCATAAACAACACATAGACATAACTTTGATAATCAACATAACAAGTATTCTCTATTCATCGGATCCCAACAAACGCAACATATAGAATTATAGATAGATGATCTTGATCATGTTAGGCAGCTCACAAGATCCGACAATGAAGCACAATGGGGAGAAGACAACCATCTAGCTACTGCTATGGACCCATAGTCCAGGGGTAGACTACTCACACATCACTCCGGAGGCGACCATGGCGGCGTAGAGTCCTCCGGGAGATGATTCCCCTCTCCGGCAGGGTGCCGGAGGCGATCTCCCGAATCCCCCGAGATGGGATCGGCGGCGGCGGCGTCTCGGAAGGTTTTCCGTATCGTGGCTCTCGGTACCGGGGGTTTCGCGACGGAGGCTTTAAGTAGGCGGAAGGGCAGGTCGGGAGGCGGCACGAGGGGCCCACACCACAGGGCCGCGCGGCCAAGGGCCGGGCCGCGCCGCCCTAGGGTGTCGCCACCTCGTGGCCCCACTTCGTCTCCTCTTCGGTCTTCCGGAAGCTTCGTGGCAAAATAGGACCCCGGGCGTTGATTTCGTCCAATTCCGAGAATATTTCGTTACTAGGATTTCGAAACCAAAAACAGCAGAAAACAAAGAATCGGCACTTCGGCATCTTGTTAATAGGTTAGTTCCGGAAAATGCACGAATATGACATAAAGTGTGCATAAAACATGTAGATAACATCAATAATGTGGCATGGAACATAAGAAATTATCGATACGTTGGAGACGTATCGGCATCCCCAAGCTTAGTTCTCGCTCGTCCCGAGCAGGTAAAACGATAACAAAGATAATTTCTGGAGTGACATGCCATCATAACCTTGATCATACTATTTGTAAAGCATATGTAGTGAATGCAGCGATCAAAACAATGTATATGACATGAGTAAACAAGTGAATCATATAGCAAAGACTTTTCATGAATAGCACTTCAAGACAAGCATCAATAAGTCTTGCATAAGAGTTAACTCATAAAGCAATAATTCATAGTAAAAGCATTGAAGCAACACAAAGGAAGATTAAGTTTCAGCGGTTGCTTTCAACTTGTAACATGTATATCTCATGGATATTGTCAACATAGAGTAATATAATAAGTGCAATATGCAAGTATGTAGGAATCAATGCACAGTTCACACAAGTGTTTGCTTCTTGAGGTGGAGAGAAATAGGTGAACCGACTCAACAATGAAAGTAAAAGAATGGTCCTCCATAGAGGAAAAGCATCGATTGCTATATTTGTGCTAGAGCTTTGATTTTGAAAACATGAAACAATTTTGTCAACGGTAGTAATAAAGCATATGTATCATGTAAATTATATCTTACAAGTTGCAAGCCTCATGCATAGTATACTAATAGTGCCCGCACCTTGTCCTAATTAGCTTGGACTACCGGATCATCACAATGCACATGTTTTAACCAAGTGTCACAAAGGGGTACCTCTATGCCGCTCGTACAAAGGTCTAAGGAGAAAGCTCGCATTGGATTTCTCGCTATTGATTATTCTCAACTTAGACATCCATACCGGGACAACATAGACAACGTGATAATGGACTCCTCTTTTATGCATAAGCATGTAACAACAATTAATAATTTTCTCATATGAGATTGAGGATATATGTCCAAAACTCGAAACTTCCACCATGGATCATGGCTTTAGTTAGCGGCCCAATGTTCTTCTCTAACAATATGCATGCTTAACCATAAGGTGGTAGATCGCTCTTACTTCGGACAAGACGAACATGCATAGCAACTCACATGAAATTCAACAAAGAGTAGTTGATGGCGTCCCCAAGTGAACATGGTTATCGCACAACAAGCAACTTAATAAGAGATAAAGTGCATAAGTACATATTCAATACCACAATAGTTTTTAAGCTATTTGTCCCATGAGCTATATATTGCAAAGGTGAATGATGGAATTTTAAAGGTAGCACTCAAGCAATTTACTTTGGAATGGCGGAAAATACCATGTATTAGGTAGGTATGGTGGACACAAATGGCATAGTGGTTGGCTCAAGTATTTTGGATGCATGAGAGGTATTCCCTCTCGATACAAGGTTTAGGCTAGCAAGGCTTATTTGAGACAAACACAAGGATGAACCGGTGCAGCAAAACTCACATAAAAGACATATTGTAAACATTATAAGACTCTACACCGTCTTCCTTGTTGTTCAAACTCAATACTAGAAATTATCTAGACCTTAGAGAAACCAAATATGCAAACCAAATTTTAGCATGCTCTATGTATTTCTTCATTAATGGGTGCAAAGCATATGATGCAATAGCTTAAACATGAGCACAACAATTGCCAAGTATCACATTACCCAAGACATTTATAGCAATTACTACATGTATCATTTTCCAATTCCAACCATATAACAATTTAACGAAGAAGAAACTTCGCCATGAATACTATGAGTAGAGCCTAAGGACATACTTGTCCATATGCTACAGCGGAGCGTGTCTCTCTCCCACACAATGAATGCTAGGATCCATTTTATTCAAACAAAACAAAAACAAAAACAAACCGACGCTCCAAGCAAAGCACATAAGATGTGATGGAATAAAAATATAGTTTCGAGGGAGGAACTCCGATAATGTTGTCGATGAAGAAGGGGATGCCTTGGGCATCCCCAAGCTTAGACGCTTGAGTCTTCTTAGAATATGCAGGGGTGAACCACCGGGGCATCCCCAAGCTTAGAGCTTTCACTCTCCTTGATCATGTTGTATCATCTCCCTCTCTTGATCCTTGAAAACTTCCTCCACACCAAACTTAGAACAACTCATTAGAGGGTTAGCGACAATAAAAATTAACATGTTCAGAGGTGACACAATCATTCTTAACACTTCTGGACATTGCATAAAGCTACTGGACATTAATGGATCAAAGAAATTCATCCAACATAGCAAAAGAGGCAATGCGAAATAAAAGGCAGAATCTGTCAAAAACAGAACAGTTCGTATTGACGAATTTTATCGAGGCACCAGACTTGCTCAAATGAAAATGCTCAAATTGAATGAAAGTTGCGTACATATCTGAGGATCACTCACGTAAATTGACATAATTTTCTGAGTTACCTACAGAGAAAACAGCCCAGATTTGTGACAGCAAAGAAATCTGTTTCTGCGCAGTAATCCAAATCTAGTATGAACTTTACTATCAACGACTTTACTTGGCACAACAAAACACTAAACTAAGATAAGGAGAGGTTGCTACAGTAGTAAACAACTTCCAAGACACAAAATAAAAACAAAGTACTGTAGGTAAAAACCATGGGTTGTCTCCCATAAGCGCTTTTCTTTAACGCCTTTCGCCTAGGCGCGAAAGTGTGTATCAAGTATTATCGGAGGTTGGTGCATCTTCAGCGGGGTATGGAGTTTTCTCAACCAGGCACAGTATATTAGATATATAAGTTTTAGCATCTCCCTTTTCATTAGTCTTGGGCTTGCTACTCTCATCAAACAAATTTTCGGGAACAAGCCAAGCATAGTTATTTTCTAGTGCATCATTCATAGCTAAGAGTTTACATGGTATTGGTGCTTTGATCTCCCCACCATCATCAATATTATTAGTGTATCTTATTCTATCCATGTCCATCTTTTCAAGGAGACTAACAAAATTGGTATAAGAACCAAGCATATTAAATTTAGCAAAGACCTTTCTAGCCTCCCTTGCTAGACCACCAAATTCTCTAAGAAGGGTTTCTAAAACAAAATCTTTCTTTTCCCCTTCTTCCATATCACCAAGTGTGAGAAACATGTGTTGGATTATAGGATTGAGATTAACAAATTTAGTTTCCAACATGCGAACTAAAGCAGCAGCAGCAATTTCATAAGTAGGAGCAAGGTCTACCAAGTGTCTATCCTCAAAATCGTCAATGGTACTAACATGGTTGAAAAATTCCTCTATATTATTTCTCCCAACTATAGACCCACGTCCTACCGGTATGTCTTTCGTGGTAAAATTAAAAGGAAACATGATGAATCAAGTAAAGTAAATGCAAGTAACTAATTTTTTTGTGTTTTTAATATAGCAAACAAGATAGCAAATAAAGTAAAACTAGCAACTAATTTTTTTGTATTTTGATTTAGTGCAGCAAACAAAGTAGTAAATAAAACTAAGCAAGACAAAAACAAAGTAAAGAGATTGGGATGTGGAGACTCCCCTTGCAGCGTGTCTTGATCTCCCCGGCAACGGCGCCAGAAAAAGAGCTTGATGGCGTGTAACTCACACGTTCGTTGGGAACCCCAAGAGGAAGGTATGATGCGCACAGCAGCAAGTTTTCCCTCGGAAAGAAACCAAGGTTTATCGAACCAGGAGGAGCCAAGAAGCACGTTGAAGGTTGATGGCGGCGGGATGTAGTGCGGTGCAACACCAGGGATTCCGGCGCCAACGTGGAACCCGCACAACACAACCAAAGTACTTTGCCCCAACGAAACAAGTGAGGTTGTCAATCTCACCGGCTTGCTGTAACAAAGGATTAGATGTATAGTGTGGATGATGATTGTTTGCGGAAAACAAGTATAACAAGTATTGCAAGAGATTGTATTTCAGTATAGAGAATTGAACCGGGGTCCACAAGTTCACTAGAGGTGTCTCTCCCATAAGATAAACAAGCATGTTGGGTGAACAAATTACAGTTGGGCAATTGACAAATAAAGAGGGCATGACCATGCACATACATATTATGATGAGTATTGTGAGATTTAATTGGGCATTACGACAAAGTACATAGACCGCTATCCAAACATGCATCTATGCCTAAAAAGTCCACCTTCAGAGTTATCATCCGAACCCCTCCAAGTATTAAGTTGCTAACAATAGACAATTGCATTAAGTATTGCGCGTAATGTAATCAGTAACTACATCCTTGAACATAGCACCAATGTTTTATCCCTAGTGGCAACAACGACATCCATAATCTTAGAGATTTCTGTCACTTCCCCAGATTCACGGAGGCATGAACCCACTATCGAGCATAAATACTCCCTCTTGGAGTTACAAGCATCTACTTGGCCAGAGCATCTACTAGTAACGGAGAGCATGCAAGATCATAAACAACACATAGACATAACTTTGATAAGCAACATAACAAGTATTCTCTATTCATCGGATCCCAACAAACGCAACATATAGAATTACAGATAGATGATCTTGATCATGTTAGGCAGCTCACAAGATCCGACAATGAAGCACAATGGGGAGAAGACAACCATCTAGCTACTGCTATGGACCCATAGTCCAGGGGTAGACTACTCACACATCACTCCGGAGGCGACCATGGCGGCGTAGAATCCTCCGGGAGATGATTCCCCTCTCCGGCAGGGTGCCGGAGGCGATCTCCTGAATCCCCCGAGATGGGATCGGCGACGGCGGCGTCTCTGGAAGGTTTTCCGTATCGTGGCTCTCGGTACTGGGGGTTTCGCGACGGAGGCTTTAAGTAGGCGGAAGGGCAGGTCAGGAGGCGGCACGAGGGGCCCACACTACAGGCCGGCGTGGCCAAGGGCCAGGCCGCGCCGCCCTAGGGTGTGGCCGCCTCGTGGCCCCACTTCGTCTCCTCTTCGGTCTTCTGGAAGCTTCGTGGCAAAATAGGACCCTGGGCGTTGATTTCGTCCAATTCCGAGAATATTTCGTTACTAGGATTTCTGAAACCAAAAACAGCATGAAACAAAGAATCGGCACTTCGGCATCTTGTTAATAGGTTAGTTCCAGAAAATGCACGAATATGACATAAAGTGTGCATAAAACATGTAGATAACATCAATAATGTGGCATGGAACATAAGAAATTATCGATACGTTGGAGACGTATCAGTGAGTGACGGAGTGGGGAAGAGAGGAGAGCAGCAGGTAAAGCGGGTGGGTGAGTACGATGGAGGTTCGAATGGAAGGCACAGTGTGAGCAAAGAGATGTGTGTTTAGGTGAACTTAGGTGGGCTTGATGTGTCGGTCTGGCTTGGCTGGGGCCTTACTGGGCTAGACCGGTTGGGGATGCTGCTTCCCCTTTTATTTTAAGAAAACACTTTTATTTTATTTTAGTGTGTTTTAAACCTTTTTCCAAATAACAATCAGTACATAAAATAGGTTAGAAAAGAATATTTTAAATTTTAAATAAAAGAGGTAATAGTTTAGAGACAAAATTTCATAAAGTTTGACTGACTATATTTAAAAATATATTAGTTTCCACAATAACAAATGCATATAATATGAACATTTATCTCATGATGATTCTGTTAACATTGAATTTATGTAGTAGATGTTGACATTATTTTCTATATATTTGGTCAAAGTTTTAAAGTTTAACTTTGATAAAATTAATATGCATCCTAATTTTGGATGGAGGGAGTACTTGAGAATATGGCAAGGAGTGATCACCTAACTTTTTTAGTTTACCTTGAATGTAACTAAATACACATTTCCAGTTCAGCGCCGAAACATCCCGCCTCACCGAAACCTCTCGCATCCCAATTTTGTACACTGCAAAATACGCCATGTACCCCTTATCCAGAACACCACTACACTATCTATTAGTAAGGGTGTGACCTATGTATTCTCTCATGATCAATGTATCCTTCCATTTGCTGGTAGATCATTGGAAATACTCCCGAACGATATATTTTCTCCTACGATCACATGTTTTAATGTTTTCTGGGTTAATATTTGAAAGTTAATTTTTCCATGGTTCTGCATATCAACATTAAAGTTTATCTGAGTAATAAATACTATTGAGCGATTAGTGCTACCTAACGTTTCACCAACATTAGATATACTCATATTCATGAACACTAGAATCCATATAATTGTAAGATACAATATTAGCGAAACGTTAGATCAGATATCAACAATAAGTCTATAGTACTGATTACTTCGAAACTAGTGTATTTATGAATAAAGATAAACTTTAATGCAAACGATTTGAGTCAGACACATTAATATTATGCACAACCATGGGCGAAATAAACATAAGTATATATAGTGGAGAAAACATTAATCATGATAGAAAAGATATGAAGCAATATAGATTGTTAACTTATTTATTGGCACGCTATATAAACATAAGAAAAGCATCCCCAGTAAGCTGTAGAACATAAGGACCCTGTAGCTTTTGGCAATGGCGTCTTTCAACAGAACCACATGGATACAATTCATAGCGATTCTGTTGGTGTTCCTAACCATTACCCAAACATGTGATGCGGGTAGGCACGTACATCTTTACCTTTATCTTCACATGCAGTTTCACATTTTTTTGTATCGCTTTTCTAAACTATTTGTGGTGCTCTGGTTTTGCTGAGATATTGCATTTTTGTCCCTCACAGGTACCGTAAAGACTTGCATTGGGAGACCAAAATGCTCAATTAGTGAATGCAAACAGTTCTGTGCAAACCAAGTTGGTTTTGACGTAGGAAAAAGCTCATGTGAAGAATATTATGGGAGCCCATTATGTTGCTGTCGAACAGATTCTCCAAAATAATGTTCATGCAAGCAAAGTGCAAATAACTATATGTATCTCCTCGTGGTATAATAAAATTCAATAAACTGTAATACTTGTTGTTTTCTTGGAGTACAAAATGAATACACATTGAATATGTTAGAGATATTCGACGATCATTGATCGAACCAGAACTCACATAGACCTTTCAGATGTGAGTAATGCATAAGTAGAATATATATTGTATTGTTGACGCATGAAGACATTTGCTTTGGGATCTTTGTGCAAGGCTTGTTGTTTTAGTTGGAAAAAAAGTTTTCCATGATCTCAAGATGCAACGGGTCCGGATCGACCCATTGACCCGCTGAACCAAACCTTTTTTGGCACCAATAGGGTAGTGGGGTGTCCCGCAAAGTTTTAGGTTCAACAAGGGTAATATCCTTTAGAACCTAGGGTCGAACCGAACCTACTCTCGGCTCTTTCTTCTCCACGTGAGCAAGCCGCCACGAGAGAGGGGAAAGGCGCCGACATGGGTGGTGCTCACAGTTGGGTTGCGCGAGCTCGTCGGAGTAGATCCAACATTACAGATGCACAAGCATACTTAACCACACACACCAGATTAAGCACATGCATCAGATCTGAACATGAAACAAGTAGCAGTGTAAGGTAGGAGAGTAAAAGCACATACATCGCGACGGGAAGGTCGCATCAGCAGCAGCACCACCACCATGGCCATCGTTGATGTCGCCCATGCTGTAGTCAAATTTGTTGAGGAAGCAGTCGAACTGGCGAAGAAGAACACAAACAGCAGCGAGCAGTCACGCCGAGACGCTCCCCAAAAATCTTATCGCCCGCCTCCCGGTGGAAGATCTCGACGGACAGGTTTCGGACCCAACCGCGTTGGAAGCTAGGGACACACGTCGAGCATGCACATGAGGCTTCCTTGATCGAGTGTATCTCGAGCTCGAACTCGAACTTGAGTCACGAAACGCGACGTGTGTGACGAGACGAGGCGGGGCGGGCGACGGAGGAGTGCGCGAGGGCTCCTTCTATTCTTACTCACTTGGAAGGACTAGAAGAACAACCCTTATATACCACTTCAACTTCCTACCAACTAACAATGTGGGACTAAACTTTGTCCCCCAAGACTGTCCCCAGGCTGCTAACATGATGGGCGTTGAGATTTCATGAATTGTAAGCTACATAGGCTGTGAGCTGCAACCCATCTACATCTAACGAGAGGCACTCGCACCCTAGGTTCCGAGTACGTGGGCTTAGAGCTCGTCGGAGTTTCGGAGTAGAGCTTAGACATCCCGCCTCCCCGAAATTTCCTCGTTGCCGCCCACTTCGATGCAACTTTTGCTACAAACTCAGTCCAGCAACAACTAGAGAGCAACACGGAAGGGCCAAAACTGGGTTTACCCATGACCCTGCCCAAGCAGGTGCGGATCAAACCTTGGACCTACAATCCTGTTACAGGTTTAGCGGGACAATAACAGGACCAAGCCGGGTAGTTCATTTTCATCTTGATGATGATCCAAATATTAAGATTAAAATATGACACACTCTCTCACAACCATTTTTTCTTCCATATCTCTCGTGTAAAAAAACAAACCATTTTCCTCGCATTTCTGGAAAATGCGGTTTATTGTGGGAGCCTACAGAGGAAAATCGATAACCAACATGAGGTTGGGTGGTTAGGAGGATGATTGTAACCCTAGTCCACCAGAGTTTAAACCCCAGGTTTGACATCTGTGTGTCTCTGAATATTCATTTAATGGGAGGCGACGTTCCCGTCGATAGCGAGGTGCCTGTGGTAACTTCATCAATTTCAAGATTCAATCCATCGGCTCAGTCTTCCGGATGTTCTCAAAGGGATAGGGTATACGCGTGTGCGTGAACCTCTGCATTTGTACTGCGTTTCTCAGAAGAAAGAAAAACTACATAGGAAATCATTGTACACGTGTCCCCATTCTCATATGTTTTCCCCAATCCCGAGTCGTGAGTCGTGACGAAGTCATCCAGCGCCACGGGTGGCCAAACTATGCCGTTATCCTCTGTGTCTCTCCACCCTCCACCGGCTCTCCCGCCAACTTCAAACCGCTCGCCGCCGCCCGTCTCCCGCCTCCCGCGGCTCACACGCCGCCGCAGCGTCCTCCTCGCACGCGCGGGCGCCGCGGACATGGCCGCCCCTGCCGCGGCCTCGCCATCGGCCCCGACGCTGCTCGAGTACATGGGCCGGGCCGGCACGCCCGCCGACCTCGCCGTCCTCGTCGCCCACATCCAGGGCGCCTGCAAGAGCATCGCCGCGCTCGCGGCGTCCCCGGGAAACGCGGACCTGTCGCGGGCGAAGGCGGCAGGCGGCGGGGCAGAGGCGGTGGCCGCCGGGCGGGACGCGCCCAAGCCTCTCGACGAATTGTCGGTGCGTGTACCAGGTTCCGCGGGGTTTTCTTTTGTTTCCTGCGTCAGTTCCGGCGTCTACTAAATGAGTTTCGCGACGATTTGTGTTGCTCGATGAGAGCTGAAACCGTACCAATTCATCACGCCGTGGGAACAAATAGGGGCGCTACATCCTCTCTCTGAAATGAAGAACAAGACAGATGCTCCCTCAAAAAAAAAAAAAAAAAGAACAAGACAGATGCAGTTGGAGATTGACCAGTACAGGCGTCTATTCTGCAAAATCTTCATACCTGGCCTTCTTCCATGGCACGAGCACCGCGGATTATGCAGAGTTGCTATGGGGGAATTGGGCGCCGTAGAAGGACAAGCTGTTCCTATGGCTGGTATTACGCAGCCGCTGCTGGACTGGACATCGTCTTGCACATAGGGACTCCACCAGGACCCAGCCTATGCCCACTATGCGATCAGGCATTCACCATTTCCCCATATCATGGTTCAGTGCCCTTTTGCGAGATCAGTGTGGTTAAAAACTCTCAGGGCACACGGCTTGCAAGGCTTCACCCCCAACATAGATGACAACCTCTTAAGCTAGTGGTGTAGTTTATAGAGATGCCAAACAAAGAAATCGAGACTTCATCTGGTGACGCTTGGAGTGAGTTGCTGCCGAAAGCTTTGGCTAGAGCGAAACAATAGTGTTTTTGATCGCAAAGTATGGCCGATCTGGCGGCCTGTATTCTAGTTCTAGCGAAATTTTCCTTGTGGACACATGCTAGGCGTGTGGTAGGTAGTAGTCCTTAGTGTTTTGCGGCAGACATTGCTGCGCTTTCGCAGATGTATGCAACAATCTTGTAAATACTTTCACCAATCTTAATGAAAAGACATGCAACCTTTTGCATATTATTGTAAAAAAGAACTGAAGCCGTAAGAACTGCAGGTTTGGAGACCTGCGGTATTGCTGAGTTCAGTTATGTAGACTTTGGATTGGGGAGGCAGTTACATATGCTTCGTTAAATGCTTTTTGTATTAGATTTTTCTTGCTTCTTAAGTTTCTGCTAGTAGACTTTGCTTGAATTCATGAACTCTATCTCGTACCTCAGGAATGCCGATCAGTTTGCACTGTATGTGTTGCTCTCGCAGCTGCTTACTGTAAAGAGTACCTTCTGTTTGCTCTTATTGTATATCTGATGGAAGTTTTATGAATTTTGGCATGATAATACTTTCAACTAACCTGACTGCAACTTTGTTTTAAATCAGAATGAGATCATCTTGTCGTCACTGCAAAGTTCGGGAAAAGTTGCAGTGGTAGCGTCTGAAGAAAATGATCTCCCTGTCTGGATGTGCGATGATGGTCCCTATGTTGTTGTCACAGACCCGCTTGATGGTTCTCGCAACATTGAGGTCTCCATCCCCACCGGGACAATATTTGGGATATACAATAGGCTGGTGGAACTTGACAATCTTCCCGTAGAGGAAAGAGCTCAGCTAAATTCTCTGCAAAGTGGAACTCGTATGGTCGCTGCTGGTTACATCCTGTATTCATCTGCCACCATCTTTTGTATCAGCTTCGGTGCAGGAACCCATGGCTTCACCTTGGATCGGTCGACGGGAGAATTTATTCTGACACATCCTTCCATCCAAATACCCCCTAGAGGTAACTAAGATGTATATATGTAGTTCTTGCAATAGAAAAAAAAGAGACGAATAACAGATCTTACTGATTTTCATTGTTTATCAAATCTTTATTGGTTGTTAACTACCTAGTTCCAGTTGCACTAGCAGAACAAACTATTAAGTATGTCTTTTTGATTTGTAGGGTTCATTTGACAAAGAATATGAGTTACTTTAGAAGATGCTATAGAATAACTTCCTTATCATAAAACTGAAATATTTTTTGAGCTGAAAACTGTAGGGGAGGCCCCGACAGAATTTTTTTATTTAAAAAGATAAAATATGTACAAGAGGAGAAGAAAGGAGGGAATGTACAAAAAGGCCTAGCCCTGAGCATAACCCAAAGAGAACTATAAAGCGTCTAGCCAGGCTAAGAGAGGGATTTTTAGGTCGTCCTTCATTCTGTAAGAAAGAAGGAAGAGGTCCCTCTTAAAAGAACATGACCAAACTCTAATAGAAGGCATTACATTGTCAAAGATAAGTGCATTCCGTCGCTCCCATAAATTCCAGGTGGCAGTGCCAAACACTTCAAAGAAGAAAGGCTTCCTAAAATTTCCTCGTGCAGTAGCAATCATCTCCGGGAGTTCCAGGTTGTCTACTTGTCTTCAAGAGTGATGTCAATGGATTGCCAACAACTTTTGCTGAAAATATAGCTCCAGAAGAGATGGTCCCTGGTTTCTAACAAACCATCATCGCAGAGGCGGCATATTCCGTTGTCGTTGAGTGAAAAGCTTTTCCTTATAAGCATATCTTTGGCGCTTAGGCAGTCGTTAGCGAGAAGCCAGAAGAAAGATTTAATCTTGGGGGTGCACTTTGATTTCCAGATCCATGAAGAGAAGGTTGGAGCCTGAATGTGTTCAAAGGTTAGCTTATAAACCTTGTTGGCGGAGAAATGAGTGCCCCAACTATAAAACCATAAGTCATTTCCATCAGCATTCTGAGTGGATCTGGTCTTGTATATAAGGTAATTGAATTCATGGAAATCCTCGAAGGCTTGGTTGGACAGCGGGAGATGGAAAGCATCAATAGGGTCGTCCAATTCAAGAATATTCTTCACTGAAGCCAACTTATTAATAGCGAAGGACTGTATCCTAGGGAACCTTGCCACGAGGACATCCGAAGTCCAATTGTCGCTCCAAAGAGTTCAGTGTCACCAGTAGCAATCGCGCATGAGGCAATCCTCTTGAACTTCGAACAAAGCTTGACAATGTCCCTCCACCAAAAAGAGCTTGAAATATTAGAGGCTTGTGGAGTGGAATTATTATAGCTCTTCCAAATTAGATGGACCCAGGGAATGTTCTCCCCTAAAACTGAAATATGAACAACATACTTTACTATACTGCTGCTGTGCTTCATTCTTTGTAGCTGCCTTTAGGTATGTAGTATCCCTGTAAGTTAAGAATGCATGCTTTAGCAATTGGTTTTATCTTCTCAAAATCTGCAATTGCATACTATGCCAGGACAGATATATTCAGTGAATGATGCACGATATTTCGACTGGCCTGAGGGCCTAAGGAAGTACATTGACACGATCAGACAAGGCAAGGGGCAGCATCCGAAGAAATACTCAGCCCGGTATGTTTGCTCACTGGTCGCTGATTTTCATCGGACACTCATCTATGGTGGAGTCGCAATGAACCCAAGGGATCACCTTCGGTTGGTTTATGAGGCAAATCCTCTTAGTTTCCTTGCCGAGCAGGCTGGGGGTCGAGGCTCAGATGGCAAGGCCAAAATCCTTTCCATTCAGCCTGTGAAGCTGCACCAGAGGCTGCCATTGTTTCTCGGAAGCATGGAGGACATGCTTGAGTTAGAAAGCTATGGAGATGTCCAGCAGAAGGTCAATCCTGGATATGAAGTTTAGTGTGACAAAGTAGGTAAAATCTTCAGTTATTGTAGCATACAATGAGGTAACAAATGTATGTATGGCAAGTCTATATTTGCAATAACAATGTTGTCTGTGTCTTGTTTTCTTTGCTTTCTTACCTACGTGGTTGTAGAGAGCACACGCAGGAATTTTCTATAGTTCAGTGTGAAAACGAAAGATGCAATATGAGTTTTCTCATCTGCATGCTTCTTTTTGTTTTATAAAATATACTTCCATATTTGGCCAGAAATAAAGGTAACGTGCTATAGTATTTCTTTTTTGGGTGGGCTTTGCACTAACATCGTGTTCCACAAATGATTAAAGAAAGGGACGCAGACAGAAGACACCAAAATGGACAAGAGGCACCAGCGGCCAGTGTTCAACATTCATCGCTTCAGGTAAGGACTAACCCTTAGCAGATCTGTGAGCTGGAATGATAACCAATGTTTATGCAATGACTGAGCTTACCCATCAAACATAAGTGCTGAAAGCCTAAACTGACAAAAAGAAAAGCTCACAACAAGGACACATGAATTAACCCTGCATGTGATCAAATACATACATTCTTCTATTCCTAAACATTTTCCCATCTGAGGAATAATGATATGCTGTCACTAGGGCAGCAGCACTTGACACAAGGTCCTGGTCATACAGATCATGGTATCACAGCCTACAATAAGGATTGGAAGCCAAACTGACACCTTAAATCATCAACCAGGAAGTATTGATCCCTCACTTCTGTCCATACAATCTTTGAGCATCTCTCGAAAGCGGGAGGATCACAATGTAGGCAGTGACAATGTACAAAAAATGACAAAATCTGTCCAAAGCCAACTAGATTTACTGCTCCAAGGCAAGCTGTTTGTGCTTGTCCAGATCATTGAGGTAACTTGTGCGAGTGTAATCTTCTGAATCACAGGAGTCAAACATAGGGGGCTTCGTGGGTTTAGGCTTCCCCATCAGTTCAAGTGATTCTCTGTCTCCCTTCAAGAAACGGACCACCTGCAACCAACACATCACTTCATCAATTTGCAATGCCCATTTTGCACATGAAGCAATAGAGACGCCAAGTCACTCACCGATCTCATGCTAGGCCGCAAGTTTGAGCTGTGGTGAATGCACATCGATGCCACTGCTAGGGTGAGTGCCATCTCTTCTGGGTCATATCCAGCATCAAGAGAAGGATCCACTAGTCCCTTCATGTTGTTCGACTCGAGCAGCGGTTTTGCCTTTGAAATAATCAAGAACAGATTATGAGCTAAAAGGGTTCCAGAAGTACGTAACTGTCCTGCTTTATGCTTTCAATGCACATTCACTTAAAATTGAACTGTCGGTTTGCTATAACTATATGATCAAACAATAATATTCAGTGAGCTGATTGGAATCTACTTGACGTGAAGTATATCAAATCAATCTGCTATACTCACCCATATCACTAGGCTTTGTCTGGAAGAGTCCACCGCTTTCCGCCCTGTCACTAGTTCAAGAAGCAATACTCCATATGCAAATACGTCGGTCTTCTCATTTATGATCCCATGCATGAAGTACTCTGGAGCCATATACCTGTAAAATCAAAGTTGGAATAAAAATGAAACATTGTTTTGGTTTACTCGGAAGTATGATATCATTTTGAACATGAAGCAGTAGTCGGGACTCGGGAACATATCAAACTCACCCAAATGTGCCTTCAATGGGGAACACAACCTGATGGGTGCATTTATCAGGAAGCCATTTCGCAAGGCCAAAATCTGAAATCTGTGCAACAAGGGAGCATGAAATTTGTCAGTTTACATCGTCAGGACTCAGGAATAGTAGAATGGCGTGGGGCTAGTGTATAACAGACTAATAGTAGAATACGTACCTGAGGTTGATACTCTTCAGTTAAAAGAATATTTGAAGCCTTGATGTCTCTGTGAATGATGTGCCGATGACAACCTTCATGTAAATAAAATAGCCCTTCAGCGATTCCAAGTGCAATACTGAACCGGGCCTTCCACCTGAGGGCTCCCTTTGCACCTGATCAGCCAAGCAACATTATGTCACTAGATTGACGGCACCTTAAGTACAATTATTTACACCGTCCTTTACATTAGATAAGAGTGATTCTTCTGACATGCATATATTTTAAACTTTAGCATATGTGATCCAGAAGCAACTCAAAAAAAAAACACTACACGAAGTGATGATGCGATATTTATAAATAGTATGCAGAAATGCAAATTACGACCTTATGTGGTCTTAAAATGCACTCAATAGGAAGCAGCATTTAAGATATTTTCTAGATGTTTATGCTGAATTGGCATACATGTCATGAGATTTCCCTCCCTCTTTTTTTGGAACTATGATGTAAACTATGCCACCAAGAAATCTCAACCATGACATTCATTGCCTAACAAATTGTTAGAGGGCTGTACCATGGAGAACAGAAGCCAAGCTTCCATGTGGTGAGAATTGAAGAACCAAGTGCAAGCCACCTTCCACACTGAACCCCAAGAGCTGTGCCGCATTTGGGTGGTTAACATGTGCTATAATTCCAAGCTCAGATAGGAAGTCGCTAATCCTGTCCTCTTTGTTACCACCTTTTGTTAGTCTCTTCACTGCCACAAACTGTCCATCAGCAAGCTGTCCTCTGTACACCTCAGCATGCCCTCCCTTTCCGATCAAATTATCTAGTAATATAATATCAGGTATTCAGGTGTCAAGCAAAAATGTTCAGATACAATGCAGATACAGAAAACTAATTCTGGCCAAGAACTGTACTTATCTTACAACATACAGGGACTATTAGATTTCCATATTATATTGTAAAAATATTAGAGGTACCACAATCCAGAAAAGTGGACACGTAAAGAAACTAGCATAGAGTAATAACAGCAGCCAGTAACAACCATGATTAACCTAAGGTACAGTTCATGATTAGGACCTCAAACCCTCTTTCCTGTTGAAAGCACATCACTCCAATTATGCATCCTTAGCTTTATGTTAAAGCTACATCCCACAAGTTTTGCAATGATAGTGACAGAGTCTAATAATTAAGTCACTGAATTACATCAACATAGAAGTTAGTGTGCATGTTACCTGAACTAAATCTGTCAGTTGCAGTACAGAGCTCATCGTAGTCAAAGCTTCTCCATGATGGCCTCCACTTCTCAATTTCAGGGAAGATCTCTGGGGCAATGGCACTGCAGTCTATCTGGTTCCTACCACTCCGGATCCTCCCCAGGTACCTTTTAAGCCCGGAGCTCTTGGATCTCTGAGGGAATGTCACTGCTCTAGCCATCAACTTCTTCCTCGACAGTATTAGTCCACCGACCAGATTTCTCCAGTGCAAACTGCGGCTGGGCTCTGCTGTCTGCTCAGCAGAGGAGTTCTCGTCAGAGTCCACGCTACCCGATACCGATATGTCCAATACAGCACGTGGAGAGCTCTGGTCGATGCACTCAGAGTTGTCGTAGTTGCTTCCCTTGGAATCCATTTCAGGCACCTCTTTGACACCTCCGTCAGAACCAGCACATTGGTTGCTGCTGTCACTGCTGTGCCCCTCACTGGGATCTTCACTTGGCGCAGGGGCAGCGGTTACTGACCCACTGTTGTCGCAATCCTCGTCAGCCTGTTCGCTGGGGCTTCTCTTGCTCTCTTCTTGCTCCACTCCTTGCACTAAGCAGAGCAAATCAAGATTTACACAGTTAGGCAACAAAAGTGAAGCCCTTTGCATGAACAAATCAACTACCTACTCAAGAACAAGACAAAGCGCAATGCCGCGAACCGTAAGGAACACATCGTTATCACATATAGGCTCTATTCTATTCCATCGTGATCCATGATAGAAGGAGGTTTGTGCTTGTCCGGTTTGCCATGAAAACCACATGCTACCGCTGAGAGGTGTTCTCATGCAGAGATATGCATGCCCCCAACAAATTGACATCTGCACCACCCCTGCAACCTTCCAAAACTGATGCTCTCCTTCTGCCTACCACGTCCAAAGGCTTAAATTAACCCATGCAGACATCTAAGATGGCATATTTGAAACAGGTGAGGTGGGTGCAGATAGACAGACAAATATAGATGTCCACTTCAGAGATTTTGGTAGGGGACGGAAAATTTTGGAGGAATTTGACAACCTATCAGTTTCTTATATGGAGTGATATAAAAGATAGCTGAACCTGAAGTATTAAACGGTTACAAACATGGTCAGAATCCCCAAATTGACATCAACGATCTCTCCTCAAGAAGTCTAAACTCTTGGTCAGCCCAACCTAAAGTATTAAACGGTTACAAACATGGTCAGAATCCCCAAGCTGACATCAACAATCTCTCTTCAAAAAAGACTTACAACTCTTGGTCAGTCCTTGGAAGCTGGAACACGTGTGGCAACACAGACTAAACTCCAGAATTCGAAATGAGAATCTCCATTTTAATTGCTGAAATTTGGTTACTAAAAAAAGAGATTTTTTTTTTGCATCTGCTCAATTGAGCAGGAAAACAGAGTAAATGAGGAAACAAATGATGAGCTAAGATTCTGATTTCTCTCACGCAGGTAAAGATGGGGAAAGCAATCGGTAACCAGGGCTCACCTTCCTCGTCAGAAGCAGGACGACGAAAATCCTCTGCCCTCTCTCCCCCGCCCGCCTCTGCAGATTCAAGCAGGAAATACTCCTTCAGTTTCGTCATCGCCAACAATTTCTTGCCACTCCCCTCCTCCGCATCCCCGAATGGATGCAGGCAAGGAGAAGTGAAAAGGGGAAGCAAGTAGTAATTTTTACCAGAATCTGGTAGAGAGAGGAGGAAGAAGAATACCTTCCTTGGAGGCCATTATATCCTCTACCGCTCGCTGCAAGGACTTTTCTTTCGGAGACAGCGACGAGCTTGACGAAACTCACCGAGGCTACCTTCCGCTGATACTTTCTTGCATTGAAGAGACTACCAACACTGCTTGTTGTTGGCGAATCACCAGAGAGGAAACGAGGGAGGGAGAAAGATGGAAGCAAACACGACTAGCAGCAGGTTAGGCAGGCAGGGGAGGCAGTACTTCTTTCTCGGAGCTCTGTCTGCGCACGGCGACCAAGAAATGGAGGATGGGGGCAACCAGTAGTAAATAAGAGAGAGGATTGAAGGTACTGTAGGCCGGTGTAGAGAGAGAGAGAGGGGAGGGGTGGCGGTTCTTTTGAAACTTGGGAGTGTTTCCCTCTCCGCTGCAGATATTCCTCCCTTCTCTCAAAAGAAGAGAACAATGTGGAGAGAGGTCTAGAGAGAGAGAGTGGGGGAGTGCAGGGAGGGGACAGAGAGGCGATGAACAATGAGTCTCTAGTGCAACTTTATGTAATGACCTCCTTGGACCTGTAGGGGGCCTACACATCACAAGCCAAGCCAAGGCTAGAGAATAAAATGGCATAAATTATTGGCACAAAGAAAAATCTTTGTACTAATGGAATGGTTCTCATGGTCTCATGGAGTGATGCAGGATGCTGAGAGGGAGGGAGATGTGAGAGTTGGTGGTTGAAAGAATAAATATAAATGGATCTTGATGTGCTTGTCTTCTTTCTGATCAGTAAATATTGGTGCATGGATTAGACGTTGCTGTTTGTGTTAGGGGGCAGGGCAATTGAGCTGATGGTGTGGTTCGCCTCTTTGCAATTAGGAACAAAGATTAGTCTTTGGTGCATGGATTACTTTTGTCCATATTGGATCAAGTAGGGTTTGGCAGTTGGAGGGTGATGTCTTGCCTGTGGTCTGTCGAGTCCTTCCTACCGTATCCATTTTTCTTGGTCTATTCCCTGCAACTAGTACTTCTAAATTTTAATATGAGTTCCGGGAGATCCGGTGGTGTCACTGAGCTAGAGATACACTCCACTTCGCGCGCATGGGTAGCACATGCATTGAGATGAACAATGTGAAAATGCATGCCCTCATCTGGTGTAAAAGCGGCAATGGCCGGTTGGCAAGATTTGTGGATCATGCTTCGCTCCATGTCGTAGTGGCAATAAAGTTTCAGCTCAAAAGGTCGCATAAAAGGGGTCCCTTTGCCCAGGGGATCATTGCTACGCCGCTTGTGTTTAAGGACTCGGGACCAATGTTTTCGATTTATTGTTCATTAAGAGATTGTTTGTTGTTGCAGAAATTTAACAGTTAGGGTCTCTTTGACTTGAAAGATTTCTGTAGGAATTATCAAGATTTTAAATGCTGAACAGTTTACTTTATAGTAGTTGTTTGAGTTGTATCATTCGTTTGATTGAATCTCATATTTTCAAAGGATTTTGCAGAAAGGATCTCTTTGATTTACAGAATTTTGTTACGCACTTTATAGAATTTAAATCCTAACGAATAATTTCTAAGCTAGCTATTATTTGATTTGTAGGATTGAATCTTGTATGCATTTTTAATAAGAAATCATTTTATGTGCAATGCATTTCACATCTACTCAGACCTCTTGGGTAAGGATCGTTTTGTTTTAAATTCTCTTATTGAATCAAACAAACTTTGTTGTGTATCATGTGAGATTGGGATATGCTTAGCACAGAGTAATCGTCATCCTGGGTGTTCTCTTTTACACAGGCCACATAAAATGTTCTTTTCCACAAACTTATATGCGAATAAAGTATGTTCCGATATGCACGCGAAATTTTGTTTTGGTATTTTTTTGACATTTTAAAATTGTGTTTTTATACATTTTTTATAATACTATGTTCATCTCCACTTATGAGTCAAAACACCACCTCCCCTGTAAAGCACATATTAGGAAGGTAATTAAATAGATTTTACCAGCTGTAAAATTTGTTATCACGCCTGAAATAACCCCGCTTCAATACTATCAGCACCTGAAAGAATAATCATCTCACATGGACAAGAAAACCACATTCCAGTTAAATATGCCTAGTGCGGATTTCGTTTAGCTTCGGCCTTCCAGATGGTGCGCTTCTTCTGCAGGGGAGCTAAGAAGAAAAACTTGATGATTTTTTATAAAAATGTTAGTGGAATTTTCGTAGAAAAGATAACTTGATAACAAGACAAGGTTCTCGAATAAAATTTCAGAAATAAAACACTGAATTTTCTTTTTTATCTAACGATACAGTGAATCTGTACCCTAGAAATCCAGTTTCGTTTTCGCTTCGTGGAGACGTACCGGCCGTTAAGTCTAGCTAACCTAGTAGACACTACACAAGGCTGGTACTCTTGGGGAAGTTCAAATTTCAGACATTCGAAGCTGTTGTGCAGATCCGAGCATTGATTCAGTTTTATCCCCACACAAGACACAACATTAACTACTGCTAGCCTCGTGTGCGGCGGGCGCAAGTGCACCAAAGAGCATAGCAGCATCGTATCCAATCCACCTTGGACACGGGACGATTGCCTTGTCCTTGTACCAGCACAGTCTGACCGGTGCATCGTGGCAACGTTCACATCCGGATCCATATATTCCTAATCGACCCTGATCATTGATTGTAAGTTGGTGCGGGTGCACCTTATTTTGTACTATGTCGCACTTTCAAGTTTCTAAATACTGTAGTAAAATAAAGCATGGGCCTATGTTATGCTATATCTTGTGTGCATGTAAAGTTTCATTTAAAAATATAACATTATTTGACTTACACAAAAGATAACGAATAATTTCTAAATAGCATAAAGATAATATTCATTTGTCTTCTATTTTTTTCGCGCAGGTCACATATGATCATATTTTGAGATAAAACTTTACAGGTGTATGTCAAGGTAGAGTCAGCGGCTTTGTAAAAGTAGACCACCGGCAAGTTAGGAGGAGTCACTCTTGCAAACTTGACAAGGACAGAACATAGTTCTGGAATTTCACATTCAGGTTTTCTGTAATCCTGGGTGCTTGATAAAGATCTATTTGGGTGTGGTGTTTTGGAACATGAAAGTATACCCTCTTTATATTTTGAAATGCATCTTACATATATTTTAAATTTTAAAATTTGAAACAAAAAAAAAACATACATACATCTTCACGTGCTACACGCTTACAAAGTCGTTTCATAAAAAATCGACTTATCACGTGACATCCATGATGAAATCCAATGCTAAAAATAATGCTTTTCACAAGCTAATTTTTTTCTTTTTTACATAGACCACAAAAATATTTGTTTTTCATGAAACTTGACGAACACACATATATTATAGAGATGTACGTGTAAATTTTTTGTCAAAAAATTTCTACACTTCAAAATACGATTTTTTTTGGTAGAAAGAGCATACGCAGCTCGGAGCCGGATTGAATTTCTCCTATTTTTTTACACAAAATATAAAAAATTATAGCATAAACAATGCTTATGGTTTAGTTCACATTTAAAAAAAGTTAGAAGTGTGATATCTAATAATAATGTCCGAGCACAACTAGCTGTGCAATATTCTCATATCTATATTCAAATGATGCCATCAACGCTTGTCCAGGGGAATTCCTTGTCCATGTTGCTATAGCTGATTTAATGTGCTGAAAGTTCTTGAATGAATGGTTAGCAGAACCGGGAGTGATTGAGGCTCTGCTCCTGCGTAAACAGGTTGCCACTGGCCACGCGTGCAAATGTCAAAAGACCGTCTTGCCTAGATTACGTATGTAGTGTGTCCCTACTTCTACTTTACCTGACCTGAACACTTACTTTATTACTATCTTGGCCATGACATGAACGGGATGAGTGCAAAGAGTAGAGTTGGTGAACCGAATCCCCGTCGCCCGTTAATTCAGTTCCTGCAAGGCTGCAACGCACTCGTCAGTGGTCACCCGGGGACTGACTGAATATCTCTTCCACTAGGAGCAGAGTAGGGCATGACTACGAGAGGGAAGTCCAAGCCAAACCAGGGCTAGAGAATAAAATGGAATACATTATTGCCACAGAGAAAAAACTTTGTACTAATGGAATGGTTCTCATGCTCTCATGGAGTGATGCAGGAGAAGATATATCAGAGTTGGTTGTGGAAAGAATACTTTTTTTTTCGAAATGGGGGTGTGGAAAGAATACTGGTTTTTTATTTTATTTGTATGCCTTACCCATCTCAGTAAATTCCTTGGTGCATGGTTTAGATGTTGTTGTTAGTGTTATATTATGCGCATGGAACTCAAGACGATGGTGTGGTGCCCCTGAACGGTTACGGATAAAAATATTACTCCCTTCGATACATAATACATACCTTAAATTTAGTACAAAGTTAGTATATCTTTTTATTAAATCTCGACACTTATTGTGGATTGGAGTGAGTAAGTTTTGTCTGTGTTGGATCAAGTTGAGTCTGGCAATTTGGAGGTTGATGCATTGCCTTTGTTTTGTGGAGTCTTTCCTAACAAATCAGTTTTCTTGTTCTATTTTGACACTAGTAGTATTTTAAAAAATTAGTCTCTGGGAGACCTGATGCTATCTCACTAAGCTAGAGATACACTCCCTATTTTCTAAACAGAGGCAAAAGCTTGGTCCTAATCTATTAATTAAGAAGAAGAGAATAATCCAGCTAAGTAACGAAAAGCCGGATAAAACCGTTAAACACACGAACTAGTCCAAAGTATGGGACTCCCTAACTGTAAACACAAACCAACCAACGCTCTCAACCAGCTACAAGCGCAAATTCTATCCATAAAGATAAAACCGCGTCGAACAGAGATCTCAGACGTGACAACCTGAAAGATGAGAATCATCATTAGTCGGTTGCCTCCGTCTCCCTTGCGGTACCCCTCTTCTTTCTTATACTTCTAAGGTACCCCTTCACCTTTTTAATTTTGCCCATCGTAGCCTTGTCCAACAGGAGGCTTGCAATCTCTTCGCTAGATCCAAAGCTAGCATCCTTCAAACTAACGAGTAGCTTGCAAAGCTCTTCTCAAAGAGTGCCTTTGCGTTAGGTGTCACAACAGCCATCTCATTAACCTTGTCGACATGGCCAACGAGGTCAAGTAGTTGGCCAAGATCCACTAGTGGTGCTGTATATACCACCGTGGAGGCCCCAAGAAATTCCACATGCTGCTACACCATCGATAGAGGAGGAGAGGGTGAGGGCTCCCCACACAGCTCTTTAAGCTCATGCATGATCTGTATCACATGAGCCATGATCACAACGATGTCCTCTCCACTCTGATACAATCAACATGTCATATTGTAGTGATGGGTTAACATGTCATGTTGTAGTGATGGGCTAAACCTGACACAAGGAGTGTAAAAAACCAAAGATACAATCTTCCCCAACCACAGACTCATCCTCCTCCCCTTGGGCCTTCGATATCATCCCAGCAACCGCATTATCATCCACAACCACGGATGATTGCTGCTCATAGGAAGCACATACGTCCACACACTCGAATGAACCCACCTGGTGTTGGTGTCAGGTGCTGAGACAACAAAGGCATAGCATGTAATTTTCCTAGAGCATGTTCCACTCTAACGAAAACCCTCAGACCACATGCATGGCAGTCATGAAGCTCGGAGCAAAGCAACACGACCTCCTCCAGGAGTATATGTTGCATATGCACCCGGAAATCGTCATTGGTGGGAGCAGGATCGGATGTAGCAGAACAAAGTGTTGTAGACTCATGGGTGTGTGGCATAACTCAACAGAAATGAGCGGCATGGCCGAAATGGATGCAATCTGTGCACCAGATTGGATTCCTACAGGAGCGGACATGGGGACCTTTTGAGAGGCACCAAAAGCATCGGCCCCCGATGCATGTAAAATGCATCTATGTTCTTTGTCGTTTATTGTGTTATATTCCCGACATATTGCATCATATATACCGTTAGAATCATGTTTTACATTGATTTCAGAAATTTCCAAATTATTACCTTTATTTTGGTTCTTACTTTGTTTGGCAGAAAAACCCTTCCATTCGTATTTTGGAATTTGAGGGAGCTTCGGGACTCCAAAATGGTGAGGTCATAAATAACTCCAAACGACGCCACCTATCATCCTTGCCGCCTCGGCTATCCGATGGCCTCAATATTTCCCGTACGGGTATGTTTTGACCTAAATCCCTTTACATATATACCATATGGTGGTCTTCCTCTTGAAACACGGAGGCGGATATAAAAAAACACATAAACAGATAGTATGTAGTCTACCGCCAACGAAGATTGGAGGTGGGAACTGCTGCTAGAGTCACCCCGGGTGGCTCCACCTTCTTCCGGCGTGGTCAACGTCAACATCTACATCAATACCGCCTTCATATACTCCATCTCCATGGTCTAATCTCTTGGAAAACATGATGGTCAGTGCAACCTATTATTTTCTCATGATATATTGTATATCTATATCCCGATTTGAGTAGTGACTTATTCATGGCTATGGTGATAGATTTTGTTTATGGTTGCTTACAAGTTTGTTATCTTCTATGAATGTCTTATGTACTGATTATGAGCACACACATATGTTAGGAGAATTCATAAGGTTCTCACCGTTTCGTGTGTTTAGAGGTTACGGATGAACAAAGATGATACAAATCATATCCCGCCGTCTAGATGCATGACCATTAATAATGTATTAATCAATTGTGGTGACCCTGCATACCACTGCATGTTGTAGTATGCCAGTCGTTGATATAACATTCACGAAGTACCATTCCGCAAATATTACATCCCTCAGAGTAGTACAACAGAACATACCAGGTCCATAACTCATACATTTAATATTACAAACATGATACACATATTGTCTCGGAGCTCCTCTTGGGTCCTAAGAGGGATACTCCTGGGTTCGAGGCGAACCCAACTTAGCTTACAATATAGAAGTCTCATTAAGTTATACATTTATTCTCGAGCAGCTAGGTATTAAGAGTTCGGGCTGCTCGGCTACTACTACTACTCGATGCTTCTAGGCTTGGTCTCCTCCGGAAGCCTCCCCGGTTCCGTAGACTATGAGATAGTCTACGCCTTCAACACCTCCAGAGAGGTCTGGTTCTTCATAGCCGATGATCTCGGCTCCTTCAGTGTGGTCATAGTCCTCCTCCAGACGATTCAGACAATCTAAGCAAGGGATTTAAGAGTGGGATGAGTACGAGCGTACTCAACAAGTTCATTATAGATAAGAGGTGTTTAATGTAGGGATTCGTTGCATAGAAAACAAAAAATTTCCTACCGCGAGAACGCAATCCAAGCCAAGATGCAATCTAGAAGATGGGAGCAACGAGGGGATGATCAAGACTAACCCTTGAAGATTTCCAAAGCCTATAAGAGTAGGCTCTTATTGCTGTTGTAGACGATCACTTGCCGCTTGCAAAAGCGCGTAGAAGATCTTGATCACGGTGCCACGATCGGGCAGCACCTCCGTACTCGGTCACACGTTCGGTGTTGATGAAGACGACGTCCTTCTCCCCGTTCCAGCGGGCAGCGGAAGTAGTAGCTCCTCCTTGAATCCGGCAGCACGACGGCGTGGTGGCGGTGGCGGTGGAGATCTCCGGCGGAGCTTCGCTAAGCGTGCGGGAGAAGAGGAGGAGAGAGGGGGCGGCTAGGGTTTGGGAGAGGGGGTGGCCGGCCTCAAGGGGTGCGGCCAACTTGTGGCTCTATGGTGGTCGGCCCCCTCCCCTATGCCCCTCATTATATAGGTGGAACCCCAAGTGTTGGACTACAAGTCTTCGAATAAGACCCCAAACCAAAACCTTCCATATGACATGAAACCTACCCAAGCTAGGACTCCCACTAGAGGTGGGATTCCCACCTTCCCTTGGGAGGGGTGGCCGGCCACCATAGGTGGAGTCCACCTGGGACTCCACCCCCTAGGGTTGGCCGGCCATGGTGGTGGAATCCCTTCGGGACTCCGCCTTCCAAAGTGACATTTTTCCGGAATATTCTAGAACCTTCTAGCACCTTCCATAAATGCACCGAATCATTTTCAAACTCATAAAATGACTTCCTATATATGAATCTTATTCTCCGGACCATTCCGGAACTCCTCGTGATGTCCGGGATCTCATCCGGGACTTCGAACAAATCTTCGAACTCCATTCCATATTCAAGTTCTACCATTTCAACATCAAACCTTAAGTGTGTCACCCTACGGTTCGCGAACTATGCGGACATGGTTGAGTACTCTCTCCGACCAATAACCAATAGCGGGATCTGGAGATCCATAATGGTTCCCACATATTCAACGATGACTTCAGTGATCGAATGAACCATTCACATACGATACCAACTCCCTTTGTCACGCGATATTTTACTTGTCCGAGGTTTGATCATCGGTATCACTCTATACCTTGTTCAACCTCGTCTTCTAACAAGTACTCTTTACTCGTACCGTGATATGTGGTCTCTTATGAACTTATTCATATGCTTGCAAGACATTAGACGACATTCCACCGAGAGGGCCCAGAGTATATCTATCTGTCATCGGGATGGACAAATCCCACTGTTGATCCATATGCCTCAACTCATACTTTCCGGATACTTAATCCCACCTTTATAACCACCCATTTACGCAGTGGCGTTTGATGTAATCAAAGTACCTTTCCGGTATAAGTGATTTATATGATCTCATGGTCATAAGGACTAGGTAACTATGTATCGAAAGCTTATAGCAAATAACTTAATGACGTGATGTTATGCTACGCTTAATTGGGTGTGTCCATTACATCATTCATACAATGATATAACCTTGTTATTAATAACATCCAATGTTCATGATTATGAAACTAATCATCCATTAATCAACAAGCTAGTTAAGAGGCATACTAGGGACTCTTTGTTGTTTACATATCACACATGTATCAATGTTTCGGTTAATACAATTATAGCATGGTATGTAAACATTATCATAAACACAAAGATATATTATAATAACCATTTTATTATTGCCTCTTGGGCATATCTCCAACGAGTCTCCCACTTGCACTAGTGTCAATAATCTAGTTTACATTTGTAAAGATATAACACCTTGGCCTTCGATGTTTTATCATGTTTTGCTCACGGGAGAGGTTTTAGTCAACGGATCCGACATGCTCGTAAACGTATGTATTTTGTAATTCATTTGCGTCTCAACGCATCACTCATTTCCAAATGAGTCGGCATTAAATATGTTTGGTCTTCTCGGTGGAACCTTAATTCCGCGGTCCGAAATATGTCACTAATATTGTCACATACAATATAGCTTCAAAGTTCGACTCTGTCGGAACTACACCAAGTTCTAAAAGAACCTCTTGACTTAACATCCTATGTCATTGTCAAAACAATGACATACTCGCCTTCTTTTGTAGAATCCGTCACAATATTTAGAACTCTTCTAAATCTAGCATAGACAACTTCTATCTCATTGTGCTACCTTTTAAACAACACTTAGCCTAATTTGAGATTTGAATTTTATTTTTATATGTGATCAAACTAATATCGGTGCAACACTTTACAGCGATTTGTTTGTCATTATCCCATACAAAACTATATATATATCCTTAGTTCTTCTAAAGTACTCAAGGATATTCTTACTGTCGTCCAATGATCATCATATGAATCATTCTGGTATATGTTCATAACACTTTATAGCACAGGACATCTGATTGTGTACATATTATTCGTGATCTATAATCACTCATGTGTTTTTACTCATTGAGTGTCAGATACACTCAAGTCTTGTTAAAACTTAACATGACAAGAATATTTTCTTAATATTTCTATATTGAACTATTTCAATATCTATTCAATGTACTTTGACTTAAACTTATTATGTGTTTCAATCTATCTTTATAGATATTGACACAAAATTTGTTTCAATCCATATCCTTTCATTAAAGTTAAATGAAACCTTTTAATCAAGTATATAATTACATTATTTATAACCAACTATATGTCGTCTACATAAAGTATTATAAATATGTCTCAGTGCTCCCACTTAATTTCTTGCAAATGCAAGCCTCTTCATCGTCTCTGATGAAATCAAAACTCTTTGACTATTTCATCTGGTGAAGATTCCAACTCCGTGATACTCACTTCATCCAATTGAAGTTTGTATACCTATCTAGTATTCCATGGACCAGCAAAACTCTTGGTTGTATCTTGTATACACCTTTAATACATACTTCTAATAAGTAATGTATTTTGCCATCCTACTAACATATCTCATAAAAGAAATATATAGTGATTACTAGAATAATCCACATAGACTATAAGCATTGCTACGGAAGATCTAATCTTATCGTAGTCAACTCTTTGAACTTTGTCGTAAACAACTTTTCGACAGGTCAAGCTTCTTCAAGGATATTTCATCCAAGTCCATCAATTTTATAGATCCATTTACTTTCAAAAAGTATTCATCTATTTTGGATATCATGGCGTATAGCCATTTTAATGGAGTCAGGGCCCATCATAACTTCTTTGTTTGTAGTTGGTTTATCATTGTTAAAAAACAATCTTTTGTCCACAAATCATTTATTTGATCACAAAGTAAACCATACCTACAAGGTTTAATATGTACTTCGATCTCCATGGCTAAAACACTTTGTAGTCATGAGAGCCATGATCGTCGTGGCCGCTTCCGGAACCAATTCCGATGCTGCGCTACTCTGATCATTATGCTCGGGTTCATAAACCTTATCAAGTTCTATTGTCCTCCCACTCAAATACTTCGCTAGAAACAATTTCTTGGAAATAAGAAACATTAACAAACACTTTTGTCTTTGTCTACATAGTGGGAAGAATTCCCAATCAATTCTCTGGAATAACCAACAAAGACATTCATCCGATTTTGGTTGTAAACTTATTTACTTATGCTATGCATACCAAAATTTTAAGAAAAGACTATTAGGATTCATATCCATGCCATAACTCGTATGGTGTCATTTCAACGGATCATGATGATGCTCTATTAAGTGTAAAAGCGGTAGTCTCTAAAGCATAATCTAGAAAAAATATAATGGCATTAATATTTTATCTCATCATTGACCCAACAAGGTTTGGATACATCTCTCGGATACTTCATCATCACTATGATACTCCAAGAAACGTGAGTTGTAGAACAATTTCATAACTCTCTTAGATGTTCGCTAAAACTAGTAATTCAAATATTTCCACTATGATCCAATCATAGATATTTGACTTTTCTATTACGATGATTTCCACTTCATGCTGAAATTTATTTGAATCTATTCAAATGTTTCAAACTTCTTCCTTATCGAATATATCCACATATATATACTCAATTCATTGTTTGAAGTTTTCATGAAGTAGAAGAATCTCCCGCACACAACTATGTCCAGTGAACCACATACATCATCATGTATGTTTTCACTAAGTTAGTTGCCCGTTCAACTCTTGGCCTATGAACGGTTTTTTAATCATTCTCTTTAGAAAAGATTTGCAAGCGCCAAATGATTCAAAAATCAAATGACTCCAAAAATCCATTTACATGGAGTTCCTTCATGCGTTCCTTTCTAACATGACCTAAATGGCGGTTCCACAAATAAGTGGAATTTAAATCATTTGCCTTATGGTATTTTAGCGTCAGTGTTATGTATGTGTGTTTCACCATTAAGATTTATAATAACTTATCCATCGTACATGGAGTAATGTCATAATTTGAACAACTAATTGTTTTCATTTGACCAGAGAAAAATAACAATTATTAAGTTCTTTATTATAAATTCTAAGGGCTAGATAGAATGCCAACGACGAACATAATAACACTTTATTTTTGTTCCGGACGTGCATTCCTATCATATTCCTTGTCGAGTCACTTAGGCCACCTGTATTCTTGTATTGCGTTGTTTTGTATGACACTTCATACCAACCAATATAGTACTAATACCCAAGAATTTCATAGTGTGACTTAACTAGGAATACAACCATAATATGTATATCATTTATATACACCTGAGCTAGACCTTCTAGTCTTTTCTTTTCTTTTTGCCAAAAAATCTTTTGCGCTTTCTCTTTTAGCTTTCCTCATTATTCAGAAAAACACTTTAACATTATTAACTTCTAGGTTTGTTGGTCAAATACCAATAACCTTGAGGTTCTTACTTTAAGTTGATCATCATATGACAAGTGTTTCAGATTTCACTATTAGTAACTTTGTAATATGATGAACAATTTCACTCATAATTTTATCCATCATATCATGATGACTTTCCGAGACCATGTCTGTACATGCTAGGCTCGTAAAGTTTTAACCTTGGTATTTGCATGTGCAAATCTGGCTTGCACCCGTTGTAAGCACACGTAGAATCTATCACACCCGATCATCACGTGATGCTTCGAAACGACGAGTCTTAGCAACGGTGCATACTAAGGATGATAACTTCATGGATATGCGAATATTATTAGTGCCCCAATAGTTGGAGGATTGTGACGCCTGACGTCTTCAACCTTCATACATTCCCATAAAACTTATGAGTTCATGTAATCTCACCAAATTATATTCTATCATCTTGCAATAAGGTCTTAGATATCACATATATCTCATACCTTGATTATTTCTGAAAACTAAATTTTCAGCTCCTTACTTTTCAAACAGATTTGAACTTCAAGTTTCACGGAGACAAGATAACTTTAGGTACTAATTGAAACCATAGCTATTTGAATCAACAATGTGAGGTTTACTAAAAGTTTGCAATAGGACTTAATCAATTCTTGATACTTTAACAATACGATACCAATCCGTAAAGTTTCTTGTCAGATTTTAACAGTATTTCTATCTCAATAACAAGACTAGCGCATGGTAGAAAAACGGATGCCAATACTACAAAATTAATTCAAAATACTACTCAGACTATGTTTATGATAATTAGTTCATGTTTTAATCTAATTACTAATGAACTCCCACTTAATACAACATCCCTCATAGTTGTTAAGTGGTACACGATCCATATCCACTACACCAAAACCGATCATCACGTGAGATGATGTAGCTTCAATGGTGAACATCAACATGTTGATCATATCATCCATATGACTCGTGTTCAACCTTTCGGTTTTCGTTGTCCCGAGGCCATGTCTCGTACATGCTAGGCTCGTCAAGCAAACCCAAGTATTCCGCGTGTGCAACATGGCTTACACCCGTTGTATGTGAATCGTTGAATCTATCACATCCGATCATCACGAGATGCTTCGAAACGATGAACTGTACAACGGTGCATACGAGGGGAGAACACTTTATTATCTTGATATTAATGTGAGGGATCATCTTATAATGCTACCGTCGCGATCTAAGCAAAATAAGATGCATAAAGGATTAACATCACATGCAGTTCATATGTGATATGATATGGCCCTTTTGTCTTTGCGCCTTTGATCTTCATCTCCAAAGCACGGACATGATCTCCATCATCTTCGGACATGATCTCCATCATCGTCGGCGTAGCGTCAAGGTTCATGGCGCCGTCTTCATGGTTGTTCACCTCATGTAGCAACTATTACAACTACTTTGAAATACTACTCAACATGAAATATAAAGACAACCATAAGGCTCCCGCCGGTTGCCACAATACAATAATGATCATCTCATACATATTCATCATCACATTATGGCCATATCACATCACCAAACCCTGCAAAAACAAGTTAGACGTCTCTAATTTGGTTTGCATATTTTACGTGGTTTAGGGTTTTCGAGAGAGATCTAATCTACCTACGAACATGAACCACAACGGTGATACTAATGTTGTCAATAGAAGAGTAAATTGAATCTTCACTATAGTAGGAGATACAGACACCCGCAAAGCCTCTTATGCAATACAAGTTGCATGTCGAACGAGGAACAAGTCTCATGAACGCGGTCATGTAAAGTTAGTCCGAGCCGCTTCATCCCACTATGCCACAAAGATGCAAAGTACTCAAACTAAAGATAACAAGAGCATCAACGCCCACAAAACCATTGTGTTCTACTCGTGCAACCATCTATGCATAGACACAGCTCTGATACCACTGAAGGGATTCGTTGCATAGAAAACAAAAAATTTCCTACCGCGAGAACGCAATCCAAGCCAAGATGCAATCTAGAAGACGGGAGCAACGAGGGGATGATCAAGACTAACCCTTGAAGATTTCCAAAGCCTATAAGAGTAGGCTCTTATTGCTGCGGTAGACGATCACTTGCCGCTTGCAAAAGCGCGTAGAAGATCTTGATCACGGTGCCACGACCGGGCAGCACCTCCGTACTCGGTCACACGTTCGGTGTTAATGAAGACGACGTCCTTCTCCCCGTTCCACCGGGCAGCGGAAGTAGTAGCTCCTCCTTGAATCCGGTAGCACGACGGCGTGGTGGTGGTGGCGGTGGAGATCTCCGGCGGAGCTTCGCTAAGCGTGCGAGAGAAGAGGAGGAGAGAGGGGGCGGCTAGGGTTTGGGAGAGGGGGTGGCCAGCCTCAAGGGGTGCGGCCAACTTGTGGCTCTATGGTGGTCGGCCCCCTCCCCTATGCCCCTCATTATATAGGTGGAACCCCAAGTGTTGGACTACAAGTCTTCGAATAAGACCCCAAACCAAAACCTTCCATATGACATGAAACCTACCCAAGCTAGGACTCCCACTAGAGGTGGGATTCCCACCTTCCCTTGGGAGGGGGTGGCCGGCCACCATAGGTGGAGTCCACCTGGGACTCGACCCCCTATGGTTGGCCGGCCATGGTGGTGGAATCCCTTCGGGACTCCGCCTTCCAAAGTGACATTTTTCCGGAATATTCTAGAACCTTCTAGCACCTTCCATAAATGGACCGAATCATTTTCAAACTCATAAAATGACTTCCTCTATATGAATCTTATTCTCCGGACCATTCCGGAACTCCTCGTGATGTCCGGGATCTCATCCGGGACTTCGAACAAATCTTCGAACTCCATTCCATATTCAAGTTCTACCATTTCAACATCAAACCTTAAGTGTGTCACCCTACGGTTCGCGAACTATGCGGACATGGTTGAGTACTCTCTCCGACCAATAACCAATAGCGGGATCCGGAGATCCATAATGGTTCCCACATATTCAACGATGACTTCGGTGATCGAATGAACCATTCACATACGATACCAATTCCCTTTGTCACGCGATATTTTACTTGTCCGAGGTTTGATCATCGGTATCACTCTATACCTTGTTCAACCTCGTCTCCGACAAGTACTCTTTACTCGTACCGTGGTATGTGGTCTCTTATGAACTTATTCATATGCTTGCAAGACATTAGACGACATTCCACCGAGAGGGCCCAGAGTATATCTATCCGTCATCGGGATGGACAAATCCCACTGTTGATCCATATGCCTCAACTCATACTTTCCGGATACTTAATCCCACCTTTATAACCACCCATTTACGCAGTGGCGTTTGATGTAATCAAAGTACCTTTCCGGTATAAGTGATTTATATGATCTCATGGTCATAAGGACTAGGTAACTATGTATCGAAAGCTTATAGCAAATAACTTAATGACGTGATCTTATGCTACGCTTAATTGGGTGTGTCCATTACATCATTCATACAATGATATAACCTTGTTATTAATAACATCCAATGTTCATGATTATGAAACTAATCATCCATTAATCAACAAGCTAGTTAAGAGGCATACTAGGGACTCTTTGTTGTTTACATATCACACATGTATCAATGTTTCGGTTAATACAATTATAGCATGGTATGTAAACATTATCATAAACACAAAGATGTATTATAATAACCATTTTATTATTGCCTCTTGGGCATATCTCCAACATTTAATGCACTAGCTACGATATTAGACCAGAAAGTCTAATACCAATGCAGGTTTTGATAAACATTTCTTCAAGAGATTGCTTTTATTCTAAAGAGCTATGTCCGTCAGCCTTCACCGGTTTACTAGAACTTCATGGAGCTCCTTTCCGGCCGCGTTCGCAGTTCCATATCCCGGAACATGGAGTGACAGGTCACGGTTCTTTACACTCTGCAGAGGTGTGTTGCTTTACCCATAAGAGATCTTAACCTTGGTGCCAACCGGGCAGCTTTCCCGTCCACACTTCCTTCGGTGTGAGGCCCGGTATAAGGTCATAGCCAATCATATTCCTCCGCTACCTCGCACACCCACCCTTTGTTGCAAACCCCGACCCTGGGTCCTCGCCGGTCCCATTATTCCCGTAATTTCAGGGTGGACCCCGGCCACGACAACAGTTCTGGGCTCTACCATAAACTCCTTCGCCGGCAGCTGCAACCCATCATAGACCGCATTACCGTGGGGAATTAGAGTGGGATCCCCACCCTCCGGTTGTTCCGCAAGACACAACTGCTACGGTAAGCATTGCATTACCGTGGGGAATTAGAGTGGGATCCCCACCCTCCGGTTGTTCCGCCAGACACAACTGCTACGGTAAGCGCATCCGTTGATGTACGAGAGGTGGAAATACAATTGACTAGTCCGTCCCATTCCAGATCTTATGGTTAACACGGGTATTACGGCACAAGAATCACTGGCGACATTTGTTGTTTAATCCTAGATGGATATAAACCCTTGCAATGGAACCTCCACCATATCAACACAATCCATGGTTCCATTACCCACCACATAGTCATATTCATAGTTATGAAAGTAGTGGTTTTGGTTTTTATGCAATAGTGATAACCATAGTATTTTGCAAGTAATTTGATAGAAATACTTCAAATGACATGAGCAAGTGATGAACTTGCCTGAACACTGCAAAGTTTTGCAGTTGGATGGTGTGGACTGACCCTTGTCCTCTGTCTCTGAAAATAGCATCATTGTCCGATAAGGGCAATGGTTAAAGAAGCAATTATGCATGATTCCAGTTTTAGGGTTTGTTCCCCCCTCCGATGTCGTTATTATCTCATGTGAGAGGTTAATACTAAGAACAATTTGGAGATACTTAATTTAGGGTAAATACAATCCTTGAAATGTTGTCAAGGTGTTTTTAAAATCCAATTGCATTTATGGACTTATTTTCATTATTGAAAATAATATGTGTGATTTAAGTTATTATTTAAATCATTAAATTAAGACTTATTCTCAGTTGCCTTCAAAAATTCTCTTTGATATTTTATTTAGATAGAGAATTTTATGCTGATCAGTTTTCATATTTTTAATTATTTTTTTAGAGCTCTTAAACAATTTTTACTTAATTTCAAAGTTATTGGTTTTAATGGATTTATGAAAAGACCAAATTGCCCCTTGGGCCCCACCTGTTAGGTGGCCCAACGGGTTAACCCTAACCCAAGCCACTTGGGCTCGGTCGGTCGCACCGACCCCTTTCTTCCCCCACGCGCCCACGAACCCTAACCCTATCGATCTCTGGCGACGCCGTGGTCGCCGCCGTCTTCGCCGAAATGTTCCGGCCGCCTCCGGCCATCGCCGGCGGTGAGATGGTGCGCGTTTGAACTGCCTCGTGACGGCGCACCAGATCTACCGCGTCGATTTGGTCCTTGCCGTCTCCGCTTCTCGCCCCCAACTCGCCTGCTCACAAGGCCGTGGAGTTCCGCGGCGAGTCGTCGCCTGCCGGTGCTCCTGGTACCGTGGCGCCATCGCGAGCTTCGCCGAGGTGGTGCTGGAGCTGCGGCTCTGCCGCGGCCTGGCCTGGCTGGCGCCGCCGTTCGCCCGGCGTGTGCCGCTGTGGCCGCCACGGCCGTGCTTCTTCGCTCGCATCGCCTGTAAGTGCTCCCCTCCTCCTTCCTCCTCTGTTACCTGTGCTACCTCTCTTCCTTTTCTTCTAAGCTCGCTCTGGCCACTGCTTGCTGTTCCTTGTGCCTATGCTGCTCTGTGGCTGTGCTTACTCCTGCTGCGCTGCTGCTGTGCTGCCCTACTTTGCCTAAGGGCCTACTTAATTGTGGTTAGCTTTGTTGTGCATGGTTCTGTGCAAAATTACTAAGCTATGTGCTTGTTAAAGCTTGCATTTCTTGCTAGAATTCCTTCCTGTGCCTCTGTTCTTGTTTCTATGCTTGCCTGACACTCAAGTGTATTCATATATGCTTCTATGGCTTAATTGCAGTATGCAATTCTTGCAAATTTGCAAGTGCTTGAGCTTCTGTGGCTAGTTCTTGTGCTCAAATTCATGAGCATGCTCATCTGAGCATTGCTGTTGGCTTAATGGTGTGATTCAGTGATAAGTACTAAGTGCTTTATTTGTTTATCATGATCCAGTGGTTCATCAAACCTTTGATGTGCTTCTGGATACAATCATAAGGTTATTAATTGATTATCTGTGAAGCAACTCTTTGCTTAACTGTGGCTGTTAACTCATACAAGTACTGAGTGATGCTAATAATTGATTCTAGCATGCTTTGGTAGGCTCTGGCAAGCTCTGGTGATCAAGTGATCATCAGCTGCTTGTTTATTGCTTGCTTTACTTACTGCCTGCGCCTGTCTGGGCTTATCCTGGTGACTGTGTATCACCATGCCTTATGCTGGTGTGTGCTGTGGTTGACTCAAGCAATTGTTGTTGCTTGCAGTGATCAATTGGATCATGTGTAAGTGTTCCAGTTACTGGTGATTTGTGAACTTCATTTATCTGTATAGCTTGTCCTTGTTTATTGGATAAATGAGATGAACTGCTTGCAGTGATGACTCTTGTAATTAGCTTGATTGAGCTAGAGGGATGCCAATAGTGATTGGGGACCCTAGCTCCACTTTGAACCCAATCTGGGTGATGATACAAGTGCTTGGCTTGATGGTTTGGGCTGTTTCAGGGGTTGAGGTGACCCTAGCAGTAATCATATACTGCTTTTGGGTAGCTCCCCTCTTGTTGGCTTGCTGTGGCTCACTAGATGCTTTCTGGGTGATCCTTTTGTTGGATTGCCAGTAGCTGTTGATGTTGACAAACAAAAATAGACAATATGTCTATCTGTCTGATGGTGTAGTGGTCATAGGTGCCAAGTAATTCAGGCTAGCTATATAGGATCATTTCCTTCCTGGATATCTTTGATTATGCCATTGTTTTGGCATAATCAATGTTCCCAGGTGACTTCCTATTGGTTTCTCTCTGTCTTTACTTGCACCAATTGGCTGTTTGCCATATGATGACTCACACATAGGGTTTCTACCCTCTTTTGCTTCTGTGACATATGTACATGCTTAATTATGAGCAAAACCATGGTTTGCTCATGCTTTTCTGGTATACCTCACTCCAGCTCCAAGATTTGTGGTTGGTGTAGAGGGTTTGCTTCTGGATGATGTGTGAGGCTTGCCCTGCTCCTCCTGCTGGCCTTTGATGCTTGATTTGATTCAGTGGTGTTATGGAGCAGGTTGAACAGTGAAGCTGTTCTTCCTGTTCTGGTGTTCTTGGTTTGCTGTTCTTGCTAACTAGTGACTTACTCTGATTCCTGTCGATGGATGAAGCAAATGTCTAGGGTTTTGGTGGTGAAAAGCTTATATTTGGTCCTCTACTTGCTCTCCTGGTCGACAGCACTGCCTGGCTGTTTTGGTGACTCCCCTGGCCTTGTGTGTTGTTACACATGCGGCAGTCCTTGTGTGCTGCCCGTGTGTGTGGCTTGGGACTTGGGTTGGAATGGATCAGCTCGGCGGACTTGATGTTATCCACCATTTTCACTTTTCTTGCTAACCCGCCAAGTGGCTTTGCCACTTGGCTTAACCTCGGTTTGATCTTTGTGTGTGTGTGCAGGGTCAATGTGCTGATCAAGATGAAGTTCAAGATCTTCTTGATCAAGAATTACATGATGATCAACAATGTAGTTTAGGACATTTAATTGACTTGTAATTTTTTTTCTTTTTCTATTTGTTCAATTCTTGTAATGTGTTGTAAATTTATATATCTATTCTGGATATTGTAATGACATTGTATTATGTGTGTGATTATCAATAAAGCTCAAGTTTTCCTTAATGAGCTTTATGTAATTGTTGTATTACTTATAATCTTGATTAATGATAATTGTTTGTTAAATTATCTCAAGTTTGAATTATGTGATAACCATTTGATGTTTGAATTTGAAATTCAAATTCAAATTTGGTTTGAATTCAATCATACAACTTAACTTGTAATTCAATCATGTAACTTAGCATTGTGATGAATATCTCTCCCCTCTTCTCAAAACCCTAATTTAGATAAGTAGGAACAAGTTCATCGCACTCTCGAAACCCTAACCCTGTAAGGTGTCGAGAGAGAAACCTGTCCCCCTTCGATGCAGTTTTGTTTTAAAAGCGCGAAATTTCCCCGTAATTTACAATGCAATGCACATCCCTTTCTAAAATCTACCCCTCGATCGTCTCTAAACCTCGGGACATTACAGCCTTTCCCCCTTAAAGAAAACTTCGTCCCGAAGTTGTGGTTGTAATACTTGAAGAGTTCGGGGTATGTTTTCCTCAGGTCTTCTTCCTTTTCCCAGGTGGCTTCCCTCTCGGGGTGATGCTTCCATTGTATCTTGCAATATTTTATAGCTCGATTCCTGAGTTGTTTCAGCTTCTCCTCGAGAATCTTCGCTGGCTTCTCGATGTAAGTCAAGTTTGGTTGTAACTCGAGCTCTTCATGTGATACTGGTTCATCTGGGGTCTTTAAACACTTTCTGAGTTGTGATACATGGAATACGTTGTGAACCTGAGATAACCTTCCCGGTTGTTCCAATTCAAAGGCTAACCCTCGGTTTTGACTCAGAATCTTGAAAGGTCCGATGTACCTAGGACTTAATTTTCCCTTTACTCCAAATCTCCGAAGTCCTTTCATCGGGCTCACCTTAAGATATACCATGTCTCCAACTTGTGGCTCCCATGTTCTTCTCTTCTGATCAGCATAACTCTTTTGCCGACTTTGAGCTATCTTCAACCTATCTCTTATGATGTCGATGATTTGTTGCTTTTCCTTGACATAGTCAGGATTGAACTCTTTGCTTGCTCCGGCTTCGTACCAACATATCGGTGATCTACACTTCCTTCCATACAGAGCTTCGAACGGTGCCATCTTGATGCTGCTTTGATAGTTGTTGTTGTATGAAAACTCTGCTAATGGTAAATGCTCCTCCCATGATCCTCCGAAGTCTAGGGCACAAGCCCTAAGCATATCCTCTAGAATCTGGTTAGTTCTTTCCGTTTGTCCACCTGTCTGAGGATGATAGGCGGTGCTATAGTCCAACTTGGATCCTAAAGCTTCGTGTAGTTGCTTCCAAAATGGTGACGTGAACACGGATCCTCGATCCGATACGATCTTCTTGGGCACTCCATGTTTACTCACGATCTCTTTGATGTAGAGATCGATGAGTTTCTCTCCTTTATCCTGCTGATTTACCGCTAAGAAGTGTGCACTTTTCGTCAACCGGTCCACGATTACCCATATCATGTCCTTCTTTTTATTGGTCATGGGTAGTCCGGTGATGAAATCCATTCCTATCTCCTCCCATTTCCATTCTGGAATGGGTAAAGGTTGTAACTTCCCTGCCGGACTCTGATGTTCAGCCTTCACTCTCTGACAGGTATGGCATTCCGCCACGTATTGTGCTATTTCTCTCTTCATGTTGTTCCACCAGAATAGCTCCTTTAGATCCATGTACATCTTTGTACTTCCCGGATGAATGGAGTATGGTGTTTGATGGGCTTCCCGGAGTATTACTTCCTTGATTTCAGCAATATCCGGAACACAAATCCTCTTCTGGAACCATAATGATCCCGATTCTCCGCGGTGAAATTCTGATGGTCTTCCTTCATCTATTCTTCTCATCTCCTCTACGATGAATGGATCGTCCAACTGACCCATCATTATCTCATTCTTCAGGTGGACATTTAGCTCATCGGCTACTTGTAAAGCCGATAGTCCTTCATGAGCTTCTTTCTCCCAAAGTTGTATCTGGGCTTGACTTATTTCCTTCCTCAATTCGGGTGATATCTCTTGTTCCACTCCTCCGGTGCTCTTCCTACTAAAGGCATCTGCTACAACATTAGCCTTTCCTGGAGTATAATTGATGGTCAAATCATAATCCTTGATTAGTTCAAGCCATCTTTTCTGCCTCATGTTGAGTTCCTTCTGAGTGAAGAAATATTTGAGACTCTTATGATCCGTATAGAGCTCACACTTGGCTCCATAGAGAAAATGTCTCCATGTTTTAAGTGCAAATACAACTGCTGCTAATTCTAAGTCATGTGTTGGATAGTTCACTTCATGAGGTCTGAGTTGCCTCGATCCATAAGATATTACCTTCCGATCTTGCATGAGTACGCAACCTAATCCATGCTTGGATGCGTCACAGTATACGGTGTAATCCTTGCCAACTTCCGGAACTGCTAACACCGGTGCCGTGGTGAGTTTCTCCTTCAGAGTTTGGAAACTCTTCTCACACTCCTCTGACCACACGAATGGTGTGTTCTTTCTTAACAGCTTCGTCATTGGTCCTGCTATCTTGGAGAATCCTTCAATGAATCTCCGATAATATCCTGCCATTCCTAGGAATCCTCGGATTTCCTTGACAGTCTTGGGTGCTTCCCATTCTAGAACTGCTGCTACCTTGCTCGGGTTAACAGTGATTCCATCTTTGCTAATGACATGACCTAGAAATTCCACTTGATCTAGCCAAAATTCACACTTGCTGAATTTGGCATAGAGTTGATGTTCTCTTAGTGTTTGCAACACTAACCTCAAATGTTCAGCATGTTCGGCCTTGTCTTTGGAATAGATCAAGATATCATCAATGAATACGATGACGAACTTGTCTAGATATGGCATGAAAATCTTATTCATGAGATTCATGAAAATTGCTGGGGCATTGGTTAATCCAAAAGGCACTACAAGGTATTCATGATGTCCATACCTTGAAACAAAAGCAGTTTTCGGAACGTCTTCCTTCTTGATCTTTATCTGGTGATAACCGGATCTTAGATCAATTTTGGAAAAGACTCCCGCACCTCTAACTTGATCGAATAGATCTTGTATTCTTGGAAGTGGGTACTTGTTCTTGATTGTGACATTATTCAAATTCCTGTAGTCTCCGCACATCCTTCTTCCTCCATCTCTTTTATCTACGAAGATCACAGGTGATCCCCATGGCGAAACACTCTCCTGTATGAATCCTTTTTGTTCCAAGTCATCCAATTGCTCCTTAAGTTCTTTCAACTCCTTGGGCCCCATCTTATATGGTGCTTTAGCAATCGGAGCTGTTCCTGGAATTAGGTCGATAGTGAATTCTATCTCCCTATCTGGTGGCATTCCAGGTAATTCCTTAGGAAACACATCCTGTAATTTATTTACTACAGGTATATCTTCCAATTTCACCTCCTTCATGCTGTTCAACTGTAGCTCGACTTCTATCTGGGTATGCTTGTCTCCTTGGTAGATCATTCTACTTCCATCGGGGCTTTTCAAAGACACCGTCTTGTTCACACAGTCGATCAATGCTCCGTTAGTTTCTAACCAGTTCATACCAAGAATGACATCAATGTCCTTCATCGGTAAAATGAACAGGTCTGCGTCAAACGCGCACTTATTGATCATGATGACTTGTTTTTGTTTGGTATGGGTTACTACTATTGTTCCCCCCGCAGAAAGTATGGTTATGGGTGTATCTAACTTAGTGCAACTAATCCCATGTTTGATGATGAATTGTTGAGAAATGAATGATGTAGTTGCACCAGTATCAAAAAGTACTTTGCCAGGATGAGTGAGTATCTGGAGCGTACCTATCACTGCCTGATCGAAGTTGACCACCTCCTCCAGACTGGTGCAATTCAACTTGCCGAAGGGTTTCTTGTTCTTCCAGTTCTCTCCTCGGCTTCCTCCTCCTCCTGACTGACCTCCTCCAGTATTTCTCTTGGGGCAGTCCTTCAGCATGTGCCCCTCCTGGCGACAACCAAAGCATATGATCCTTGGCTTCTTGCAATCCTTGGCAAAATGCCCTGTGAATCCACAGCTTCTGCAAACAATTTGATTTGCAGTCTGAAATGCTTGGTTCTTCCTGCTACCGTAGTAGTTGCTGTTGTTGTTGTTGTTGTTGTTGTTGTTGTTGTTGTTGTTGTTGTTGTTGTTGTTGTTGTTGTTGTTGTTGTTGTATCTTGGCTTGAAACTCAAGCTGGTATTGGGCTTGTTACTAACAAACCTATTAGGCTCAAACTTGGCCTTCTTCCTCTTCTCCTCTTGCAGCTGTTTAAAGTCATCCTCAAGAGTGATGGCTGCATCCACCAACTCTTGGAACTCTGTCGCTCTCATCATACGGAGCTGTACCTTGAACTGGGGACTTAACCCCCGCAAGAACCTCTTATTTTTCTTGTCCTCAGTGTTGACTTCTTCAACAGCATACCGGGACAGCTTTGAGAATTCCCTGACATAAGTCAGGATGGCCTTATCCTTCTGCTCGAGACTTTCGAATTCTAGACGCTTCAGTTCCACAATACTTTCAGGGACATTGGATTCCCTGAACTTCCTCGCAAACTCCTCCCAGGTAAACACTTTTCCAGCCGGATATACGGCTACAATGTTATCCCACCATGATGCGGCAGGTCCACACAACAAGTGTGTAGCATATTGGACCTTCTCCTGGTCGTTGCAACCAACAGTGTTGAGCTTTCGCTCAGTGTCCATAAGCCAATCTTCCGCGTCCATTGGCTCGGGCGCGTATGCGAAAGATATAGGCTTGGTGTTCTGGAAGTCTGATAAAGTGACTCCCTGATTCTCGGGTCTCTCCACCCTATTCTGTTGCAGCAGCTCCTGGAAGAATTTATTCTGCTGCTCCAACGTTACACGTTGTCTCTCTTCCACCATCTGCATGTAATGAATGAAATTCTGCTACGTCATGGGTGGTGGTGGTGGAAACTGATTCCTGGCTGCTTCATCAGCCTCTTCCTTCTGTTTCACTTCGTGCTCCATGCGCTGTGCTTCCGTCTCCTCACCTATCGCTCCCGACATAACCCCCTAGTTCTGCAACACAAGATGATACTCATAATTACTCCATGCGCAAGTTTTCTGAGCTCAACTTTGTGCACATAACTAGTCACGCAATGGAAATCAAGAAGCAAATCCAAATCATACAAAACATATACCATGTATATACATACTTAAGTGGTCTTATTACAATACTCAAGTCGATGTGAGTATGCAAACTCACTTATTAAAGTATATGTACAAATTTCTACAAATATTACACACTACAATACACGTGGTACTTGTGTATTGTAGTCCCGCCTTCCTTGGTGGACTCTAGTCGATCTTCACTCCCGGTACATCCCAGGCTTCCATCCGGTCGAACGTGTCGTCCTCCTGATAGACCCTGGAACATAAGGTCTCCCCGTCGGCTGGTAGTCAGAATCAGATGATGATCCTAGGGAGAAATCAGTGTTCACAAACTGGTCGTTAAGTGCATCATAGTCCACCCATCGGGTGTACTCCCCTGTGGCTCCACCATAGGTATTTCCAACATTCATATCCGACTCAACCTGCGTAGGATACCCTCCATCAACTCCACCATTACTAGGATAACTCTGGTTCTGGGTTGTGGCATCCTCATTCATCTCTCCGTCATAATACACTGAAGTACTATGAGTTCCAGTATCAGATCCCCAACGCCAACCCGTGGAGTTTTCTATAGGAGTCTCGGAACGCTGGTTGTTTCCGGATTCCTCTCCACCCTCATATCCCCCATAGGAAGTACCAAGATAGTTCCCAGGTGTAACGGGTGTAGTTTCACGCTCAAGAGGATCAATACTAATGTAGTCACCAGCTGAGTAAACTGGTGTGTGCACAACATTCTCCATAGGTTCTTTCCCCCTAGTCTCCTCCTTGGGTTCAGTAAACTCCTCTAGCATCGTATCAATTGCTCCCGTCAAATGATGGTTCAACTGAAAGAGCAATGATAGTAAGTTGCGGCTATTATCCATGTATTTTGCAGCTTCTACTGGTTTGCGTTTTGCATATTTGTAGTGGTTGAGCATGGGATCATCTTCCTCCTCCGTATGAGGAATGTTTGTGAATTCGGAACCCATAAGCTCTTTCGTCTTATGCTCCCGAATATCGGTGATGGCTCTCATAAAGGCTATATGGTAGGCTATGTTGATAGTTCTGGCTTCACCTGCTGGCATTACTACGCTCATTCCCAAAGATTCGGGAAGTCGCAGTCCTACCCTACACTTGGCCAATACAGTACCATCGTAGTACATGTATTTCTTTACTTGAATCTGGGGATCACACCCAAATTTAAGTAACATGGCCCGTAGAATATCTGCAAGTCCTCCTTCATATTCACTCAGTGTGGAATCCATCACTTTCACGTTTCGTCCCGGGCGTGAACTTGCCATGTTGGCTGTAGAAATAGAAAGATTATAAGATTAGTAATAATGCATCATAATAGAGATAATAAAGAATTATCGCACTAAAAGATATGATTGTTGTATTCTCAATTGAATATACACCATATTTTTAGAGAATTCTTTACTAGTCCTATTTGACTCCTAACGTTTGGTCCCATTTACTAGGTTCCAACCTAAGGTCAAAGCTTTTGCTCGATACCAACCGTGGTGACCCCGCATACCACTCGCATGTTGTAGTATGCCGGTCGTTGATATAACATTCACGAAGTACCATTCCGCAAATATTACATCCCTCGCAGTAGTACAACGAACATAGCAGGTCCATAACTCATACATTTAATATTACAAACATGATACACATATTGTCTCGGAGCTCCTCTTGGGTCCTAAGAGGGATACTCCCGGGTTCGAGGCGAACCCAACTTAGCTTACAATATAGAAGTCTCATTAAGTTATACATTTATTCTCGAGCAGCTAGGTATTAAGAGTTCGGGCTGCTCGGCTACTACTACTACTCGATGCTTCTAGGCTTGGTCTCCTCCGGAAGCCTCCCCGGTTCCGTAGACTATGAGATAGTCTACGCCTTCAACACCTCTAGAGAGGTCTGGTTCTTCATAACCGATGATCTCGGCTCCTTCAGTGTGGTCGTAGTCCTCCTCCAGACGATTCAGACAATCTAAGCAAGGGATTTAAGAGTGGGATGAGTACGAGCGTACTCAACAAGTTCATTATAGATAAGAGGTGTTTAATGCACTAGCTACGATATTAGACCGTAAAGTCTAATACCAATGCAGGTTTTGATAAACATTTCTTCAAGAGATTGCTTTTATTCCAAAGAGCTATGTCCGTCAGCCTTCACCGGTTTACTAGAACTTCATGGAGCTCCTTTCCGGCCGCGTTCGCAGCTCCATATACCGGAACAGGGAGTGACAGTCACGGTTCTTTACACTCGCAGAGGTGTGTTGCTTTACCCATAAGAGATCTTAACCTTGGTGCCAACCGGGCAGCTTTCCCGTCCACACTTCCTTCGGTGTGAGGCCCGGTATAAGGTCATAGCCAATCATATTCCTCCGCTACCTCGCACACCCACCCTTTGTTGCAAACCCCGACCCTGGGTCCTCGCCGGTCCCATTATTCCCGTAATTTCGGGGTGGACCCCGGCCACGACAACAGCTTCCGGGCTCTACCATAAACTCCTTCGCCGGCAGCCGCAACCCATCATAGACCGCATTACCGTGGGGAATTAGAGTGGGATCCCCACCCTCCGGTTGTTCCGCAAGACACAACTGCTACGGTAAGCATTGCATTACCGTGGGGAATTAGAGTGGGATCCCCACCCTCCGGTTGTTCCGCCAGACACAACTGCAACGGTAAGCGCATCCGTTGATGTACGAGAGGTGGAAATACAATTGACTAGTCCGTCCCATTCCAAATCTTATGGTTAACACGGGTATTACGGCACAAGAATCACTGGCGACATTTGTTGTTTAATCCTAGATGGATATAAACCCTTGCAATGGAACCTCCACCATATCAACACAATCCATGGTTCCATTACCCACCACATAGTCATATTCATAGTTATGAAAGTAGTGGTTTTGGTTTTTATGCAATAGTGATAACCATAGTATTTTGCAAGTAATTTGATAGAAATACTTCAAATGACATGAGCAAGTGATGAACTTGCTCGAACACCGCAAAGTTTTGCAGCTTGGATGGTGTGGACTGACCCTTGTCCTCTGTCTCTGAAAATAGCATCATTGTCCGATAAGGGCAATGGTTAAAGAAGCAATTATGCATGATTCCAGTTTTAGGGTTTGTTCCCCCCTTCCGATGTCGTTATTATCTCATGTGAGAGGTTAATACTAAGAACAATTTGGAGATACTTAATTTAGGGTAAATACAATCCTTGAAATGTTGTCAAGGTGTTTTTAAAATCCAATTGCATTTATGGACTTATTTTCATTATTGAAAATAATATGTGTGATTTAAGTTATTATTTAAATCATTAAATTAAGACTTATTCTCAATTGTCTTCAAAAATTCTCTTTGATATTTTATTTAGATAGAGAATTTTATGCTGATCAGTTTTCATATTTTTAATTATTTTTTAGAGCTTTTAAACAATTTTTACTTAATTTCAAAGTTTCTGGTTTTAATGGATTTATGAAAAGACCAAATTGCCCCTTGGGCCCCACCTGTCAGGTGGCCCAACGGGTTAACCCTAACCCGAGCCACTTGGGCTCGGTCGGTCGCACCGACCCCTTTCTTCCCCCACGCGCCCACGAACCCTAACCCTATCGAGCTCTGGCGACGCCGTGGTCGCCGCCGTCTTCGCCGAAATGTTCCGGCCGCCTCCGGCCATCGCCGGCGGTGAGATGGGGCACGTTTGAACCGCCTCGTGACGGCGCACCAGATCTACCGTGTCGATTTGGTCCTTGCCGTCTCCGCTTCTCGCCCCCAACTCACCTGCTCGCAAGGCCATGGAGTTCCGCGGCGAGTCGTCGCCTGCCGGTGCTCCTGGTACCGTGGCGCCGTCGCGAGCTTCGCCGAGGTGGTGCTGGAGCTGCGGCTCTACCGCGGCCTGGCCTGGCTGGCGCCGCCGTTCGCCCGGCGTGTGCCGCTGTGGCCGCCACGGCCGTGCTTCTTCGCTCGCATCGCCTGTAAGTGCTCCCCTCCTCCTTCCTCCTCTGTTACCTGTGCTACCTCTCTTCCTTTTCTTCTAAGCTCGCTCTGGCCACTGCTTGCTGTTCCTTGTGCCTATGCTGCTCTGTGGCTGTGCTTACTGCTGCTGCGCTGCTGCTGTGCTGCCCTACTTTGCCTAAGGGCCTACTTAATTGTGGTTAGCTTTGTTGTGCATGGTTCTGTGCAAAATTACTAAGCTATGTGCTTGTTAAAGCTTGCATTTCTTGCTAGAATTCCTCCCTGTGCCTCTGTTCTTGTTTCTATGCTTGCCTGACACTCAAGTGTATTCATATATGCTTCTATGGCTTAATTGCAGTATGCAATTCTTGCAAATTTGCAAGTGCCTGAGCTTCTGTGGCTAGTTCTTGTGCTCAAATTCATGAGCATGCTCATCTGAGCATTGCCTGTTGGCTTAATGGTGTGATTCGGTGATAAGTACTAAGTGCTTTATTTGTTTATCATGATCCAGTGGTTCATCAAACCTTTGATGTGCTTCGGATACAATCATAAGGTTATTAATTGATTATCTGTGAAGCAACTCTTTGCTTAACTGTGGCTGTTAACTCATACAAGTACTGAGTGATGCTAATAATTGATTCTAGCATGCTTTGGTAGGCTCTGGCAAGCTCTGGTGATCAAGTGATCATCAGCTGCTTGTTTATTGCTTGCTTTACTTACTGCCTGTGCCTGTCTGGGCTTATCCTGGTGACTGTGTATCACCATGCCTTATCGTCGGTGTGTGCTTGTGGTTGACTCAAGCAATTGCTCGTTGCTTGCAGTGATCAATTGGATCATGTGTAAGTGTTCCGATTCATCGGTGATTTGTGAACTTCATTTATCCGTATAGCTTGTCCTTGTTTATTGGATAAATGAGATGAACTGCTTGCAGTGATGACTCTTGTAATTAGCTTGATTGAGCTAGAGGGATGCCAACAGTGATTGGGGACCCTAGCTCCACTTTGAACCCAATCTGGGTGATGATACAAGTGCTTGGCTTGATGGTTTGGGTTGTTTCAGGGATTGAGGTGACCCTAGCAGTAATCATATACTGCTTTTGGGTAGCTCCCCTCTTGTTGGCTTGCTGTGGCTCACTAGATGCTTTCTGGGTGATCCTTTTGTTGGATTGCCAGTTGCTGTTGATGTTGACAAACAAAAATAGACACAATATGTCTATCTGTCTGATGGTGTAATGGTCATAGGTGCCAAGTAATCCAGGCTAGCTATATAGGATCATTTCCTTGCTGGATATCTTTGATTATGCCATTGTTTTGGCATAATCAATGTTCCCAGGTGACTTCCTATTGGTTTCTCTCTGTCTCTACTTGCACCAATTGGCTGTTTGCCATATGATGACTCACACATAGGGTTTCTACCCTCTTTTGCTTCTGTGACATATGCACATGCTTAATTATGAGCAAAACCATGGTTTGCTCATGCTTTTCTGGTATACCTCACTCCAGCTCCAAGATTTGTGGTTGGTGTAGAGGGTTTGCTTCGGATGATGTGTGAGGCTTGCCCTGCTCCTCCTGCCGGCCTTTGATGCTTGATTTGATTCGGTGGTGTTATGGAGCAGAGTTGAACGAGTGAAGCTCGTTCTTCCTGTTCCGGTGTTCTTGGTTTGCTCGTTCTTGCTAACTAGTGACTTACTCGATTCCTCGTCGATGGATGAAGCAAATGTCTAGGGTTTTGGTGGTGAAAAGCTTATATTTGGTCCTCTACTTGCTCTCCTGGTCGACAGCACTGCCTGGCTGTTTTGGTGACTCCCCTGGCCTTGTGTGTTGTTACACATGCAGCAGTCCTTGTGTGCTGCCTGTGTGTGTGTGGCTTGGGACTTGGGTTGGAATGGATCAGCTCGGCAGACTTGATGTTATCCACCATTTTCACTTTTCTTGCTAACCTGCCAAGTGGCTTTGCCACTTGGCTTAACCCTGGTTTGATCTTTGTGTGTGTGTGCAGGGACAATGTGCTGATCAAGATGAAGTTCAAGATCTTCTTGATCAAGAATTACATGATGATCAACAATGTAGTTTAGGACATTTAATTGACTTGTAATTTTTTTTTCTTTTTCTATTTGTTCAATTCTTGTAATGTGTTGTAAATTTATATATCTATTCTGGATATTGTAATGACATTGTATTATGTGTGTGATTATCAATAAAGCTCAAGTTTTCCTTAATGAGCTTTATGTAATTGTTGTATTACTTATAATCTTGATTAATGATAATTGTTTGTTAAATTATCTCAAGTTTGAATTATGTGATAACCATTTGATGTTTGAATTTGAAATTCAAATTCAAATTTGGTTTGAATTCAATCATACAACTTAACTTGTAATTCAATCATGTAACTTAGCATTGTGATGCAATATCTCTCCCATCTTCTCAAAACCCTAATTTAGATAAGTAGGAACAAGTTCATCGCACTCTCGAAACCCTAACCCTGTAAGGTGTCGAGAGAGAAACCTGTCCCCCTTCGATGCAGTTTTGTTTTAAAAGGGCGAAATTTCCCCGTAATTTACAATGCAATGCACATCCCTTTCTAAAATCTACCCCTCGATCGTCTCTAAACCTGGGACATTACATCAATGGGGATAAACTAATAGCAACCTGAAAATTTACAGAGGTGTTTGGAATTTATGTTTTCATAACTCCCATGCATGCACGGAAATGGCCTTAAAACCAATCACTAGGGTTGTATTTGCTCGTGTTGGATACGTTCCTAAGTAGGCAGATCTGCATGTTTTCCACATGGTGTTTTCTAGATGTCTTTTGTTGCAAAAGTAGCTATTGTGAGTCTCTAATTCATTCTTTTTTGGGTCCTTCGACTTTTTGAGAATGTTAGACAGTTGAGCCACACTCTCTAAACGTATGAAACCAATTTGTATTTGTGTCTTGATCACATCAAAGGAATCATATTTATACCATTAATGTTACCCCTCCTCTCCTCCCCCCCTTCCCAAGAAAAGAAATGAGAGAAAGTTTGTGTTGAAGTCTTTTCACAGGGAATGAAGGAACGACAAACAAGGAGTCACCCCCAGATGATGAAAAACATAAGCTTGTGGCTTCCCAAGATACCCCACCGGACCCATAGAACTCTCGGTTTGCAAACTCTTTAACTTTTGTTTTTAGTAATATACTATGTGTGCATAAACTTGGAGCGTCTATACCTATAGTTATTTAGGTTATCATGTATCTTAATCATGTTGCCAAGATGACTATCAATAAAGCATTTGTAGAAATAAAATAACTTGGATGCACATTTAAAGAAAGGAAAAAAAGGATGAATCGTTACATAAGCTTCACTCATGACTATTTCTACACTTTGTGTGATATTTTATTTTTGAGTTATGATATCTTGGAAGCGTCATATTTAGTACTATCTTTCATTTACTTCTTGTATGTTTAACTATCGTTATAACTTTCATGTTAGGGAATGAGTAGTACTATGAACAATTTCACATGATTTTTCTCCATGGTCAACATTCTCCCTCTTGTTAGCCTTTCAAAAATCAAGCAAAACTTGTACATCCAAAATCCTTAAACTAAGTTATTTCCAGCAAAGTTCACCATATGTTCCTATACATATCATTCATGCTATTACAAGTATATTTCTCATGTGCTATTTTCTTGAGATTCTAAATCATGTTGCTTTTATCTATGCTTGAAATGGAGAAGTTTGTTGTGGGGTGATCCACGAACTTGATAGGCACAACCACCGTGTTAATAATAAAATGAGTTATAAAAGATGAGGCAACAAACCCACCAACTAAGGGTGGCATTATTAAAAGAATAATAGTGGATATGCTTGTCTACCTCAATTGTTTAGTTGAGTTTGACATGGTGTTTGGACCCTTAATTTGTGATGGACAATTTCACCTTAAAACAAATTCAGCTGATCTTATTGTCATTAGAGTATGGATAGTCATCGGTATAAACATGATGGTGTGACCGCCGGGTGGCTACTTGTACAAAGGTGCAATATATATGTCAAACTTTACTCTTTTTATGTCATGTATAACTTATAACATTTGGGACATAAAAGGACGTAGTTGATATTAACGATGCTCATGATAGGGCAATAAAACTCAACAATCATGCACTTGTTAGTGCCTACTAATTTTATACTTCTTTCTGGGTCTAAGATACAAAGTTTTTTTAAAATATTTCTATTCTAAAACCAAAAGATATGAACAATTCACAATGCATAAGATTGCTTACTAATCATTAATATCTTGCATACAAGTTTGTTTAATTGCTCATAATACTTGTTCATTTACTATTATTCATGATGTCTTTATTCTTATGCATATTTGAATTTTATGTTTTCTTTTAATTCATATGATGATTGCTTAATGCTATTTATTTATAAATAAACTTTCATACTTTGAGTATCAATCAATGATCATGAACTCTATATTGTGCATCTATTGCCAATAATCTACACATCCCATTTAGTTATTACCTTTATGCTTGAGGACGGGCATAGGTTAAGGTTGGCCATGCTGATGCATGTAAAAATGCATCTATGTTCTTTGTTGTTTATTATGTTATATTCCAGCATATTTGCATCTTATATGCTATTAGAATTATATTTTACATTAATTTCGGGAATTTTCCAAAAATATCTCGTTTATTCTAGTTATAACTCAGTTCGACATAAAAATATTATGTTAGTATTTCAGATTTTCCGGAAGCTTCTGGACACCAAAAGGTACAAGATCAAAGAGCACGATTCATAATATTTGAGATGAATCCAACTGCCTCTGCAACCCTTGTAGACGAATCCAACGGTCTCTCCAACTATTGTAGATGAATCCAACGAGCTCTGCACCTATTTTTGAGTACCAGTTTGTGAAGAGGCTTTTGAAGCAGAATTGTTGGCCTGCTCGGAAGGTCTGAATTTGGCAATCCAGCATAGTACACTACCAGTTATCATTGATACCGACTGTGCGCGGCTCATGGCCTCAGTCAAGGATGATTCACAAGATCGTTCTCCTTTTTTGCATTTAGTGTTTGATATTAAACGATTAGCAAATACTGGTAGAGTTTGTAGCTTTGTAAAAGTAGATCGTGGACAAGTTAGGGTTAGTCACTGTCTTGCCAATTGGGCAAGGACAGAGCATCGTACTGAGTTTTGGTTCGGTTCAGGTCCTGAAGTCTTTCTTCGGGAACTCGAAGTGGAATAGAATGTAAGCCCTATTGTTCAATAAGATCTGGTTTTACCCGCAAAAAAAAAGAGTACTATGAATCTGAAAATATTTTTATACCTTTATATCAGGGATTAATCTTTTTTTATTGGTTACGTTGAATTTGTACTTCCGAAAGAAGAAATTCAGTTTCGTTTTCTCTTTGGTCGCGAGACGTGCCGGCGGTTACGCCTAGCTAATCTACTGTTACATGGCTGGCTAGTACTCTTTGGGAATTTCAAATTCAGACACCGAAGCTGCTGTGCAGATCCGAGCATTCATTCAGTCACCCCGCACGAGACACAACATTAAGTGCTTTCTAGCCTTCGTGTTCGGCCCAAGTGCATGCGTAAATTCGCAGTATCCACCTTGGGCACGGGAAGATTGCTCGCTCTGTCCTTGTATACAACAGTCCGGCAGCTTGTACACAAAAAGGCGTCGTGGCAACGTTCACATCCGAATTCATTCATCGCATCCCAAATTGTCCTAACGCTATTGATTGCAACAACCAGACTGGCGCCGGCACCTACTTACCGGATCTGGATTTTCAAATGTTGCCATTGATCTCTTGTCCAGGTGCCATTTGCTCATGCTAGGATTCAGTTAATTATAGGAGTATGTAGATCCCACGGACCTGTGGTGAAACTGAACGACATCATGCAGCGAACACTGAAGTGCTTTGCGTCGGTGGTTAGCACAAGTCTGGATTTCCAAATGCTGTCATCAACCATGCCAGGATTTAGTTAATTAGGTGAAATTGAACGACATCACGTAGTGAACAGTGAGAGTGAAGTGATTTGCGTTGGTTGTTGGCACAACTCGATATTCAAATGTTGTCATCGACCTCTTTTTCCAAGTTGCCACGCGTGCAGTGTCCAATTCACGGGACTAGTCGGTCAGACAGCACCTCATGGAACTCCCGCTATGGCAGTGCGTGTCCCAACCTTTTCATTTCACGATTTTGCTAATCTACACTTAATCAAGTTAAAGCCGCTGGATCTAAATTGTGAATTTTAGGTCTTGTAGGAGTTAGAGTATTTTTACTGTGGCTCCAATAGCGCCTCTAATATGTTTATTGGGCCTTGCTCAATTTTAGACTGCCGTCGGCGCACCTCAAAACGTGACAACACATTTTGAAGTCCAATAAAATCATCGGTGCACCCATGCCACTACCCACAAGGATTGGGGAGGGGGTGCCATCACATGCCACCGCAAGGCGAATCTGACAAGGCAGCCCACCTTGGCAGTGACGCGAGCGGGTGTCTATGTTGTTTATTGTCGCGTTCCCCAAGCGCGGCCACCTGTCTTCTGCAGATGGTTGCATGACGACGTGACCGCGGCCAGCCCGTCCAGCAACTGTGGCCGCGTCCATTTAAGGAGGGGTGGTTTGCTCACGTCCTTACATCCATAGTTTTAAAACCTGACCGGACCAGCGGTCCAACCGGAAAAAATCGAAACCAGCGCCCGTCTGGTTTTTTAAGAGACACTGGTCGAACCGGAAAAAACCGAAAAATAATGGAAATAATGTGCTTTCAATACGATTTGCGTCTACGAGCTGAAACAATGATTGTAACACCCGACCTAGGGCCCAATAACACCTCTACTTCGGCTGTGCCCATTTAAGGAGAGGTGGTTTGCTCACCGCCTTACACGGTTACACCGCCGTGTCTGCTTGACTGTCCCAAAAACCCTAGCTGCCTCTCGCCGCCGTTCTCACCTCGTGTTGGCAATGTCGCACAACCACGTGGAAGGAGGTAAAAACTCCAGTGCTGTCCAGGACAATGTTGAGCCCTGCACCGAAAACCTCAACCTAGAGGAGCCAGCGGTCCTGGACGAGAACAACCTTCTCATGCCATCGGACCTCCGCCTACTGCATGACTCTGGAACAACTCCAACTCTAGTTGCACGGTTCCCCGAATATCAAAGGAGGGCAAATCTGCAGGCATACATCGTGCGCCACCGAGCTGAGCTACCGGAGGCACAGCAGGGCGGATGCAAACTGGAAGGCGACCAGCCAACTCTGCCCCCCTCTCTTCCAACGGGAACGGGAGGTCGAGCTAGCCCATTTGTACGATCCAACTCTGGGTGTTACAATTGCCTCAGGCAGCGTGCATGATGGAAGGAGCGCAACATCAAGGAGACGCTCGCCGATCACGGATATCGATCGCCTCCTCCTCATCAACATCTACCGTGAGCATCGGTCTTCCCTGTGACGTCTTGGTCAGCTTCTCGGTTGGGGTTGTCGGGTTCACCCATGTACCAACGCTCGGCGCCCTACTCCTCATCAACGCTCACGTATGACGCATCGTCATCCACGAGCAGTTTAACTCACGCGAACCGTTGGCGATGAAGAAGGAGAAGGATGCAGTGGCGCCTACTCTCCATCTCTGTGCCCAAAGAAAGAAGAGCCGCAGTCGCAGCCTCGTGGGTCCCTTTCCTCTAGCACCTAAAGAATAAGAAGGATACACTTGGTGTCCCCATGTTGTTACCGAAGAAGGAGAAGGCATGGTGGGAATTATAGTTGGAGCTTCTGGTGGATCTCCGTGAGTCAAGCGACCTCGAAGACACGCCGAGCTAGGAGATGCTCATGGTGAGCTCGTTTGAAACGTGGTTCAACTACGATGATGATGGCAGTGACATCCTTGACTACGGCACCTTGTACTGGTAGATTAGGCTTATTACTATGTTTTAGTTTATATTTTGCAAACTTTGTTCAAAATTTGAATGTAAATTCGTTTTTTAAATTAGTTTGAATTTATATTTTATGGGATTGCCTATTGGGGATGCTGGTGGGTTCATCCGTGCCCAATAGACCAAGGATTGTTACCGGCTCCCCCAATAGCACTTTGTTGGCGCTGCTGCCGGCTACAATTTCGGACCCGACGGTGAAGATGCGTTTATAAGTGGGTAGACCCTGAGATTTTGCCTGTTTACAAGTGGGTTGTAATTGAGAAAAATTTCATACTATGGGGTACAAAGAGAATATTAAGGTACAGAGTTGGTTGGACCCTTATATTTAACCAACGTAAACACTTAGTTTTATTAACTTGCCCATAACATGAGCAGGAGAGCATGAGTTGGTTAACCGAATCCTGCTCTGCGTAAACACGACACTTTTTCCAAGCTGCCACGCTTGCGACACTTTTACGCACGTATGCAAGCGGTGTGACCCTACCTTTGTTTTACCCAAACTGATCTTGTGCCATAACATGAGCAGGAAACCAGGAGTTGGTGAACTGAACCCTCGCCGCCCGTTAATTCAGTTCCCTCGAGTCACTCGTCACCCGGACACTGAAGAATGCCCAACCCCACCAGCGCCGAAAATCCGCCACGCACGCGGCACGCAGCACGTTTGTTAACTTCTCCGAAACAAGAGTGGGTTGGAATGGAAACTAGGAAAGCTTGTAATAAGCCGAGTGTTCTCTGTTTAATCAGCACTAGTGAAACATATTTCCTTTTGCAATCTCTTCAGAACCGTCACCAAATTTGCATTGAGATTCATGTGGGCAAAACAAGAGAACGATGCATGGGCACATGGTTCCGATGATGCAGATCATGCCCTAGCTACATGAGGTGTGCGGTGATCCCACTCCTAGTATGTCAATGTGCGTCTGCACGTCAATCTCAAGATCCGTTAAATCAGTTTATTGGACGCAATCTTTCGAAGATGCTCATAGACATGCGTTCATAGGAGTAAGTGCATGTATGTGTGTGCGTTCATAGTAGTGAGTATATGTACGTATATGTAAGCGTCTATAATTATAATATGTTTCACACAATAAAAAAGACAAATATTTGGTCTATAACCACGAACCTGCACGCACATAAGGTAAGAGCATCCCCACTCGTTGGCGCTCCCCACGCCCAAATCCGGCGAAATTTTCGTCCGGATTGGATGAAGATTTGGCGTGGGGAGCGCCGAAGTTCCAGCCGTCCCCCCGGCAGGAAACCCCCAACCTCGACCATTTGACATATTTCAAACAAATTCAACATAAAATTTAACAAGTTGGGCAAACAAGAGGACGAAAATTGCTGAAACAAATTCGGCGATAACAGTACAATGTTTAACAAGTGCTGAAACAAATGAAGCACACAAATTTCACAATGTGCTCGTCGTCTTGGGCGGCTGCTGCCATCTCTTCTTGCATAAGCTCGACGAACATCTGCTCCTCCTCTTCGTCCGAGTCCATGGCCGGCGAGGCAAATGGACGAACACCTGACGGGCGTGGTCGAGGCAACCCGAGCCGCGAGCGACGACGAGCAAGCAGGCCGGAAAACAGGCCGGCGGAAGAGCAGCCGAGATAGGCCGTCGTCCAAACACGGCGGAATATAGGCAGGTGGGGAAGGAGTGGCGGCGCAATCTGGGCAACAAGCCGGCGGGGTGGTGCCGGCGGCGAGAGAGATACGAGGGGTGGGGGAGATTTTGAGCGACGTGGCGGTGGGGTTCGTGCGTCGAGTCACCGAGCGGATCGGGCCCTTCCCCGCTTTTCACTCGTCCGGAGTCCCCGAGAGCTCCCCGGGGGCCGGGGGCGTGGGATCGCCGGATGAATTTAGGCCCAAATCCGGACGAAAACGAGGAACCGGGGGCGTGACTGGGCCGAATTTCGCCGTCCGGATGGAAAAAACGCTCGCCGGGGGCCTCCTCGGGGGGACGAGTGGAGATGCTCTAAAGCAACGAACCCACGATTGGATTTGAAGTGCTTGTAAGCGTCGCACGGCCGGCCCAGCTGTGGGGTGTGGTCAAACGCTAACAAAGTTTTGATCAGTGGTAGTAGCAGCACTTTTCCGGGCGGCGGATGAGGCAGACATAGGCCGGTTTAAGTCACTCCCCACTACGAAAAGAACGCCGGATTTGACTTGACACTCGCGGCAAAGCTTGTTCACCTCGTCTGTGGATGCAGCTGTCAATGGAGTTTGGTACGTAGCAGCGTAGTGGCTGGCGAGAGAACGGGCTTTGTGACTGCGCGCGAGCGTGCAACCAGTGACCGAAAGAAGTGAGGAGAGACTAGAGAGATATCGAGCAGGTGAGCGACTCCTCAGTCCACGCACCTACACATGCTGCCAAAAAGGTGCCACTCGTGGCATCACGGCACGCTGCTACCTCGTCAACAGCGGCGCTAATCGTGTAGGTTCCCTTCTCTGAAGCAAAAACGAAAAATAGATTCCTACCATTTATATTATTTATCGCTAATATTAATATATCAAAAATTAAAATAGATCTACATAGATTTCTTTTTAACAATCAATATCACATATATTTATAGTAACAAATAATAAATGGTAGAGATACATGAGCTAACTCCAACAATTACAAAATAAAGTCTAAAAGATACTAACAAATCTTCGAGATCTTCAATTTTCTTCTTCTTTCAGAACGCAATCTTATACTCTTCTGAAGGCAGTCAAAGATAGATAATGAACCATAAACCTGTAAATACCGAAGGTTCTCCCATAATTTTAATTTGAGCCGCAATGCTAAGGCTGCATGCACGTGCGCAATCATTAAAGCAGTCATTCAACATCGGCAAGAGTACCAACACTAGTATATCAGAGAATAACAATCGACTAGCCATGTCGACGTCGACGGAGAGCCGAGAGTACGAATCACCGTTGTCGAGGACGTAGCAGCCGGGACAAAAACTGCGAGGATAATCCTCCTCGCAGCAACAACGACAAAAGTTCCAAAATCGATCTGGCGAAGCAAGATCTGAAGACCCATACCTAGAGGATTGTAATCTTTCAACATCACCATTGACGCCAGGAAGGAGATCTCGTCGTCAAACGAAAGCCCGAAGATCACTTATTGCAGATGATACCATCTCCATTGAGAGGAAACCAACAAGAATACTACCAAAATCGTAACATAATCAACTGAAAATACTACTTTTATTGGAAACTCCACACATAGATCGGGTTTCCCACTCCTCCCGACGCCGGCGAAGCCGACCGGAGGAGGGGGAACTGATCTATGGAGGAGGCTGAAGTGGAGGGTGCTAGGGTTTTGGAGAGCGGCGGAAGTTTTCTTTTGCGGTGGATAAAGAAGATGGACGTTTCTAGCTACATAGATTTATTTTAGTGAGACGAAATATGAATAGGAGAGAATAACCTTTTGGCTATTTTCTGTTTTCCCTCCTCATTTTACACCATATATGTTGCGCTGAAGCGTTGCACGTGTGTCAAGCTACCATATTTCGACTTTGATCAGTTTACTTTGTGAACCAGGTAATTTGAATGCGCTATTGTTATGATTTTTTTCATTGCAATTAGTAGTAGTAGTATTGAGATGAGAAGTGACAAATTTTCTTTTTATCTGGAGCTGAATTTTCAAACGGGAACTGAATTCAGCCCACACACATGAAGGACCGAAACAGAACGAAGAAATATGACGAGAGCTTAAAAAGATGACCAACAACTAGTACTGGCCCACCGTGTGCTACTTCCGCCGCGATCACAGGAGCGAGTGAGTAGGATCCTGTGGAGATGCTGCCGTCGCGGGCGCATGTGGTCGCCGGCGGCAAGAAACCGACCGGAACCTACCCAACTTTTACTCCATCCACGTGAGCCGAGACATGCGTGGCGATAGTGCCGTGCCTCGTGTGCGCGCGCGCACCGCCCCGCCGCCACGGCCGGTGATCTCCCTTGAGGTGCGTCAAACCCGGCGATCGGTTCGTCGTCCCATACTGTACCTGACAGCGAAGACTTGTATTGGAGACACTGACACTTCGATTTTTCGGCGTTTACGTGTATCACCTTGTTAGGTATATTGGTGATATTTTATACAAGTTTCAAAATCCATTTATTAAAGAAACCAAGATATATTAGGATGGGCGGTGGTGTGCACTACGGGAGAAACTTAATGTGCCGACGGCCAGCCCATGTGCCGACGGCCAAATGTCGGGGCCGTCGGCACAGAGGCCCTCGTCGACCGGCGACGGAGCTGACCGTCGGCGCACGGTCACCGTCGGCACACAGCTGTCTACACCGACGGTCACCGTCGGCGCAAACCGGACCGTCGGCACAGAAACTTGGCGCCCGAAGGTCACCGTCGGCACAGCCACGGCCGTCGGTACACGCGCAGACAGGCGGGCCCAGCCGTTAGGCTGTCACGGCGCCGTCTACGGTGTGCCGACGGTAGCCCACGGCGCAACGGCGGCCGTCGGCACGGGGACTGAAACTCGGGTCCCCCTTCTTCCGTGCCGACGGTCACCCACGGCACAAAAAGGCCGTCGGCACGGCCAATTATGCACATTTTTTTGTTTTTCCATTTTTTTTGCACCAAAGAGATAATTATTAATCCCAATCATTTTTTTGTTTATTTATTTCTCACTGCTATTTTGGCGAACCCCTTTGCGGGAAACCTATATATATGTATAAGGGCGGTATAGAACCCCTTCGCCAGAAATCGAACCTCGGAGGGGGTGAATGGCCCACACACGATACAAAATACTTAAGACCCACTCACGATACAAAATACTTAAATAACTAGACTCACACACATACCAAAGCGCTTACAGAACTAGACCCACACACGAACTGAAACAGTTAAAGAATTACACCCACACAGAGGAAGCAAAACACTTAAAGAAACTACACCCACACACATGAACCAAAACACTTAAAGAACTAGACCCACACACAAACCAAAGCATTTAAAGAACACTGGGTCGACACATGACCCGCTAGACACACGGACTCGACACACACATATTAATCAGAGAAGTCGAAATCTTCATCCTCGCTGGGGGTGTCCTCTGAAGCGGTACTTGAGAGGTACGAAAACCACCGTTCATCATTTTCCCCCCATGTCGACGCCTCTCCTTTGGCGTACTCCGCGTCATATTCGGCCCTCCTCTGCCGCTTTCCCGCCCTCCTCTCTCTCCTGTCCTGTACGCCTGCTTCTCCTTCCAGAATGCGCGCGTGGCCACGACGTCTCCGGGATGGTCTCTGCGCCACTGTGCCATGAACTGCTCGTCCGCCTCGGTGGTATCAATCCGCCGCTGGCCATCTCTGAACCGCTGCGCTTCACCCTCCGAGCGAAGTAGCGGCTCGGTAGAGAGACTCTCGGCTTCCGTCGAGACCCGACCTCCGGGAAGTTCATTTCGTGGCGCGGCCGGCCAAACCTCCAAGCCGCAACGTCGTATGCGCGGGCAGCAGCCTCCTTCGTGTAGAAGGTGCCGAGCCACACACGCGTACCACCGGCGGTGATTTCAGCCGCGAAATGTCCCGCGGGCCGCGGGCGAACGCCGATGAAGCCCGTGTTGCTACGGCGACGAGGAGCCATCTCGGCGGCAGCTCAGCTCAGAGGATTTTGTGGTTCTATTGGATGAGAGAAGTGATGAAGGGAGAAATGTTGCTGGTGCTGTTAGTGGAGAAGCCATGGCTATATATAGGCCGACGAGGGGCTGAAACGGCGGGAAAACATGGCGGGAGAGAATGGGCGGGAAAGGGTGGGCGGGAAAAAAGGGCGGGAGAGAAGCAGCGGGAAAGGGTGGGCGGGAAAAAAGGGCGGGAGAGAAGCAGCGGGAAAGGGGGGGGGGGGAAAAAAGGGCGGGAGAGAAGCAGCGGGAAAAGGGTGGGCGGAAAAAAGGGCAGGAGAGATTCTGCATGTATAGGGGGGAACTCCCTCGGAGGTGAACCGTAGAGAACCTTGGGATCATATGGGATGATACTTGTTTCCACATGTACCTATGACCTAAGCAAGCTCAAACGTAGGCATACGCCCACCGGGGAACCCCGATGGGATGCGATCAAAGGGGTAGACGGCGCGGTCAACAGAACTAGGGTTTCGTCAGAAATCGAGCATCGGACCTAGGGAATGGCCCCAAAAGTTGTGTGTGTCCACATGGCATGCACAAAAGTGATTTGAGATGGTTCTATATCCAATGCTACCCCCTCCGGGTGTGCCCGGCTTCCCGGACATGGGGTTCCTACACTTAGGCAGATTCTGCATGTATAGGGGGGAACTCCCTCGGAGGTGAACCGGAGAGAACCTTGGGATCATAGGGTATGATCCTTGTTTCCACATGTACCTATGACCTAACCAAGCTCAAACGTAGGCATACGCCCACCGGGGGAACCCCGATGGGATGCGATCAAAGGGGTAGACGGCGCGGTCAACGGAACTAGGGTTTCGTCGTAAATCGAGCATCGGACCTAGGGAATGGCCCCAAAATTTGTGTGTGTCCACATGGCATGCACAAAAGTGATTTGAGATGGTTCTATATCCAATGCTACCCCCTCCGGTGTGCCCGGCTTCTGGACATGGGGTTCCTACACTTAGGCGGATCTCGCATGTATAGGGGGAACTCCCTCGGAGGTGAACCGGAGAGAACATTGGGATCATATGGGATGATCCTTGTTTCCACATGTACCTATGACCTAACCAAGCTCAAACGTAGGCATACGCCCACCGGGGACCCCGATGGGATGCGATCAAAGGGGTAGATGGCGCGGTCAACGGAACTAGGGTTTCGTCGTAAATCGAGCATCGGACCTAGGGAATGGCCCCAAAAGTTGTGTGTGTCCACATGACATGCACAAAAGTGATTTGAGATGGGTCTATATCCAATGCAACCCCTCCGGGTGTGCCCGGCTTCCCGGACATGGGGCTCCTACACTTAGGCGGATCTCGCATGTATAGAGGGAACTCCCTCGGAGGTGAACCGGAGAGAACCTTGGGATCATAGGGTATGATCCTTGTTTCCACATGTACCTATGACCTAACCAAGCTCAAACGTAGGCATACGCCCACCGGGGACCCCGATGGGATGCGATCAAAGGGGTAGACTGGCACGGTCAATAGAACTAGGGTTTCGTCGGAACTCGAGCATCGGACCTAGGGAATGGCCCCAAAAGTTGTGTGTGTCCACATGGCATGCACAAAAGTGATTTGAGATGGTTCTATATCCAATGCTACCCCCTCCGGGTGTGCCCGGCTTCCCGGACATGGGGTTCCTACACTTAGGCAGATTCTGCATGTATAGGGGGGAACTCCCTCGGAGGTGAACCTTAGAGAACCTTGGGATCATATGGTACGATCCTTGTTTCCACATGTACCTATGACCTAACCAAGCTCAAACGTAGGCATACGCCCACCGGGGGACCCCCGATGGGATGCAGTCAAAGGGGTAGACGACGCGGTCAACAGAACTAGGGTTTCGTCAGAAATCGAGCATCGGACCTAGGGAATGGCCCCAAAATTTGTGTGTGTCCACATGGCATGCACAAAAGTGATTTGAGATGGTTCTATATCCAATGCTACCCCCTCCGGGTGTGCCCGGCTTCTCGGACATGGGGTTCCTACATTTGGCAGATTCTGCATGTATAGGGGGGAACTCCCTCGGAGGTGAACCGGAGAGAACCTTGGGATCATAGGGTATGATCCTTGTTTCCACATGTACCTATGACCTAACCAAGCTCAAACGTAGGCATACGCCCACCGGGGAACCCCGATGGGATGCGATCAAAGGGGTAGACGGCGCGGTCAACAGAACTAGGGTTTCGTCAGAAATCGAGCATCGGACCTAGGGAATGGCCCCAAAATTTGTGTGTGTCCACATGGCATGCACAAAAGTGATTTGAGATGGTTCTATATCCAATGCTACCCCCTCCGGGTGTGCCGGCTTCTCGGACATGGGGTTCCTACACTTAGGCGGATTCCGCATGTATAGGGGGAACTCCCTCGGAGGTGAACCGGAGAGAACCTTGGGATCATATGGGATGATCCTTGTTTCCACATGTACCTATGACCTAACCAAGCTCAAACGTAGGCATACGCCCACCGGGGGACCCCGATGGGATGCGATCAAAGGGGTAGACGGCGCGGTCAACAGAACTAGGGTTTCGTCAGAAATCGAGCATCGGACCTAGGGAATGGCCCCAAAAGTTGTGTGTGTCCACATGGCATGCACAAAAGTGATTTGAGATGGTTCTATATCCAATGCTACCCCCTCCGGGTGTGCCCGGCTTCCCGGACATGGGGTTCCTACACTTAGGCAGATTCTGCATGTATAGGGGGACTCCTCGGAGGTGAACCGGAGAGAACCTTGGGATCATATGTGATGATCCTTGTTTCCACATGTACCTATGACCTAACCAAGCTCAAACGTAGGCATACGCCCACCGGAGGAACCCCGATGGGATGCAGTCAAAGGGGTAGACGGCGCGGTCAACAGAACTAGGGTTTCGTCAGAAATCGAGCATCGGACCTAGGGAATGGCCCCAAAAGTTGTGTGTGTCCACATGGCATGCACAAAAGTGATTTGAGATGGTTCTATATCCAATGCTACCCCCTCCGGGTGTGCCGGCTCCTCGGACATGGGGTTCCTACACTTAGGCGGATTCTCGCATGTATAGGGGGAACTCCCTCGGAGGTGAACCGGAGAGAACCTTGGGATCATAGGGTATGATCCTTGTTTCCACATGTACCTATGACCTAACCAAGCTCAAACGTAGGCATACGCCCACCGGGGACCCCGATGGGATGCGATCAAAGGGGTAGACGGCGCGGTCAACAGAACTAGGGTTTCGTCAGAAATCGAGCATCGGACCTAGGGAATGGCCCCAAAAGTTGTGTGTGTCCACATGGCATGCACATAAGTGATTTGTGATGGTTCTACATCCAATGCTACCCCCCCGGGTGTGTCCGGCTTCTCGGACAGGGGGTTCTACACTAATTGTTTAGGGTTAGTGTTTAGGGTTAGGGTTAGGGTTAGGATTTGAGATAATCTATTCTATTCTTATTATTTGCAGTAAATACTGACAGTATTTATTTTAAAAAATAAAAAATAAAAAATAAAAAAACTACTTGTGCCGACGGTGACACAACCTATAGGGTTAGGGTTAGTGTTAGGGTTAGGATTTAAGATGATCTATTCTATTCTTATTATTTGCAGTAAATAGTGACAGTATTTATTTTAAAAAATAAAAAATAAAAAACAAAAAAAACTACCTGTGCCGACGGTCACCGTCGGCACAACCTAGCCGTCGGCACAGGGTGTCCAACATAATCAGATCGGCGCGCGGCCCGACCACCTCATCCACTCTCAGTCACACCCCCACCCCCGCGCCGCCGCCGTCTCTCCCGGCCGCCACCCGCCGCCACGCCCGGCCGCCCTCGCCTCCGCCACCACCCGCCGACGCCCGGCCACCCTCGCCTCCGCCACCACCCGCCGACGCCGGCCAACGCCCGGCCGCCCTCTTCCTCCGCCACCACCCGCCGACGCCCGGCCGCCCTCGCCTCCGCCGCGTCGGCGGCCGCCCGCCGCGCGTGCGGCCGCCCCGCCCGACCCCTCGCCTCCGCCACCACCCGCCGACGCCGGCCAACGCCCGGCCGCCTCTTCCTCCGCCACCACCCGCCGACGCCCGGCCGCCCTCGCCTCCGCCGCGTCGGCCGCCGCCGCCGCGCCCGCAGCCGCCCCGCCCGACCCCCTCGCCTCCGCCGCGCTGCGGCGCCGCCTCGCCTGGCCCCCTCGCCTCCGCTGCCCCTGCTCGCCTCGCCCGGTAATTGAAGGTAATTTTTCTTCTTTTTATTTTTATTTTTGTGTCTATTTGGTAGTTAGTTAGTTATTGAGTAGTTAATAGTTAGGGAAAATTGAAATGGAAAATGAAATTGAAATGCTAATTGAAATTGAAATGCTAGTTGAAAAAGATATTGAAATGCTAATTGAAAATAAAATTGAAATGCTAAATGAAATTGAAATTGAAATGCTAATTGAAAATGAAAATGAAATTGAAATGCTAATTGAAAATAAAATTGAAATGCAAAATGAAATTGAAATTGAAATGCTAATTGAAATTGAAAATGAAATCTATTTAGCGATGAATTTGCATTGACAAATTTTTATTATTTTAACTAGGTCCCGTAGTGAGCATCCCGCGTGACGATCCCGGATCTTGCGGCGCATCTCTACGGCCGTCGACATCGCCGGTTGTTCGACTACTTCCTCTACAGACCGAGGGTGAGCTGAATTGCCGACTCCCCCTCCGCATTTTTTATGTCATTAGATTTCATATCTCCGTCAAGTCGCGTAACCTAGGTGTCAATTCCCGTCCGCAAGCGTTACGCGGATAAATATGCATTAGTGGTCAGCATATTTTGAACCGTAACGCTTGTGGCATTTACGGGACGAGTCGCTGGACCCGTAGTTGGGTACGTTTTCCATGTTCTGCTTGGGTGCGAGACAGGATTTCGTCAGTGCCTCCCTGTTGTTCTCCGGATGCACATCCTCTCGGCTTTTTGCCGAGACGTGTATCGGGAGAGCAGCGGGGAGGTGCTGCCGAAATTCGTCTCGCACCCGAGCAGAACGTGGAGAACGTACCCAACTACGGGTCCGAGGCTGCTAGGAGCCCACCTAGTAGAGATGTAGGTTGATGCACGCGTTTTCGCCGGTAGAAAAGTAAAAATATGATGCATTCAATTTCATGCTACTATTTGTTGTTTGTCACGCAATAAAGCAGGATGGCTGATAATGAGTGGATGTACAGTGGCCGTGTTAGTTCGACTCAAGTGACAGATGAATGGAAATGGAAGACCGATTTGTTAGTGAAGGAGTTAGCTCGTGGTTCGAAGGGGATTGTTCGTCCCCGTTGCCCTTGCAATGTCTGCAGGAGGCGTTGATACGTCTCCGACGTATCGATAATTTCTTCTGTTCCATGCCACATTATTGATGTTATCTACATGTTTTATGCACACTTTATGTCATATTCGTGCATTTTCTGGAACTAACCTATTAACAAGATGCCGAAGTGCCAGTTCTCGTTTTCTGCTGTTTTTGGTTTCAGAAATCCTAGTAACGAAATATTCTCGGAATCGGACGAAATCAACGCCCGTGTTCCTATTTTTCCCGGAACCATCCGAACACCCGAGAGCCGCCGAGGGGAGCCACCGGGGGCCCCACACCACACCCCGGCGCGGCCGGAGGGGGCCGCGCCGCCCTATGGTGTGGGCCCCCGTAAGCCCTCCTGCGCCGCCTCTTCGCCTATATAAAGCCCCCGGATCGAAAACCCCGAGGCGTTCGACGAAAACCACGGAAACCTTCCGGAGCCGCCGCCATCGCGACGCCAAGATCCGGGGGACAGGAGTCTCCGTTCCGGCACGCTGCCGGAACGGGGAAGTGCCCCGGAAGGCTTCTCCATCGACACCGCTGCCATCTCCACCGCCATCTTCATCACCGCTGCTCGCTCCCATGAGGAGGGAGTAGTTCTCCATCGAGGCTCGGGGCTGTACCGGTAGCTATGTGGTTAATCTCTCTCCATGTACTTCAATACCATGATCTCATGAGCTGCTTTACATGATTGAGATTCATATGAGTTTTGTATCACTATTCATCTATGTGCTACTCTAGCAATGTTATTAAAGTAGTCCTATTCCTCCTGCACGTGTGTAAAGGTGACAGTGTGTGCACCGTGTTAGTACTTGGTTTATGCTATGATCATGATCTCTTGTAGATTGCGAAGTTAACTATTGCTATGATAATATTGATGTGATCTATTCCTCCTACATATGCATGAAGGTGACGAGTGTGCATGCTATGTTAGTTCTTGGTTTAGTCTATTGATCTATCTTACACTATAAGGTTACTTAAACATGAGCATTATTGTGGAGCTTGTTAACTCCGGCATTGAGGGTTCGTGTAATCCTACGCAATGTGTTCATCATCCAACAAAAGTGTAGAGTATGCATTTATCTATTCTGTTATGTGATCAATGTTGAGAGTGTCCACTAGTGAAAGTGTAATCCCTAGGCCTTGCTCCTAAATACTGCTATCGCTACTTGTTTACTACTGCTGCGTTACTACTGCTTGTTTACTGTTTTACTGCGTTACTACTGCTGCAATACTACCACCATCAACTACACGCCAGCAAGCTATTTTCTGGCACCGTTGCTACTGCTCATACTTATTCATACCACCTGTATTTCACTATCTCTTCGCCGAACTACTGCACCTATTAGGTGTGTTGGGGACACAAGAGACTTCTTGCTTTGTGGTTGCGGGGTTGCATGAGAGGGATATCTTTGACCTCTTCCTCCCCGAGTTCGATAAACCTTGGGTATCCACTTAAGGGAAAACTTGTCGCTGTTCTACAAACCTCCGCTCTTGGAGGCCCAACACCTGTCTACAGGAAAGGAGGGGAAAGTAGACATCAAGCACTTTTCTGGCGCCGTTGCCGGGGAGGAAAGGTAAAAGGCACTCATACTCCGGTTCCAGGTAAAGTACTTTTCTGGCGCCATTGTGTTTGTGCTCGAAGCTATTTCCTTTAGATCCTGCAATTGCAACTTTTTGTTTCTTGTTTACACTAGTAAGGCATAATGGACAACAATGAGCTTCTTATTTTATTTCCTGATTTAAGACATGGATGGTTTGATCCGAAAATTAAAAAACCCATGGAACATGTTAGCATGAATACTTTGAACACCATTGTTGCTAATGATATGGAAAATTCTAAGCTTGGGGAAGCTGGTTTTGATGAGCATGATCTTTTTAGTCCCCCAAGCATTGAGGAGAAAATTTTCTTTGATGATACTTTGCCTCCTATTTATGATGATTATAATGATAGTGGTCTTTTGGTGCCACCTACTATGGAGAGTGAATTTTGTTGTGATTATACTATGCCTCTTACACTTGATGAGAATAATAATGATAGCTACTTTGTTGAATTTGCTCCCACTATTACTAATAAAATTGATTATGCTTATGTGGAGAGTAATAATTTTATGCATGAGACTCATGATAAGAATGCTTTATGTGATAGTTATATTGTTGAGTTTGTTCATGTTGCTACTGAAAGTTATTATGAGAGAGGAAAATATGGTTGTAGAAATTTTCATGTTACTAAAACACCTCTCTATGTGCTGAAATTTTTGAAGCTACACTTGTTTTATCTTCCTATGCTTGTTACTTTGCTATTCATGAACTTGTTTATTTACAAGATTCCTTTGCATAGGAAGCATGTTAGACTTAAATGTGTTTTGAATTTGCCTCTTGATGCTCTCTTTTGCTTCAACTACTATTTCTTATGAGTGCATCATTAAAACTGCTGAGCCCATCTTAATGGCTATAAAGAAAGAACTTCTTGGGAGATAACCCATGTGTTATTTTGCTACAGTATTTTGTTTTATATTTGTGTCTTGGAAGTTGTTTAATACTGTAGCAACCTCTCCTTATCTTAGTTTTGTGTTTTGTTGTGCCAAGTGAAGCCTCTAATCGAAGGTTGATACTAGATTTGGATTTCTGCGCAGAAACAGATTTCTATCTGTCACGAATCTGGGCTGTTTTCTCTGTAGAAAAATCAGAAAAATATGCCAATTTACGTGTGTGTTCCTCAGATATGTACGCAACTTTCATTAGTTTTGAGTTTTCTGATTTGAGCAACGGAAGTATTTATTAAAAATTCGTCTTTACGGACTGTTCTGTTTTGACAGATTCTGCCTTTTATTTCGCATTGCCTCTTTTGCTATGTGGGATGGATTTCTTTGTTCCATTAAACTCCAGTAGCTTTGAGCAATGTCCAGAAGTGTTAAGAATGATTGTGTCACCTCTGAACATGTGAGTTTTTGATTATGTACTAACCCCTCTAATGAAGTTTATGAGAAGTTTGGTGTGAAGGAAGTTTTCAAGGGTCAAGAGAGGAGGATGATATACTATGATCAAGAAGAGTGAAAGCTCTAAGCTTGGGGATGCCCCGGTGGTTCATCCCTGCATATTTCAAGAAGACTCAAGCGTCTAAGCTTGGGGATGCCCAAGGCATCCCCTTCTTCATCGACAAATTATCAGGTTCCTTCTCTTGAAACTATATTTTTATTCGGTCACATCTTATGTACTTTACTTGGAGCGTCTGTGTGCTTTTGTTTTTTTTTGTGTTTGAATAAATTGGATTACATCATGCTTGTGTGGGAGAGAGGCACGCTCCGCTGGTTCGTATGAACACATGTGTTCTTAGCTTATAATATTCATGGCGAAGTTTCCTCTTCGTTAAATTGTTATATGGTTGGAATTGGAAAATAATACATGTAGTAATTGCTATAAATGTCTTGGGTAATGTGATACTTGGCAATTGTTGTGCTCATGTTTAAGCTCTTGCATCATATACTTTGCACCCATTAATGAAGAAACACCTAGAGCTTGCTAATTTGGTTTGCATATTTGGTCTCTCTAAAGTCTAGATAATATCTAGTTTTGAGTTTTGAACAACAAGGAAGACGGTGTAGAGTCTTATAATGTTTACAATATGTCTTTTATGTGAGTTTTGCTGCACCGTTCATCCTTGTGTTTGTTTCAAATAAGCCTTGCTAGCCTAAACCTTGTATCGAGAGGGAATACTTCTCATGCATCCAAAATACTTGAGCCAACCACTATGCCATTTGTGTCCACCATACCTACCTATACTACATGGTATTTTTCCGCCATTCCAAAGTAAATTGCTTGAGTGCTACCTTTAAAATTCCATCATTCACCTTTGCAATATATAGCTCATGGGACAAATAGCTTAAAAACTATTGTGGTATTGAATATGTAATTATGCACTTTATCTCTTATTAAGTTGCTTGTTGTGCGATAACCATGTTTACCGGGGACGCCATCAACTACTCTTTGTTGAATATCATGTGAGTTGCTATGCATGTTCGTCTTGTCTGAAGTAAGAGCGATCTACCACCTTATGGTTAAGCATGCATATGTTAGAGAAGAACATTGGGCCGCTAACTAAAGCCATGATCCATGGTGGAAGTTTCAGTTTTGGACATATATCCTCAATCTCAAATGAGAAAATTATTAATTGTTGTTACATGCTTATGCATAAAAGAGGAGTCCATTATCTGTTGTCTATGTTGTCCCGGTATGGATGTCTAAGTTGAAGAATAATCAATAGCGAGAAATCCAATGCGAGCTTTCTCCTTAGACCTTTGTACGAGGCGGCATAGAGGTACCCCTTTGTGACACTTGGTAAAAACCAGTGCATTGTGATGATCCGGTAGTCCAAGCTAATTAGGACAAGGTGCGGGCACTATTAGTACACTATGCATGAGTCTTGCAACTTATAAGATATAATTTACATGATGCATATGCTTTATTACTACCGTTGACAAAATTGTTTCATGTTTTCAAAATCAAAGCTCTAGCACAAATATAGCAATCGATGCTTTTCCTCTATGGAGGACCATTCTTCTACTTTTCAATGTTGAGTCAGTTCACCTATTTCTCTCCACCTCAAGAAGCAAACACTTGTGTGAACTGTGCATTGATTCCTACATACTTGCTTATTGCACTTATTATGTTACTCTATGTTGACAATATCCATGAGATATACATGTTACAAGTTGAAAGCAACCACTGAAACTTAATCTTCCTTTGTGTTGCTTCAATACCTTTACTTTGAATTATTGCTTTATGAGTTAACTCTTATGCAAGACTTATTGATGCTTGTCTTGAAGTGCTATTCATGAAAAGTCTTTGCTTTATGATTCAGTTGTTTACTCATGTCATTACCATTGTCTTGGATTGCTGCATTCACTACATATGCTTTACAAATAGTATGATCAAGATTATGATGGCATGTCACTCCAGAAATTATCTTTGTTATCGTTTTACCTGCTCGGGACGAGCAGAACTAAGCTTGGGGATGCTGATACGTCTCCGACGTATCGATAATTTCTTATGTTCCATGCCACATTATTGATGTTATCTACATGTTTTATGCACACTTTATGTCATATTCGTGCATTTTCTCGGAACTAACCTATTAACAAGATGCCGAAGTGCCGGTTCTCGTTTTCTGCTGTTTTTGGTTTCAGAAATCCTAGTAACGAAATATTCTCGGAATCGGACGAAATCAACGCCCGGGTTCCTATTTTTCCCGGAACCATCCAGAACACCCGAGAGCCGCCGGAGGGGAGCCTCGGGGGCCCCACACCACACCCCGGCGCGGCCGGAGGGGGCCGCGCCGCCCTATGGTGTGGGCCCCCGTAAGCCCTCCGCGCCGCCTCTTCGCCTATATAAAGCCCCTGGATCGAAAACCCCGAGGCGTTCGACGAAAACCACGAAACCTTCCGGAGCCGCCGCCATCGCGACGCCAAGATCCGGGGGACAGGAGTCTCCGTTCCGGCACGCTGCCGGAACGGGGAAGTGCCCCGGAAGGCTTCTCCATCGACACCGCTGCCATCTCCACCGCCATCTTCATCACCGCCTGCTGCTCCCATGAGGAGGGAGTAGTTCTCCATCGAGGCTCGGGGCTGTACCGGTAGCTATGTGGTTAATCTCTCTCCATGTACTTCAATACCATGATCTCATGAGCTGCTTTACATGATTGAGATTCATATGAGTTTTGTATCACTATTCATCTATGTGCTACTCTAGCAATGTTATTAAAGTAGTCCTATTCCTCCTGCACGTGTGTAAAGGTGACGAGTGTGTGCACCGTGTTAGTACTTGGTTTATGCTATGATCATGATCTCTTGTAGATTGCGAAGTTAACTATTGCTATGATAATATTGATGTGATCTATTCCTCCTACATATGCATGAAGGTGACAGTGTGCATGCTATGTTAGTTCTTGGTTTAGTCTATTGATCTATCTTACACTATAAGGTTACTTAAACATGAGCATTATTGTGGAGCTTGTTAACTCCGGCATTGAGGGTTCGTGTAATCCTACGCAATGTGTTCATCATCCAACAAAAGTGTAGAGTATGCATTTATCTATTCTGTTATGTGATCAATGTTGAGAGTGTCCACTAGTGAAAGTGTAATCCCTAGGCCTTGCTCCTAAATATCGCTATCGCTACTTGTTTACTACTCGCTGCGTTACTACTGCTTGTTTATTGTTTTACTCGCGTTACTACTGTCTGCAATACTACCACCATCAACTACACGCCAGCAAGCTATTTTCTCGGCACCGTTGCTACTGCTCATACTTATTCATACCACCCGTATTTCACTATCTCTTCGCCGAACTACTGCACCTATTAGGTGTGTTGGGGACACAAGAGACTTCTTGCTTTGTGGTTGCAGGGTTGCATGAGAGGGATATCTTTGACCTCTTCCTCCCTGAGTTCGATAAACCTTGGGTATCCACTTAAGGGAAAACTTGCTGCTGTTCTACAAACCTCTGCTCTTGGAGGCCCAACACTGTCTACAGGAAAGGAGGGGGAAAGTAGACATCAGGCGTCATCCTAAGGATATTCTAGAGATGACTAAACACCTTTGGTGGAATGGGTATATGCGTGACTACGACCCGCCGGTCGACTTTTCTTGGCACGAACGTGATAGAGGTGAGGTGATGCGGCAGCGGATCGATGGCAATGAGAACGATGGCATCTTAAACTTGCTAGATGATCTTCGGGATGCTGACATGCCAGAGTTACCATGGGACGAACAGTCTGAACCGGAGGAACCGCCTGAACCGGAGGGGCCGCCACAACCGGAGGAACTTCCAGAGGAGGAACCTGAGGCAACCGCGAGGGCCTTCATTGATATGATGGCCTCAGCTAGGAGGCCTCTATACCCGGGTGCAAAAATGTCTCAACTTGATGGCATCACGCAGCTTGCTAGCCGACAAGTGCATGTTTGAGAGTACTCGAGCATCCTTTGAAAAGACTCCGAGCACATTAGGTAACATGTTGCCTCGAAGGTCATTGCTTGCCCAAGACCATGTACGAAACGAAGAAAATCTTGAAAGCATTGAAAATGGATTATGTAACATATGATGTCTGTCCAAAACTTTGCCTTTTGTTTTGGAAAGACTATGCGGATGACAAGTACTTGTGCCAAGTGTGGTCACTCTAGGTATCATGAGGTAGATGTAGGCAATGGTCAGAAGAGGCAGACAAAAGTAGCCATAAAGATTCTTCGTTATCTCCCATTCATCAAAAGAATCCAGCGGCTTTACATGTTCGAGGAGACTGCCAAGCAGATGACATGGCATAAGACCGGGATAAGATTGCAAGACGAGAAGAAACGGGTACCCATGGTACATCCATCTGATGGTCAATCATGGAAGCGCTTCGATGAAAAGCACCCAAATGAGGCAAGTGAGGCTCGGAATGTTAGAGTTGCGATAGCAACCGATGGATTCAACCCATATGGTATGTCGACTGCCGCGTACAGCTGCTGGCCCGTGTTTGTTATTCCGCTCAATCTCCCTCCCGGAGTCGTAATGCAAAGGAAGAACATATTCTTGTCGATGATCCTTCCAGGGCCCGAATATCCAGGGAAGAAATTGAGTGTCTTAATGCAACCACTTGTGGATGATTTGCACCACTCGTGGCATCACGGTACATTGACATACGACCGAGCATCAAAGAGAAACTTCATCATGAAAGTTTGGTTCCACTATTCGATGCATGACCTACCCGGGTACGCCTTATTCTGTGGGCATAGTACAGCTGGTAAGTTTCCATGCCCAGTGTGCAGGCACGAACTAGAATTCAGGCACCTAAAAGCTGGACACAAATATGTTGCCTTTGACAAACACCGCAAGTTCCTCGAGTCCGGGGCATCGGTTCAGATCCGACAAGAAAAACTTCACGAAAGGCGTAGTTGTGCTTGAACATAAAGAAATACCAAAGTTCAATGGTGCAACCGTTGATGCTGAGCTACGTGCTCTCCAGCTCTAGTAAGGAACCCGGCCACCAATTTGAGGGATATGGTAAAACGCACAACTGGACTCACATAGCAGGCATAACGAGCTCGAGTATTACAAGGACCTTGAACTTCCCCATAATATCGATATGATGCACACCGAAAAGAATTGTGGGGAGGCATTCCTTAACACCCGCCGCAACATACCGGGCAAGTCAAGGGATAATGTTTCAGCTAGAGTCGATATTGAGGAGATATGTGACAGGGTGGCTCTACACATGCAGCCTCCCGAGGGCAATCGAAAAGGTTGGTTAAAGCCGCATGCCAAGTACTCGTCTTGATAGCGCCGACAAGAAGGAGGCATTTACGTGGCTCAAATATGACGTGATGTTCCCCGATGGTTATTGTTCGAATATGAGTAAGGGAGTCAATCTTGCTACAGGAAAAATAAACGGGCTCAAGAGTCACGACTATCATATATGGATTGAGCGGCTGATGCCGGTGATGCTTCGAGGGTATCTCCCCGATCATGTCTGGCGAGTGCTTGCGGAGGTGAGCCATTTTTTCCGCACGGTCTGTGCTAAGCATATATGTACCGAGGTGATTGAGAAGCTGCAACGAGCAAGTGCCGGACATGCTATGCAAGTTAGAGATGATATTCCCCCAGGCTTCTTCACTCCGATGTTACATCCCATCGTGCATCTCGCCAACGAGGCACTCTTGGGGGACCGGTGCAGTATCGTTGGCAGTTTTGTATTGAGAGGGAGTTCAAATATATTCGGTACAAATGTGGAAACAAAAATAAGATTGAAGCATGCATAGCTGAGGCAACTCTCCTCCATGAGATGGCAGTACGCCACGACAATGTACTATGCCAATGATGTGCCCACTAAGCATAACCCGGTCGCTCGGTACAATTCCGATGAGCCCAACCGTGACCCAAAGCTCTTGCTCTTCAAATATCCCGGTGGCAAGGCCGGTGCCTCAAAAGTGGAGAACATTTCGCCGTAAGAGAAGGATTGCATAATGCTTTACGTGCTTATGAACATGGAGGAAGTGGTCGATTTCATGAGGTAAAATGATGAACCAATTACTTTGCAACCAGTAACTTGGTTTTGGTCTAATACGTATTTTCTCCTTTCAGCCAATTCCATGATGAAATGTGGTCAGGAAGAAATGGTCCCACTCCCACGCAGTGGTACACTCTTCTGAAAGAGGGTGCCCCGCCCTTAAATAAAAGCTTCGTGAACTGGTTCCATGAAAAAGTAATTTCTCAAATGTTCCTCTTACTTTGCAATCCGTGACTTGTCTTATTACACGTAACTAATGCACAAAATAATCTGAACTGAACTTGTAGGGAGCTGATCCCAATGTTGAGATGACAGATGAGTTGAGATGCGTTTCCCAGGGTTTTAACCGTAGAGTCCATACGCATGAGAAGTATGATGTAAATGGGTATCGCTTCCATACGGAGTTTCACCAGAAGAACCGGCCTAATGCAAAAACAATAAATACTGGGGTCTACACCCGCGGAGCCGATGATCTTGATTACTATGGAAGGTTACAAAAGGTATACGAGTTGACATTCAACAACGCAAACATAGAACTCAAGCTCTTTGTGTTCAAATGCCACTGGTTTGACCCACACGGTGGAATGAGAAGCACCCCTTCCATTGGTTTAGTTGAAGTTAGGCCTACAACCACCTACAAGCGGATCCGACGTCTATGTTGTTGCTCACCAAACCAAGCAAGTTTATTATTTGTCCTACCCATGTCGGAATGAGGAACTCATGGGCTGGGAAGTCGTGTTCCGGGTATCGCCACATGGTAAGCTACCCATCCCCTCCGAGGACGATTACAACAACATTGACCCGGTAACATATGAGGGAATTTTCTATCAAGAGGAAGAGCAGTTCGGGGCTCTTCAAATAGACATAGGTCTTCGGGATCTCCACAACGATGTACAAATGCGTGGTGAGACCGTGGTGGACCTGAAGGACATAGCTATGCTCACCAAGCGCCATGCGAACAAAGACAACATTGTCGAGACTCAACCGGAACCCAATGCCGACCATGAATACTCATATGATACTGATTTTGATAGTGAGGCTGAGAACCCAATGCCTAGAGATGAGAGTGGTGATGAATGGTGAGGGTCTTTTATGCTTAGTACCTACATTATCATTATGCTTAATACATACATTTGTCATTATGCTTAGTACCTACATTATCATTATGCTTAATACATACATTTGTCATTATGCTTAATACCTACATTTTTCATTATGCTTAGTACCTATATTTGTCATTATGCTTATTAATTTTCAACATGCTTATTAATTATTTTCTCTTTTCTTATGCAGGTAATTGCCCAATATGAGCGGACGGAAGGCATCATCGAGCTCCTTGCTTGATCAGATGCATCAGCGGAAGCCAGGGCCGGGTGCTTCCAGACGGAGTGGAAGACCCATTGTTCCTACCCGGCGTTTCGAAGACGCAGACGGAGGACGGGGAGGACGAGGGGGAGGACGAGCTGGAGGACGAGGGGGAGGACGAGCTGGAGGACGAGGGGGAGGACGAGCCTGGAGGACGAGGGGAATGCACAGCTCCTTCTAGGCTGACATTCCCTCCGCTTCGGCTCGGTGGCTTCACGGTCTATGGACGAGGAGGAGGACACTAGGGAGGAGGAGGAGGACACTAGGGAGGAGGAGGAGGAGTCTAGGGACGAGGAGGCTTCGACGGAGATGGCTCCGAAGAAGTTGCGGATTCGTGGGGAAGCGCAGGTTCCCGATGAGAGTAAGGAACCCGCTACGGAGGATGAGAAGTGGCTCCTTGTCCCGGGAAAGATAGAGTAAGTAGTAAGGTGATTTCATTTTCGTTATGACACTTAGCATTTTCTAATGTTTGATAATTGTGCAGGAATTTCACATACACGGGGAAGAATGTCCGCGTGCCAGGGAGTCTGATTGGAGCTGCTATTAGGAAGTACTGGCCGGGGATGTACACTCCGGTCCTTGGGGGCGAGTCCAAGCTAGCCTACACTTGGGAAGACTTTGAGATAGCGCCTTACCCTGGCTTTACTTCCGCCGCCGACGCCGTGATCAAGAAGTTTTGGGTACGTAATGCATACTCTTTGGGTTTCGTTCATATGTAGTTGATAACCCCACCGTGATAACTCATGCCTCTCACACTTTCTGTTATGCTTGATTGCAGCGCAATTATAGGGTGGCGACTGAGCATAAGGAGAGGGCGGACATGGTGCTCCGTAACATGTGTCGGAAGTTGACACGGCAGCAGTGGTACAACCAGAGGATCACGTGCATCGGCCACTTCTATGCTGAGCAGGGCGTAAGGTACACAAAGCCTGAGATTGTGCAGGGACTCGCCCCGGCTATGACGATAGATGACTTCATGTCGATAAGTAATTGTCAATGCGATTCTATGTACCGCGGCTAACTTGCAACTATATTGTTTGTTCTTCAAATGAGTTTTGATTTTGCAGGTTGTACGACATTGGGCTGATAATAATAAGAGGGCCGCCTTCATGGAGTTGGTCAAGAATTGGGTCGGCGAAAACCCCGATTTCAAGGCCGTGAGCGACCGGAACAAGGCCAACCGTGGGAATCGGGGAACACACACTGCGGGGAGCAGCAGCACCGATCGCTATCGGGAGCGTCTGGTACATATAAAAATGGAACAAGCTGCATTTTTTTGATTTTCGATGATATGCATAACATTTGTTTTGTGATGCAGGGGAAGAAGCTCGGGAGGGAACTTGGTGAGATGGAAGCGTGGACGCACATGAAGCTGGTGACGCCCGATCCGAACGAGCCTCGGCCCGCGCCTGAGATGTACTACGGCAAGGCCAAAGAGAACAAGGAAAGATACTGCGAGGAGTACGCCAAGCTCCATCCAGAGGTGGAGGACCCTATGACCGAGCCGGTCGACGAGGTGGCGATGATGCTGGCGGGGTCCGGCCAGCCGCATGGACGTCCTGCCTGCCTTGCTGGGGGTTTCAAGCCTCAGAGGAACTTCACGCAGATCAAGGCTACCCTCCCCTCCGGCAGCTACGCTACCTCCTCGCGGACTACATGCCGTTCTCGGGTAGAGGTTGATGTAAGTCATCCACACTTTCATCCTCTGTTTTGACTCTTGTTCCCGAATGGCTATGTTGATGAGACGCATTATTTCTGAAATTGTAGACTCAGCTCGAGGAGGCCTATGCGAGTAGCTTACGCGGAGTATCTCGAGAAGATTAAGGAGCATGACCTTGTGAAAGATGCCTATGTCCAAGTGGACGAGCAACCAGATGGCGGTAAGTTTCAATCTCTATGGTTGCAAAACATCATAAGTCCCCATGTTTGAATCTGAGCTATCTCTCCCGTTTCTTGCAGAGTTTCACTCGGTTCATGATGACTGGAGTGCGAGAGGAACCACTCCCAGCAGCCACCTCATCCGGGGCCGACGCCGGTGTTCCCGTCCAAGGAGGAGTTCTATATCATGTACAAGCGTCGGCGTCGGTTGACCTCGGTAAGTTGCTAACTTGGCTAAGTTGCTAACTTGGTGTGACATGGCTAAGTTGCTAACTCCCTCCAACATGTAGGGATTGGGAGAATCCGGGAACGACACTCCTTGTGGTACGCCGATGCACCCCGGTCGCCATTCTCCTGGTGCTTCCGCCGAACCTCGGCATTTTTCTGGTTCCGGTGGCTCTCGTCGTGGTTCTACCTCCCGAGCACCGTCGAGATACAGCGGCCTCACTTCACCCACTCGGAGCTAGATCGTCTGTAGCTAGATCGTCACTCGGGTGGTGCACCACCATAGTTTCTACATTGTACTAGCTACATGACACATGCTATATGTGTAGAATGATCTATGTAGGATGACTATATGTACCGTATTGCTTGTGTGCTATATTTGTACTAAATTTGGGATTTGGTGCCATATTTGTGCTATATCCGTGATGTGAGCTATATGTGTGCAATTCGTATATGATACTTGCTATTTTATATGCAATTGCTGTGCAAATGGAGCAAAATCAGGAAAATTAAAAAAACTGGGCAGCAGTGTGTGCCGACGGTGTCACCGTCGGCACGAGCCCATAGCTGTGCCAAATGGCAGGGTCCAGTGCCGACGGTGACACCGTCGGCACAGCTGCTGCCCAGCGCGCGTTTTTCCCGGGTCAAATCAAAACGTTTTCCCGCCGGTTCGGGAAAAAAAAGATGAAACGCGTGCCGACGGTGAAACCGTCGCGCACAGTGGGCACGTTGACGGCAGCCGGCGTGACGGCGAGATGGGTGTGCCGACGATGGGCAGGCCGACGGCCACCGTCCAGCCGTCGGCGTACGCCTGTGCCGACGGTGTCATGCTACGCCGACGGTGCCCGCGCGAACCCCGACGCCATCTGTGCCGACGCCTGTACACCGACGGTCACCGTCGGCAGAGACGGTGCCGACTGTGGACTTACCTGTGCCGACGGTGCGGGGCCGTCGGCCCACGGCGTCTCCCCCGTAGTGGTGGTTTGTCGGAGGTAGCAATGATCCTTTAATTTGGAAGTGTGTCGTCGATTTCGACCTGTTCAGCCAAACCCTAGCTGCCACCGCTGTGCCGGATGCCTCCGAGCCCTCCCCCTCGAGCTCCACTAGCTTCCGTGGCGTTTTGGGCACGGCCATCCAACAACTTCACGGCTGAGATCATGGCCACCGCGATGTGCATGTGTGGCCCAACACATTCCATCGTTGCGACATGAAGATTCGACCGCAACCGCCTAGACATGAACTTCCCCGACGAGTCTCGGGCTGAAGCCGAGATGATATCTCTCCAATCGCGCCTTGTGACACACGAGACTAGAGGCGACACCACCGGGCGCATCAACGATTTTTCATCGTTGAGACAGATGAGATGGCCATGGAGAAATGGAGGGTGAATCACCCGGAAGATGTGCCGGTGGAGTTGGACTTCTGGCATGCGAGGAGGACAGAGACGGGCAGGGGGAGAGAGAGAAGGAGGAAAGGTGTGGTAGAGGGGCAGCTCGTCGGTCCGTTGACGATTGAAAACAACGACGACAAGTGGTTAGACCTCTTCCTCACTAGCGATGAGGATAGCGTCCGGGATACTAGTTAGTGATGTGTTACTAGTTTATCTTTTTTTTAACAAGTGTTAATATTTTATCAAGTTCTTCGAATATTTTGTTTGGGTCAATGAACTAGAATTAAATTATTTGTTTAGATGAAGTGTCGAGTATCTAGTATCGAACTAAAATGTATTTATCAATCTAGCATATATATCGACCATGTAGCCATGGAAGCGAAATTCGAGGCTTTGCCGTATTTTGTTTTCCTAAAGTTTATAGTATCAGCGTATTTTACATTAGTGCCACTAGCACGTCACTAAGGCCTTTTTTTTTTCTACACGGCCGATAGGCTTTTTGTTACTAGTGTTATATTTTACCCAACATGAACACTTTGTTTATTATCTTGTCCATAACATGAGCAGGAGACCAAAGAGTACATGAGTTGGTGAAGCGAATCCCCGTCGCCCGTTATTTCAGTTCGGGAGACTCACTCCTCAGTGGTCACCCGGATTGAATATTCCACTTCGAGCAGAGCAGCGGTTGACTACGAGAGTCGACACTCGACAGGAATATCCACTCCACTGATTGCCGTATTTTCAATTGGTTTTGTAATAAGCTTCTCTAGCAAGAACGGCTTGCCCGTCGTAAGCAGCATGTTTTCTATTCAGTCGGAACAGGTAAAATATTTTTGCCGTCTCTGAAACTCCTGCTGCGCAAACAAGAACTTATCGATTGGTAAGGTGATCAACCTACAAACCACACTTGTTTCCCTAGCGCATGACGCATATCCACTGTAGCATCTGTGTATCATTGTAGCATATGTGTACACTAGTAGAAAACCTCTCATCCATCTAAGACTTTAATACCGGTTCCCTTACGAACCGGTATTAAAGGTGGCATTTGTACCGGTTCGGACGCTCAGGCATTCGTACCGGTTCGTTACTGAGCTTCGTACCGGTTCGTGTTAGGAACCGGTACGAAAGGTCTTCGGCCAGAATGGCAGGTGAGGGTGGGGCCAAGGTTGGACCTTTGGTACCGGTTTGTGTTAGCAACCGGTACTAAAGGGTGCCGCATATGCTCACTGCCCCTCCCCGCCCCCGATCCATTCTCATTTTCATCTCTCTCACATTTCTAAAACTTTTGCACCTCTCACACTCCAACAAATTTTCATTCTTTCTCCACCATTTTAACAAGATTAACGACCTCCATCTATCCAAGGGTTAGCAATATCATCCTTTCTTCCGGCGTTCCTAATTTAGCTCATTTCTTTGGTAGTTTAACTCGTACTATTTTTCTAGTGCTAGCAAGGTGTTTGATGAAATGCCTAAGTTAGGGATTTTACTTTTTTATAATCAATTTGAGCTAAAATTATGGTATATTTTGTAGGTTTTAATTAGTATCATCCCCGTCCTCACCGCCGTCGATCGCTAGCGTCGTCCCCTAGCCGGCACCGTACAACCTCGGTGAGCCTCTTCTTTTTTATAAAAAAACTTAGTTTTATGTGATGAACTTGAATATTAATTAAGTTGGTCACTCATATATCCATGATGTTGTGTACTTAATGATTTTTGATATACATATAAAATGCAGATGAGTCGACAATGGATGTACGGTGACCGGTGCCATCCCGAGTTCATTACTGGCATGCATTATTTTCTCAACGTGGCTGAGGCAAACAGGCGGTCGAATAGTTTCATGTATTGTCTATGTAGTTCCTGTAAGAATATGAAGGATTACTCTACCTCGAAGACCCTTCACGTCCACCTGCTGGAGAATGGTTTCATGCCCAGCTATAATTGTTGGACCAAGCACGGAGAAAGAGGGGTTATATTGGAAGACAACGAAGAAGAAGAGGATAGTGACAACTATCCCTTATTCACGGAAGACGGTGGTAGTAGAATGGGGGAAGACGAAGCTGAAGAAGAGCTCATTTTCGATGAGCCGATTTTTGATGACCCGGATGACGATTTGGGTCGGGCCATTCTTGATGCGAAGATGAACTGCGGAAATGAAAAGGAGAGGTTGAAGTTGGAGAAAATGTTAGAGGATCACAACAAACTGTTGTACCCAAATTGCGAAAATGGTCAGAAAAAGCTGGGTACCACGCTGGAATTGCTGCGATGGAAGGCGAGAGAATGGTACTTCGACAAGGGATTTGAAAAGTTGCTGAAAATAATAAAGAAGATGCTTCCAGGGGAGAACGTGTTGCCCTCTAGCACGTACGAAGCAAAGAAGGTTGTCTGCCCTCTAGGATTAGAGGTGCGGAAGATACATGCATGCATCAATGATCGCATCCTCTACCGCGGGGAGTACGAGAATTTGAATGCATGCCCGGTATGTAGTGCATTGAGGTATAAGATCGGGCGAGATGACCCTGGCGATGTTGAGGGTGAGTCCACCCCGGGAAGAGGGTTCTGCGAAGGTGATGTGGTATGCTCCTATAATACCACGGTTGAAACGTTTGTTCCAGAACAAAGAGCATGCCAAGTTGTTGCGATGGCACATAGAGGACCGTAAGAAAGATGTGATGCTGAGACACCCCGCTGACAGGTCGCAGTGGAGAAAAATCGACAGAGAGTTCAAGTCATTTTCAGATGACGCAAGGAACTTAAAATTTGGTCTAAGTACAGATGGCTTTAATCCTTTCGGGGAGCAGAGCTCCGGTCATAGCACCTGGCCAGTGACTCTATGTATCTATAACCTTCCTCCTTGGTTGTGCATGAAGCGGAAGTTCATTATGATGCCAGTGCTCATCCAGGGCCCGAAGCAACCAGGCAACGACATTGATGTGTACCTGAGGCCATTGGTTGAAGAACTTTTAGAGTTGTGGCGTGACGAAGGTGTACCTGTGTGGGATGAGCACGAACAAAAGGAATTTAACCTACGAGCGTTGTTATTTGTAACCATCAATGATTGGCCTCGCTCTTGGTAACATTTCAGGGCAGTCAAACAAGAGATACAATGCATGCACACACTGTTTAGGTGAGACTGATAGTAATTATTTGGGAAACAAGAATGTCTACCTGGGGCATCGTCGATTTCTTCCAAAACAACATCACGTAAGAAAGAGAGGAAAGCATTTCATAGCAATAGGCGAGGAATTGGCGGGATTTTTCCTTCGGGACGTCATACCACCACTCGCAGAGTACCACTATAAATGAAGATGTACATGTTACATATATAGTTGACTCGAAGAGTACCACTATGCTACATGTAATAGACATATATAGAGTACGCCTCGGAGAGTACCACTATGCATGAAGATCATCTTCATGCATAGTGCTACTTAATTTGCGATCTTATGCAATAACATGTGTGTTATATTATATGCACCAACTTGCTATGCATCATCTTGATCTTCATGTACTACCTAAACCCAAGCGCGTTTCTGGTGCATCGACGCGATATGAAACAAACCGATATCCCTAAACCCCTCCAAAAACCCTAAAAAGCCAATTCTCTGCCGCGGCAGAGATTTGGGAAAATTCCTCGCCGCGGGTGGGAACCTTTGGTACCGGTTCGTATTACCAACCGGTACCAAAGCTCCTTGGCCCTGAGCTCTCCTGGTGGCCCACGTGGAGGGCCTTTTATACCGGTTCGTAAGCAACCGGTACGAAAGGGGGGGGAGGCTTTAGTGCCGGATAATTAATACCGGTTGCTCAACCGGTACTAAAGCCCCTCTGGAACCGGTACTGATGAGAGATTTTCTACTAGTGGTATCACTCGTAGTTGCAACTAAGTTTTTTTCAGTTGCAAATGTTTTGAACCGTTAAATTTGCTTTGTGATTCGTGCTAGTCAAGGATTGTAACATATGTTGCAATGAGATTTGATGACGTCATCTGACTCAGAACTAACTTACTTCTTAGTAGACTGGAAACTAGTCAGACCTCTTTTTAATGGGTTAAGTTAAATATCTGTTTTATCAAACCAGTAGATTGAACTATAAACAACTACTACATCGGTTTCAAAACATACTTTCAAAAGGACTTGCATTTCGAAATGAAGATAACATAATAGAAATCATCTAAAAATACATTTGACGATGTATGTAACGATATTAATATTTTCTTGTACATCTGTAAACTTAGTTAAACATTGCACAGTTCGACCTTTAAAAATTAGATTTGTTTATTGGAATGGAGCTGATAGGTCCTAACCATGTCAGGCAACGCAAAGACTGATCCCAGAAACCCCATTTCAAAATCGTTAGGGCTTGTTTACTTGTAGTGTATTACAGGGGATCGAAGAGAATTATTCCGAATCCCAAAAAAATTCGAATAGTACGTTTACTTCTTCCGGTTTGGGTGGAATAATTTTATAATATTTTTCTAATTCCTTGTTTTTTTTGCCTAGATTTAAAACTCTACCTCATCTAGTGTATTAAAAAAAAGATTACTTGAGGGGATACTAAAGGATTCGATGAACACAAAATTTCCTCTCATTCCAAACTACTCAGAGGTGGAAATATGAGAAAAGTAAACAAAGGCTACACTAATGGACGTACCCACGACTGGATTTGACATGGTTGTTTCTCTAGATCATCTTTTGGAGTGGTTGTTAGTGTCGCACGGCCGGCCGTGTGATAAAGCTTAAGTTGAATGGTAGCTAGCCTTTTTTGGGCAGCGGATAAGGCAGGGACTACTCCCCGCCACTATACAACCCAGCTTTGACTTGACATGCGTGGCAAAGCTCGATCACTTGGAGTCTTGGACTGTGTTGGTGGATATTGCTGTCATGGAGTTGGAGCAATACGCAGCAACAGTGGGTCGTACTACTGGGATTACGAGCGTGCAGGTGCAACAAAGTGACCTCAAGCACCAGAGGGGAGAGATCAAGCAGGTGAGCGACTCCTCGGTCCATGCATGTTTACATGCTGCCAAATGGTACCTCTGAGGGCGTCACTGCACACTGATTCCCTCTTGCTCCTGAACCACGAAACAACGGTGCTGGTACTGTACGTAGCATCCCTCTCTAGCATTTTTACCAAACGTGCAAGAGAAGAAATGTGACCTTACTTTCATCACTTCCCTTTCTTCCCCGGTTCCTCCAAAATTACTGATTGTTAGGCGATCTCGAGTTGCCCTCTCATTCATCTCGGACACTGAATTTGTTTGTCTTGTTTCGTTTGGGTTGGGCGTGGACACAAAATCCATTGTTCTGTCTCCTTTGCCTGTTAGGGTTGGGGTTAGACCCAACCGCTGGATTCGTTCTCTTAATAATATTTGATATACGGAGTATAAGAAAACATAATTTACATAGGCCGAATAAAACAATAAAAACTTAAATAAAAATAAAATAAATCCTAAATGACTAGGGTTTGCGCATTGGTGCCTAATCCTCATCGGGAGGTCGATTAAGACCGACAACTCCCATGACCAAGGCTAGTACGCCTAGAGGGGGGAGGGGGGTGGGGGCTCAGTGTCCTCCTTCACGCCCGTCTTCGTTGGCGGCCCATCATCATGACCATCGTTGTTATTTTCGTCGCTGTCGTCGCCACCATCGTTGTCGACGTGCAGATACTCGGCGTCACCTAGGTACGTACACAATGGCCCGTGGGTTGAACTCCAATGAGCCAAACATGTCCTTGGTGCATGCAGGGTCGCTACGCAGATCGGGAGGAAGGAGGACACGCAGGAGGCGGAACTCATCACGCCGTTCTAGCTCTTCTTGCGGCAAAGGTGGCATCAACACCCTCCGCTAATTGAGAAGCCAACATGTGGGCAAGTTGACGTCAAGCCACGTCACGGTCGTCCCCTTCTCCCACAGGTGCCACGTCGCATTGACGTGGAAGTAGCATCGGCACCGCTTGATACGTCTCCAACGTATCTATAATTTCCGATGTTCCATGCTTGTTTTATGACAATACCAACATGTTTTGTTCACACTTTATATCATTTTCATGCATTTTCTGGAACTAACCTATTAACAAGATGCCGAAGTGCCAGTTCCTATTTTCTGCTGTTTTTGGTCTCAGAAATCCTAGTAACGAAATATTCTCGGAATCGGATGAAATCAACGCCCAGGTTCCTATTTTTCCCGGAACCATCCAGAACACCCGAGAGCCGCCAGAGGGGAGCCCTGGGGGCCCCACACCACACCCTGGCGCGGCCAGAGGGGGGGCCGCGCCGCCCATTATTAGTATACCTGGCTCGGCCCAATATGGAGAAGACCCAATATGGAGAAGGCCCAACAAGGCAACCCGAAGAAGTAGTCGACTAGGACTCTTGTAAAACCCTAGGCTGGTTGCATATATAAAGTTAGCCAGGGCACCCGAAATAGAGAGGACAACAGATAGACAGAATATAGACAATATAGCTCCGCCTATGGCGGCACCCTGTAAACACATCTATGATCATATACTGGATTGCTAGCAGCACGTAGGGATCCTCCACCGAGGGGACCCGAAGCTGGGTACGTCGTGTGCCTAATCTCGCTCCCGGAATCTCCATCGTCGCTCCTCCCAATCTACAATACGTAGGCATTGCCGAGGTGATCCCTCGTCAATTGGCGCCGTCTGTGGGAATCGCGGCGACTGGATTTCGTTATCCGGGCGGGATCCTTCGTCGTCAACGATCCTGAAAATTCCGACTTCGCCAACAACAGCATCTACAAAATCGGGAGATCAAAAAATTCGGATCTAATCTGATGAACTATGCAGCTAGCGATGCCCCGCAGTGCACAAAGTTCAATCCTTGTACGACTGCTGCCAAGGTGAGATAGTATGCTTTTGTATGACGATGAATTATTCTCTTTTGGCTGCAGTCGGGATCCTGATCAAAGAGAAAGGAGCAGAGCATCCCAATCCAAGCAACAAGGCACCGGTCTATGCACAAACTCCTAAGGAAATAAATCTGTCACGACAAAACAGATCAACTCTGGCAATCCACCACGTGACTCGTTTGGATTTCTATTCAATCTCTCTCTTTCACTTTACTTGGTTCTAATCCTACGTACACGTATACATATACTTATATTTTGTATGCATATGTTCAATCGGGAGCAACCGGATGTAGCACTTCGCGGAACACAGGTCGATTTATTCATGGAGTCAAGCCAATCATGGGACGCGCACATGCATGAGATGTACGACTCTTGCCTTGTGACATTGGCCGACATAACAGTTCAATCAGGTTGTACATAGGTAAGCAATCGTATATCCGAAGTGTCATGATCCCGTCGCGCACTCGCCACATGAAGACGCCGGCACAGATTTACCGTCGCGAATTCGTTATCCAACACAAGAAATCAGGTGCTATATTTTCAGTTAGTTACTTTTCGCAAATTTGTTTGTCTAAATATTTTTGCTCGTACTATTATTTGCGCACAGTTTTTTTTTGCGCCATAATATAATTACAGATCAGAACAAGTTTCGACGACTTCGCCACGTACAGTCGCATGCTCGAGGGCTCGCCTGCTGTTAACCCGACAACGCGCACTCTCCTTGCCCAGGGGCTCGCCCGTCGCGAACTCGAAGATTCACTCCTCTAGGCTGATTACTTCGGCTGAGCGCAGCACGGTTCCACTTCATTGGCTGCGTCCGCTTTATCGACTCCGTCAGTCGGAGGACCTGCTCTCATGTCGGCTCCGCCGCACCCGATAAAAAGATAAGTGTTCCTCTTTCAAGAGTCGATTATTATTTACTTTCGTCACGCCGGAATACTCGGGGCTGCACCTTTACTTCGTTACCACAAATATACTCGGTTACTTGGTGAATTTCTTTTCTCCGGCTCTGGATATATCTTCCCCGGCTTAGTGAAATTATCTTCTTCGGCTCAGTGGATTCATCTTCTTCGGCTTATTGGATTTTTTCTTCGTCGGATTCATCTTATAAGGTTATAATTGGTTTTCTCTAATACAATAATACCCGACGCAGTTCCGGGTCAGTGGATTTATGAATATTACTGGGTTTATTTTCTTTGGGTCAATGGATTCATCTTATATGGTCATCCTGGATTCATCTTCTATGGTTATTATTGGAAATATTTTCTTCGGGTCAATGGATTCATCTTATATGGTTATCTTGGATTCATCTTCTACGGTTATGACTGGATTTACTTTCTTCGGGTCAATGGATTCATCCTTTACGATATCAGCGGATTCATCTTCAATATATGCTTCATGGTTAATGGCGTAATCTTCAACGCGGATTCATCTCAAGTACTTCATCTCGGATTTCATCCTTAATGGCCTTATTTCGGCGACACGGATAATACTCGGGGACTCGACAACGACTTCGCCCCGAGTAACAACTGTAACACGGCGTCTAAGCAAAAATCATGACATCACCCCAGCAAAGCTCGGGGGCTCGGATATTTCTTCATCAATAATTTCGCGGCCTCCACTTTTGCTATTTGGTGGTTTCTACTTTGGCTAGATTTCTTATCTACACCCGAAGACTTCATCATGCATAGACTTCGTCGTATCCAAAAAAAGCTAAGTGTTCTTTTATTTTGCACAAAGTTGATTATCGTTTACTTTCGTCGCACCCGACACTTGGGGGCTGCGCGGCATATATTCATTTTACATATCATCGAATCTTAGCATCTGACACCGCATGCGAAAAAGAGAGTCAAGGGAAAGATAGAAAAAGTTTTTTATTTGTGCAGGAGAAAGCAAAATTCAAAGTATATAAGAGAGAACCCGACGAAATTGTCTACAGGGAGAACTCGACGAAATTGTCTTCAAGTAAGAACAGGACCCGAAGAATTATCTTCAAGGAGGTCCCGAAAAATTATCTTCAAGGAGGTCCCGAAGAATTATCTTCAAGGAGGTCCCGAAAAATTATCTTCAAGGAGGTCCCGAAGAATTATCTTCAAGGAGGTCCCGAAGAATTATCCTCAAGGAGGTCCCGAAAAATTATCCTCAGGGAGGACCCGAAATATTGGCCTCAAGGAGGACCCGAAGAAATTTTCCTGAGGGAGGAACTCGATGAAATTATCATCAAGGAGAAAAAAAAAAGAGGATGGACAAATCTTCGGGTCCATTGACTCGTCATTTGTTTTGAGCAAAAGCATCGACGATGTGCCTGACGACAATATAGAAGAACCCAATATATTCGGCTGTCTCATCACGCCCGAGAAAAATATAGAAGAACCCGCAAAATGGGTCATTGCATCAGCCGAACAAGGCACTCGACAATATATTCTCAGAACGCCAAAGTTGCGGTCAATTTCTGAATGCCGCAAATTTGCGAAGGTAAGACCCCAGATCCGTTCTGCTGGGCGTGGCATCGCCGAAGACTGCGCTCTGCTACTTTTATCCGTATCAACAGATACGAAGAAAAATCCTAACGGACGCGTTAGGTACCCGATAAATTTTACTGGGACTCGACAGAATGGTAAGACCTTAAGCGGCACTTGTCGAAGTTTACACCGAGTATCCCGAGATCATGTCCAGGGACGTGATCTTGAAGTAGGTTTTTGCGGATTGCCACTAGAGCAGTTAACTAGTACCTGATCCGTCAGATGAACTAGCCCCAACTACCATTATCCCTGTACAAAATATAAGTTCGTATGCAAAGATATATGGTAAAGTTCAGAGTTATCGAAAAAATATAAAGGTGGAGATTTTCCCTGACTCTACGATTCAAGCAAAATCTCGGGGGCTACTCTTATCGAGAGCATTGTTCACCCTATCGGTAAGATACAAGAAAGAGGAAAAATTGTGGAGTTGATTAAGAGCAAGTTGAGCCTACACCCAAGTGCAAACACTTGGCTGTAGCCTCGGGGGCTACTCCCATCGGGAGCGCTGGGCGCGCGCCCGATAGAAAATGACTTCGACAGCATCTTCGACAATCAAGCTTTGTAGACTCAACTCGATTCTACGATTCGAGTGGAGTCTACTCCCATCGGGAGCCCATGGATTTCATCAAGTCCTCCAGAAATATAGTTAAGTTCTTCATCGAGTAGTACAACTTGAGTCTATGCCCAAGTGCAAGCACTTGCCCATAGACTCGGGGGCTACTCCCATCGGGAGCGCTGCCGCGCACCCGATAATTTTAAGAATCGTCGACATCATCTACGCTACACATGATCTACGACATGGACCTCGCCTTGTACTTCGGAGATGGTTATGCTTGGAGTTTCTACGCAAGTCTTCGACTTCCCTATAAACTCGGGGGCTACTGACATGGGCATACCCTCCGGGTACCCATTATTAGTATACCTGGCTCGGCCCAATATGGAGAAGACCCAATATGGAGAAGGCCCAACAAGGCAACCCGAAGAAGTAGTCGACTAGGACTCTTGTAAAACCCTAGGCTGGTTGCATATATAAAGTTAGCCAGGGCACCCGAAATAGAGAGGACAACAGATAGACAGAATATAGACAATATAGCTCCGCCTATGGCGGCACCCTGTAAACACATCTATGATCATATACTTGGATTGCTAGCAGCACGTAGGGATCCTCCACCGAGGGGACCCGAAGCTGGGTACGTCGTGTGCCTAATCTCGCTCCCGGAATCTCCATCGTCGCTCCTCCCGAAACCCTAATCTACAATACGTAGGCATTGCCGAGGTGATCCCTCGTCAGCCCCCCAGAAGCCCTCCTGCGCCGCATCTTCGCCTATATAAAGCCCCTGGATCGAAAACCCTGATGCGTTCGACGAAAACCACAGAAACCTTCCAGAGCCGCCGCCATCGCGGAGCCAAGATCTGGGGGACAGGAGTCTCTGTTCCGGCACCCTGCCGGAACGGGAAAGTGCCCCCGGAAGGCTTCTCCATCGACACCGCTGCCATCTCCATCGCCATCTTCATCACCGCTGCTGCTCCCATGAGGAGGGAGTAGTTCTCCATCGAGGCTCGGGGCTGTACCGGTAGCTATGTGGTTAATCTCTCTCCATGTACTTCAATACCATGATCTCATGAGCTGCTTTACATGATTGAGATTCATATGAGTTTTGTATCACTATTCATCTATGTGCTACTCTAGCAATGTTATTAAAGTAGTCCTATTCCTCCTGCACGTGTGTAAAGGTGACGAGTGTGTGCACCGTGTTAGTACTTGGTTTATGCTATGATCATGATCTCTTGTAGATTGCGAAGTTAACTATTGCTATGATAATATTGATGTGATCTATTCCTCCTACATATGCATGAAGGTGACGAGTGTGCATGCTATGTTAGTTCTTGGTTTAGTCTATTGATCTATCTTACACTATAAGGTTACTTAAACATGAGCATTATTGTGGAGCTTGTTAACTCCGGCATTGAGGGTTCGTGTAATCCTACGCAATGTGTTCATCATCCAACAAAAGTGTAGAGTATGCATTTATCTATTCTGTTATGTGATCAATGTTGAGAGTGTCCACTAGTGAAAGTCTAATCCCTAGGCCTTGTTCCTAAATACTGCTGCGTTACTACCGCTTGTTTACTGTTTTACTGTGTTACTACTGCTGCAATACTACCACCATCAACTACACGCCAGCAAGCTATTTTCTGGCACCATTGCTACTGCTCATACTTATTCATACCACCTGTATTTCACTATCTCTTCGCCGAACTACTGCACCTATTAGGTGTGTTGGGGACACAAGAGACTTCTTGCTTTGTGGTTGCAGGGTTGCATGAGAGGGATATCTTTGACCTCTTCCTCCCCGAGTTCGATAAACCTTGGGTATCCACTTAAGGGAAAACTTGCTGCTGTTCTACAAACCTCTGCTCTTGGAGGCCCAACACCGTCTACAGGAAAGGAGGGGGAACGTAGACATCAAGCACTTTTACGGCGCCGTTGCCGGGGAGGGAAGGTAAACGGCACTCACACATTGGCAAGCCCGGCAACTAAGCACTTTTCCTCCCTCGTCAACTACGCGCCAAGCACTTTTCCGGCGCCGTTGCCGGGGAGGAAAGGTAAAAGGCACTCATACTTCGGTTCCAGGTAAAGTACTTTTCTGGCGCCATTGTGTTTGTGCTCGAAGCTATTTCCTTTAGATCCTGCAATTGCATCTTTTTGTTTCTTGTTTACACTAGTTAGGCATAATGGAAAACAACAAAAAAATTGGTGAGCTTTTTAATCTTTTTCCTGATTTAGAATTGTTTGATGCGAAAATTAAAAAACCTATGGAACCTTATTTGCATGCTAGTAGCGATGTTATTAGTATGAATGCAATTACTGCTAATACTATGGATAAGTCTAAACTTGGGGAAGCTAGTTTATATAAGAATAATCTTTTTTGCTCCTCAGCTTTGGAAGAAATATTTTGCTCTGATAATGCTTTATCTCCCATATGCGATAACTCTAATGATGTTTCTGATATTTTAAATCCACCTGCTGAAAGTATTCCGTATAAAATACCTATGAAAATTATCGAATGTGTTATGGACAACCACTATAAAGGGGATGGAACTGTCCATCCTAGAGATCATTTACTGTTTTTGCACGAATTATGCGGGTTATTCAAGTGTGCAGGTATCTCTATGGATGAAGTGAGGAAGAAGCTATTCTCTGTTTCGCTGTCTGGTAAAGCGGCGCATTGGTATAAATTGTTGGAGAATAGACATTCTCTTGGTTGGGAGGAAATTGCATCTCTCTTTTATTCTAAATTTTATCCTCCTCATGAAGTGCATATTGATAGGAATTATATTTATAACTTTTATCCTCGTGATGGAGAGAGTATTTCTCAAGCGTGGGGAGACTGAAGTCACTAATGCTCAAATGTCCCATTCATGAGCTCCCCCGTAATGTTATTGTTAACAATTTTTATGCGAGGCTTTCAGGACAACACAAGGACTATCTGGACGCGTGTTCGGAGGGATCTTTCACAAGCAAGGAGGTTGAAGCTAGGTGGGATCTTCTTGATCGGATTGAGGACAACGCTGAAGGATGGGAGAACGACAAAGGTAAAGAGTCGGTATAAATTATGATTATGAATGCATTGAAGCTTTTATGGATACCGATAAATTTCGAAATATGAGTGCTACTTATGGTCTTGACTCTCAAGTTGCTGCAAATCTTTATAAAGCCTTTGCTTCTCATTTTGAATTGCCTAAAAATAATTTTGATAAGTATCATGAACCTTTTAAAGAGGCTTGCATGAAGAATGAAATTGTTGTTAATTATTGCAATAAGCATGCTCAAACTCCTAAGAATGCCATTTCCTATAAGCATGTTAATTTTTGTGGAATACATAGACCTTGTGGAATTAATCAAATCAAAGATGAATATTGTATCCATCATGCTAATGAAAAAACTAGAAAGTGGTTTAGGGCTCTAGATGATCTTGGTAAAAAAGTTTGCGCCCTCTATCCTTTTATTTGTGAAGTTTGCCATGAAGTGGGTCATTTTAATTTTCAATGCTCCTCCAATGATAATTTGAACCCAATGAGTGCTGCAAATTTGTATTGTGATGATGAAATTACTCCTAATCAGCATGATGAACTTACTTTATTTTTGGGGTGTGAAGAACTGTCGAGAAAAATCTCTTTGTTACATATGAGTGATCTTGATATTGATGATGTCCTACATGGGTGATTTTCTTATTGCATTGATAATAGCCATACAAATACTTACATACAAAATATTTTAGAAGATGACACCTTGCCAAAATATGATAGGACCGCTGTGTGTTTTCAACTAATTAATGAAAAGGAGGGATCCTCCCAAGTTTCTTCTATTGTTTCTGAAAGTAAATCAGGTTATGCGGACAAGCCACCCTTCAAGCCTCTCCCTCCTGAAGAAGGGAACGAGGAAAAGGAGAAGGAGAGGAAGAAGAAGGGAACGAAGAAGAAGAAGAAGAATAAGGGGAATAAAAAGAAAGAGGTAACAGCATATCCCGCGTATATGAGATAACGATAGGTAACCGTAAGTATGTTGCTCCCGATGATTATTGTGATAATGAATCTGAATACGATGATCTTCCTATGCCCTTTACATACATTAGCAATCATGATTTGAATGAGCACACTACTTTTGATATTGCAAATCTCTGGGAAATTAATTCTGAAAATGATGATGATAATGATTGCCATAGTGTCAGTGCTATCCATGCTTCCTCCCATAATGATATAGAAAGCTTTAAGCTTGGGGAAGAGGTGTTTGAAAATCCTTTTGCTACTGATCATTATGTGTTTGATACATCTCCTTCTAATAACAATGATGGTATGGTCATAGATAAACCGACTGTGAAAGATAACTATTCTATTTCTTATGATGACACGGTGCCTCCGATCTTTGATGATTATTATAAAGAATGCTATGATATAGGTTATAATTATCCTTATGAAACTTGTCATAGTCATGATTGGATTACCAAAAACAATTCTTTTAATATGCAACGTGTTTACCATGTTCAAATTCTTGATAATAATCTTGCTCCAATTACTATTAATGAGAATAACTCTTCTTATGCCAAAATTAATGATACTTCTATGCATATGAACCATGATAAGAATGTTTTAAGTGATGGGTATATTGTGGATTTCATCAATGATGCTACTGAAAGTTATTATGAGAGAGGGAAATATGGTTATATGCATCTTAATAATATTAAGTTTCCCCTCTTTATGTTGAGAATCTTGAAGTTACTCGTGTTTTATCCTCTTATGCTTGTCACTTTGTTCTTCATGAATTCATTTGTGTACAAGATTCCTCTTCATAGGAAGCATGTTAGACTTAAATTTGTTTTGAATTTGCCTCTTGAAGCTCTCTTTTGCTTCAAATACTATTTCCCGCGAATGGATTATTAAAACTGCTGAGCCCATCTTAATGGCTATAAAGAAAGAACTTCTTGGGAGATAACCCATGTGTTATTTTGCTACAGTACTTTGTTTTATATTTGTGTCTTGGAAGTTGTTTACTACTGTAGCAACCTCTCCTTATCTTAGTTTTGTGTTTTGTTGTGCCAAGTAAAGCCGTTGATAGAAAAGTAAGTACTAGATTTGGATTACTGCGCAGTTCCAGATTTCTTTGCTGTCACGAATCTGGGTCCACCTCCCTGTAGGTAGCTCAGAAAATTAAGCCAATTTACGTGCATGATCCTCAGATATGTACGCAACTTTCATTCAATTTGAGCATTTTCATTTGAGCAAGTCTGGTGCCATTTTAAAATTCGTCAATACGAACTGTTCTGTTTTGACAGATTCTGCCTTTTATTTCGTATTGCCTCTTTTGCTATGTTGGATGAATTTCTTTGATCCACTAATGTCCAGTAGCATTATGCAATGTCCAGAAGTGTTAAGAATGATTGTGTCACCTCTGAGCATGAGAGTTTTTGATTATGCACTAACCCTCTAATGAGTTTGTTTCGAGTTTGGTGTGAAGGAAGTTTTCAAGGGTCAAGAGAGGAGGATGATATACCATGATCAAGGAGAGTGAAAGCTCTAAGCTTGGGGATGCCCCGGTGGTTCACCCCTGCATATATCAAGAAGACTCAAGCTGTCTAAGCTTGGGGATGCCCAAGGCATCCCCTTCTTCATCGACAAATTATCAGGTTCCTTCTCTTGAAACTATATTTTTATTCGGTCACATCTTATGTGCTTTACTTGGAGCGTCCGTATGCTTTTGTTTTTGTTTGTGTTTGAATAAATGCTTGTGTGGGAGAGAGACACGCTCCGCTGGTTCGTATGAACACATGTGTTCTTAGCTCATAATATTCATGGCGAAGGTTGAAACTGCTTCGTTAAATTATTATATGGTTGGAATTGGAAAATGCTACATGTAGAAATTGGTGTGATGTCTTGAATAATGTGATACTTGGCAATTGTTGTGCTCTTGTTTAAGCTCTTGCATCATATACCTTGCAGCCATTAGTGAGGAAATACATAGAGCTTGTTAAAATTTGGGTTTGCATGAGTGGTTTCTCTAGAGTCTAGATATTTTCTAGTAAGATGTTTGAACAACAAGGAAGACGATGTATAGTTTTATAATGCTTGTAATATGACTTTTATGTGAGTTTTGCTGTACTAGTTCGTGCTTGTGTTTGCTTCAAACAACCTTGCTAGCCTAAACCTTGTATCGAGAGGGAATACTTCTCATGCATCCAAATCCTTGAGCCAACCACTATGCCATTTGTGTCCACCATACCTACCTACTACATGGTATTTTCTCGCCATTCCAAAGTAAATTGCTTGAGTGCTACCTTTAAAATTCCATCATTCACCTTTGCAATATATAGCTCATGGGACAAATAGCTTAAAAACTATTGTGGTATTGAATATGTAATTATGCACTTTATCTCTTATTAAGTTGCTTGTTGTGCGATAACCATGTTCACTGGGGACGCCATCAACTATTCATTGTTGAATTTCATGTGAGTTGCTATGCATGTCCGTCTTGTCTCGAAGTAAGAGAGATCTACCACCCTATGGTTAAGCATGCATATTGTTAGAGAAGAACATTGGGCCGCTAACTAAAGCCATGATCCATGGTGGAAGTTTCAGTTTTGGACATATATCCTCAATCTCATATGAGAAAATTATTAATTGTTGTTACATGCTTATGCATAAAAGAGGAGTCCATTATCTGTTGTCTATGTTGTCCCGGTATGGATGTCTAAGTTGAGAATAATCAATAGCGAGAAATCCAATGCGAGCTTTCTCCTTAGACCTTTGTACAGTCGGCATAGAGGTACCCCTTTGTGACACTTGGTTAAAACATGTGCATTGTGATGATCCGGTAGTCCAAGCTAATTAGGACAAGGTGCGGGCACTATTAGTATACTATGCATGAGGCTTGCAACTTGTAAGATATAATTTACATGATACATATGCTTTATTACTACCGTTGACAAAATTGTTTCATGTTTTCAAAATAAAAACTCTAGCACAAATATAGCAATCGATGCTTTCCTCTTTGAAGGACCATTCTTTTACTTTTATTGTTGAGTCAGTTCACCTATCTTTCTCCACCTCAAGAAGCAAACATTTGTGTGAACTGTGCATTGATTCTTATATACTTGCTTATTGCATTTGTTATATTGCTTTGCATTGACAACTATCCATGAGATATACATGTTACAAGTTGAAAGCAACCGCTGAAACTTAATCTTCCATTGTGTTGCTTCAATGTCTCTACTATGAATTTATTGCTTTATGAGTAACTCTTATGCAAGACTTATTGATGCTTGTCTCGAAAGTACTATTCATGAAAAGTCTTTGCTATATGATTCACTTGTTTACTCATTGCATTTACATTGTTTCGAATCGCTGCATTCATCTCATATGCTTTACAATGGTATGATTAAGATTATGTTGGTAGCATGTCACCTCAGAAATTATCTTTTATCGTTTACCTACTCGAGGACGAGTAGGAACTAAGCTTGGGGATGCTGATACGTCTCCAACGTATCTATAATTTCCGATGTTCCATGCTTGTTTTATGACAATACCAACATGTTTTGTTCACACTTTATATCATTTTCATGCATTTTCTGGAACTAACCTATTAACAAGATGCCGAAGTGCCAGTTCTCGTTTTCCGCTGTTTTTGGTCTCGAAATCCTAGTAACGAAATATTCTCGGAATCGGACGAAATCAACGCCCAGGTTCCTATTTTTCCCGGAACCATCCAGAACACCCGAGAGCCGCCGGAGGGGAGCCTCGGGGGCCCCACACCACACCCCCGGCGCGGCCGGAGGGGGGCCGCGCCGCCCTATGGTGTGGGCCCCCAGAAGCCCTCCTGCGCCGCCTCTTCGCCTATATAAAGCCCCTGGATCGAAAACCCTGATGCGTTCGACGAAAACCACAGAAACCTTCCAGAGCCGCCGCCATCGCGGAGCCAAGATCTGGGGGACAGGAGTCTCTGTTCCGGCACCCTGCCGGAACGGGGAAGTGCCCCGGAAGGCTTCTCCATCGACACCGCTGCCATCTCCATCGCCATCTTCATCACCGCTGCTGCTCCCATGAGGAGGGAGTAGTTCTCCATCGAGGCTCGGGGCTGTACCGGTAGCTATGTGGTTAATCTCTCTCCATGTACTTCAATACCATGATCTCATGAGCTGCTTTACATGATTGAGATTCATATGAGTTTTGTATCACTATTCATCTATGTGCTACTCTAGCAATGTTATTAAAGTAGTCCTATTCCTCCTGCACGTGTGTAAAGGTGACAGTGTGTGCACCGTGTTAGTACTTGGTTTATGCTATGATCATGATCTCTTGTAGATTGCGAAGTTAACTATTGCTATGATAATATTGATGTGATCTATTCCTCCTACATATGCATGAAGGTGACAGTGTGCATGCTATGTTAGTTCTTGGTTTAGTCTATTGATCTATCTTACACTATAAGGTTACTTAAACATGAGCATTATTGTGGAGCTTGTTAACTCCGGCATTGAGGGTTCGTGTAATCCTACGCAATGTGTTCATCATCCAACAAAAGTGTAGAGTATGCATTTATCTATTCTGTTATGTGATCAATGTTGAGAGTGTCCACTAGTGAAAGTCTAATCCCTAGGCCTTGTTCCTAAATACTGCTGCGTTACTACTGCTTGTTTACTGTTTTACTGTGTTACTACTGCTGCAATACTACCACCATCAACTACACGCCAGCAAGCTATTTTCTGGCACCGTTGCTACTGCTCATACTTATTCATACCACATGTATTTCACTATCTCTTCGCCGAACTACTGCACCTATTAGGTGTGTTGGGGACACAAGAGACTTCTTGCTTTGTGGTTGCAGGGTTGCATGAGAGGGATATCTTTGACCTCTTCCTCCCTGAGTTCGATAAACCTTGGGTATCCACTTAAGGGAAAACTTGCTGCTGTTCTACAAACCTCTGCTCTTGGAGGCCCAACACTGTCTACAGGAAAGGAGGGGGAACGTAGACATCACCGCTCAGTGCAGTTGCCGCCTCCTTGCAAGTACCCCGCCTCGTGTTCGTTCCAGCATTTCTTCCATGGCTAGGACTTGCCCATCGAGCGCATTTCTTCGAGTTGTTTCTTTCTTTGGGTGCGGCAATTGCGAGGGGTGTTTGTGGGCAAACGGAAGCCGCAACCTCACGCCTTAAGAAGGACGCTCTCACTAGCCCGCCATCAATGTCGGCACTACCCTCCGAGCAGACATGGTAGAACGCGAAGCAGGTGGAATTGATGGTGGCGCGCGCATAAGCCCATAGGATCTCCGCGTGCCAGTTGTGGCGCGTAGAAGGCAAAATGGGCGCGGACAGGGCAGAAGAAGCAAGATACGAGCGCGGTCTAGGTCGCATCGGCGCCGGTGCATTTGCATCCCAAATTTTGATCTGGAATGGATCACCGCGGAAACATTGGTTTGTTTGTGTCGGATAGCTAGGCTAGATTTTTTCAAATCCTCGTGTCCACGTCGAGCAAAACAATTTTTTTGGCTGAGATCAAATACAGACCATCGGTCACTTATTTAGAACTCAAACAAAATTTGCATGATGTTCAATTATGACGACGAGAACAAATCTGGAGTACAGTATACTACTATTCTTTAGTATACTACTATTTTTTGTGGTTCTATCTGATAACGTTGGAGCTTACAATTTGGTATTAATCCTTCTCTTAAGCAAAAGACCACAGCAGCCCGACCTAACCTCCCGACCTAACCTCCTGGGTCGGCCCCGTCTGGGCGATCCTGGAGGATCCAAGCCGCCGCCTCCTCTGCAGTCCGCTCCTCTCCGACCCCGCTTGGCCGCTGCCGCTGCCCTCGCCGGCAGCGGTGGCGGCACCCTCTCACCAAGGGCGGAGGGCTGGGGAGGGCGCGTACGGCTTCGCATCTGGGTGTGGGGGCGAGGTGTCGGCGGGTCTGGGTGTTCTGCGGTGGAGGATTGTGGTGGCGGCGCGGAGATGGGGCAGCTGTTGGTGGCTAGTGGCCGCGACGGGGTCCCGGTGGCAGCGGCGGCTCTCTAGGCCGCTTTCGCTGCTTGGGCCGATCCCGCCCGACTGTAGCCAAACAGGTTGTCTTCCTCGGTTGCATCACTTCTCCTCCTCTGCCGTTGGCCGATGGCGTGGGGGCTGGTGGCACAGCTGCTTCAATAAAGGTGGTTGTCCTAGGGTTCCTCTTGCGCGAAGAGGAAGATCTACCTGAGTGGGTCCTTTTTTCATCTGGCCGGAGTGTGGAGTTCCGGAAAGCACCACCGGCGAGTGTAACAATGCACATATTGCCTGGAGTTTGTCGGATATGGTGGTATTCGGTCGTGCCCACCCATGAGTTTATTCTGACCATTTGGTTTTGGAGGGAGCGACACGAAGCTCTGCTCTTTCTGGCCATACAGTGACATTGGTCCTGGGTGAAGTCTGAGGCGGAGAATATCATGATGGCCGGATTTGGAGGTCTAGCAATGGAGGTCAAAGTCTTTGCGCTCGTGAGGAACTTGCTTGGTGTTTTGGGCTTGCGGCAGCAGTATGAAAGTGGAGGCGGCAACACAGGTGAAGTTCAGTATCCTTCCATATAGGATGAAAATCCAAGGTCTGGCCTTAATTGGTTGTGCCTGGTAATGACCTTGTTGAAGGCGTTGTTTTGAATGTGCGGACTATCTTCAGGATCAAAACCTAAGATCTTTGATCGGGCAACGACGGTGTTGGTGCACTGTTTCCTTCTTGGATACATCACTTTTGAAGAGTCTGGAGTTCAGGTGTTGTCACGGTGGTGGTTGTATTGTTGTTGCTAGTTCTGAAATGCTGTGGCGGGACTCTTTTTTCTTAGTTTCTTTTTTTCCTTTTTTGGTTGTGTGCATCCGTATTGTCATTAGGATGGTACGTTGTTGCAGAGGCTGAGTGTAATTGGTATCTTCTGATATTAATATATTCCCTTTATCGAAAACAACAAAAGATATAGTCAGCGGGCTATAAGAATTAAAATAATATAGTTTTGCTGAGTTGGGTGAGAGAGAGAGAAGAGACAAGGGAAGATCCTACAGAATAATAGCCGCAGCAGCACGTGCTCCTAGACACGTTGTGAGATTACAAGGTGAGCCATATACATATAAACTATCTCATACTTATATCTAACTATTGTATGAGCTGACTACAAGTAGACTATATACATCATGGTAAAATTATATAGCCAACTATTGACTCTCTACTGTTCTTGCTGTAAGAGAGAACCGCAAGAAAAAAATACCACTAGAAAGATCCGAGTGTTATTTTCCGCCGCGATCACAGGAGCGAGTGGCAGAGTAAGTGACAGAGCGAGGTTGTCCCTTCTCCCAAGATCCTGGTTTCCAGGTCAAACAACATGCTCTGCCGGTGCCTGCCCGTACGTAGTTTTCCATGGTCGACTTTGGTGGTCATGCTCGTAGGCGAAACAGCACGCGGGCGCATGTGGCGGCTCTTACGCGAGGGCGGCGCCGGCGACGGCGACACAGCACGACACGAAACCGACCGGAATCTACCACAGTTTTACTCCGGCCACGTGAGCCGCTCGCAAGTGGCGCCGAGACATGCGTCGCGGTAGCTGCCGTGCCTCGTGCGCGCGCACATGTCTCCTCACAAATCCGGCGATGGCTTGGTCATCCGTACCTGACAGTGGAGACTTTGTATGGAGACGCTGACACCCTTTGATTTTTCGGCGTATACGTTACTTCATCCGTAGTACTATTTTTTTTTCAAGGTTGATGGGAGGGGGGAATCCCATTGCATTCCACGAAAGTAGCCTTAAAAGATCCATGTTCTTACAAATAGCTTGAAGGAAATACATGGAGATACAGAAGAGGAGAAGACAAATAGAAGATAAAGAAAAAAGAGAAACTAGAAAAAGGAACCCAAATGGACACAAAGGGAAGGGGAGGGTAGCATCCGAAGCCAGCCGAAACTCCCGCGAGACCAGCATCTACCGCAGATCTTCCTTTGAGGTGCTGGTCTCGGTTATGCAGGTCCTTCGTCTTTGCCCGTCGCTCGTAGTACTATTATTACTCTGTGGTTTGTAGCATGTGATCCAAATGAAATACACGGGACACAAGAGCTTGCCTGACATGCAAATAGGCCTACAAACTTGCAAAATGACGCTCCCTTTCCCCTGCTCCCTTCTCTCAAGCACCTACAATAGCTTGAGAGCTCTCCACCAAAGCCCAGGCTAACTCGAGGTCCTCTTCGCCAGAATTAATAGCCGGTCGGAGCTAGCCGAGGAGAGCCGCCGAAATAGATAGGTGTAGATCTAGGGTTTGTATTTCGTTCTCGAATCTACGGTTAGGGTTTGGCATCATGCCGAGTGTTGGTTGTATGGCATGGTCTCGGAGTGGGCCACCGTCGTCTTCGAGGGGCGAGCGGTGGTGTTCGGTGGTGCTCTTCCTGGGGGTGGCGGCATGGTGTTGTGAGCTACCTGAAGCTGCATTGGCGGCATCTCCTTTAATAAGCTCGGGTATGATATTCTGCAGATCTGCGGTAGATGCTCAAGAGCTCGTTTCACTTACTTGCGTGGAGGCGAGCATATGCAGGGAATCCATAGCTCGGCTGGTGGGTGGAAGGATCTGCATCAGGGGAGAACCTCTGCTTCTCGTGGAAGATACATCACGTCAGCAGTGACAACGCAGTTGACTTCCGCCTCTCCGCACCAAGTGGTTATATCCGTGGCAGTGTTGACGTTGGCGGCGTTGTGCTTAATCGCGGTGGAGAAGGAGCTGAATCTGATTGTTTTTTTAGTTTTCTTTCTGAGATCCTTTGTGCAAAATGTAAGGGTTTGACTGTATTCCTAGGGCCCTTTCTCTGTAATCCGTGTTGCCACTGCTGAATGAATGAAAGCTCGGTTGTCCTGTTTTAAAAAGAAAAAGAAACTTGAAAAATAGGTGTAGTAGCTCAAAGAACTTTTACTAGCTGTGCTTGTGCAAATACTCCCACAAACTCGGTGGCTTGAATGGAGATGCTGACGCCGCTGAATTCTTGGGCGTTTACGTGCAGAACGTTAGCAGGCTACAATATGGGCATCCTGTTTGTTTGCGCAGCCCAAAGCCCATGATATGTCCAAAGCAGGGCACTGGTTTTTTTTTTAGCCTGGAATCTTCTCTCGATGGAGAAGATGAGACAAGTAACCAATCTGCTTTCTCCGTGCGATCTGTTTTCTTCTGAATCAAACCATGCATCTTGGGATCAATTTTACCGGTCGATGGATGTTTTCCCCATCTTTTAGTTTCTTTTTTCCACCAGCGAGCAGAGGAGAGGTGAGAGCACGGCACTCTGGAGCCGGCCAGCCCGCCGAGCTGATCGTCTTGTTTGAATTCATCAGGTAATCCGTATTCTTTTGTCAAAAGCAGGGCTTGTAATAATAATAATAATAATAATAATGTAAAATGTGGATCTCTTTTATCGTTTACTAGTCCTGTAACGAGTTGAACCGTTTGTTGTTCATTTGTATTTTGTCATGTATATGTCAGTAAAACAGTGGCCAAATTTGGAGTTAGAAAGCTCTTCAGTCTACCTTGGTTCCGTAATCGCATTCAACCAAATTAAGCTCGCTTCTATCCAATGCGTTATCCAGTTGGAGTAAATTGTTCCCAGGGTGAAACCTTAGTTTCTTTCTTTTGGTCGACACGCTCAACAAAGAGTACCTTTGCTATGTGCCCGATGAAATGCTCTCGCAAATATTCGACACTCTGCAAACTAGCGAATCTTGATACTAATATATATGTATGAAACCGACATGCCTTTTCGACGGCGTACTCTAGAAGAAAGAAGGTTGTCCTCCAACACTCCTCCAAAGGGTGTCTAATCGCGTCCCCCAAACCGTCCCCCAAAACGTGCCGGATCGAGCGTTTGGGGGACGTGTTTCGTTCGTGCCGCGTTTGGTGGACGTCGCTTCCCAGTCGCGTTCCCTAAACAAAATTTCGGAAATTTTAAACTTAAGCGAGATTCGATTAGATTCGTCCAAACTTACATAGATTCGAACGAAATTTGACTAAATTTAAACTAAACCTAATCTAGAAGTACTTGCAGCGGCCGGAGGCGTCGTAGTACTGCTGGAAGTTGTACATATCGTCGGTGACGACCTCCTGCTTGACGCGCTCGTGGACGGGCTCGTCCTTCACCAAGCCGCTTGGTCCTGCCTCGCCGTCATCGGTGAGGTCCACGAGCGGCTTGCTGGAGTCGCGGATGGACATGGCGATCGCCGTCTCGACGTCGCCCCTCCAGGCGTCCTTGTCGTTGAGCGACGCCAAGAATGCCGCCCGCAGCCCTGGGCAGTCCTCGGGGTCGTCGCTGCTGGCGATGAGCCGCTGCTGCCGCTCGTACTCCGCCAGCAGCGCCGCCTACGTCGCTTCCTCCGGCTCCTCTTTCATCTCCGGCTTCGGGATGAGGAGGGCGCCGCCGCGCCTCTCTTGCTGCCGCCGGCTGCCGCCACACCTCGTGTTGACGGGCGTCGCCGACTCCTCCTTCACCTCGCGTTAGGGGACGCTGTAGGGCGCCGAGCGGTACGACGAGGATGGCGTCGATCGGGCCGGTCCTGAGGAAGAAGAGTTCGAGGAGGAAGAGTACGGCGTCCTCCTCGGCTGCCATTGCGGTGGTCCTCCTGGAGGAGACGGTGGCGGTGACGATGTCGTCTCCAACCTTGGAGCGCCGTTGCGGATGCCGGAGACGACGTTCTTGAGGGTGCGCCCCGGAACGCCCCAGAACAGGGCGCAGTCGTCCTTGTTCCAGCTGTTGGGCCCGCCGACGAGCCCGTCGTTGTTGTGCATCTCGACGTCGTACTTCGCCTTGAAGTACGCCTTCCACCAGTCGTCGTTGTTGTTGGCCGCCCACGTCGGATCCAACCGCTCCTCGGCGCAGAGTTGAGCCCGCCGGGCGTTGATGCCGTCCCTCCATTGGTCCGTGCCCGGCTTCGGCGGCGGCGGGACGCCAATGCCGTTCACGGCCATCTTCCAGCCGCCGTTGCTTGGCAGCCGCATGTCCGGCGGGACTGGATATCGGGCGTGGTACAGCGCCCACGTCTCCGCCACGGTTAGGCTGCCGCGGCCGAAGCCGTTCGCCGCGGCGATCTTGCGGAGGACGAGCCCGACATTTTTGGAGCGGCGAGGAGAAGATCTGGGAGGGGGAGGCGGCGGCGAGGAGAAGGTTTGGGAGTGGTGAGAAACTGGGGGACGAACTGCAGGGCGGCTTAATGTACAACGGCGGCAGCGGGTGGTTACACGCAATAGCGCCGGCGCGGACGGCCACGCGGCCATGCACGACGAGACGCGTCCCTGCGTCGCCTGGGAAAATAGGAACGCCATTAACGTCGCTTGACCAAAGGTAGGCGGCAGGGTTTTAGGCTTCCGAGCCGCTGATGCATCGGGCCGCGTCGCTTCGGCTCGCTTTTCGTTGTGTACGGCGTGCCCGGTGCGTCCCCTGTGGGACGGAAACGGACTCGGGGCGCCGTACACCGTATCGGGGCGCGCAAGACAAAAATGGGCTTTGGGGGACGCGGCCGGAATCGTTTTTTGATCCGGCACGCGCCAAATTGCTTTGGGGACGCTTTGGGGATGCTCATGATACGAGCGTTCTGTTTGACCACCAATACAAGTAACAACATCGCATAAGAATGGAATTATACTTGTGATTCACGGCTTTTGCTGTCCCAAGTAAACTCCATCCAGCTTCCCCCTTTGTTTGGGCTTTGGATTCTGAGATTCTGCTGTCAATCCTGATTCCTGATAATCAGCTGTGATTCTTGATTCTGAGAATCAGAAGCAGTCTGTTTGTTTACCCTGCTGTGGGATCTGGGAATCAGAATCAGAATCTGTCTGTTTGTTTACTTTGCTGTTTGGACAGCTTTACGAACCGTAATTAATATTAAATGTATGTTATGGCTTTATTTGTGCGTGCTCTAGTTATTATTTCTGTCGGGATTTCATCGAAATGACAAGTATGTATACAAATATTTAAAAAATTGAAACCATCATCCAAAATGCACGTTCAATTACCAACCATCATCCAAAACGTACATCAACCATCACCCGAAAGTAGTGCGTAAAACTAAACTTCATCATCATCATCTTCTTCAAGATTATGAAGCTCTGCACCCTCCGGCAACACCGTACCAGATATTGTACCAGGCATGCATGAATGAGCTCTCTCCAGTAACAAGGACATTCTCAAACATCCTGCTCATCTCATCCAAATGTTCAAGTCCATGTTTATGAAATGTCAGAAACTCCTTGTTTCCCCTTTTCTTTCTCAATCACACAAAGTTTGCAAAAAATTGCAGTAGCTTCCGCATCCCATATCGCTTTCTCTTTTGCCATTTAAATGTGGATACAATTAAATTAAATTTACACAAACGAGAACTAGCAGTGAACAATATAGCAGTAGTATTCAAAGTTTCTAACAGCACTCATATTACTTTCTAAACAAACATTGCAGTACTATTGGTAGTTTCTTAACATCACTTCATATCTAACAGCAAATAAACAAACAAGAGTACAGGGTTTAAAAAAAACAAAAGTACATGTACGTAGTACCTTCACAGGATGCGCCGGATGGAGCTGGACGTGGTGGATCGGGGCTTGCTGGGCGTGGCCGGATGGAGGGACCTGCTGGAGCGGGATCTGCTGTGCGTGGCCGGATGGAGTGGCTTGTTGGACGTGGCCAGAGGGAGGAGCTTGTTGGGCGCGGCCGGGAGAAGTGGGTCGGCGACCGGGAGCAGCGGGCGGCGAGCAGGCGCGGGTCGGCGGCCGGGACGCGCGGGTCAGCGGCCGGGAGGAGCGGGCGGCGACCGGCCGAGCAGGGCTGCGTGCGGGCGCGAGCCAGCGGCGGCGGCCTCTCGAGCGGGGACGGCAAATCGTGAGGGTCAGCGATCGAGCGAGGCTGCGGGCGAAGAAAACGGTTCGGCCCAGAAAAAGTTCGGGAATCACCTATTTCCTCAATTCTCAGATTGTGGTGGTACTCTCTGTGTATTTTTTAAATTAATTCTGGACAATCTAGTATTACGGAGGCCTGTTTGTTTCAGATTCTAATTTTACAATAGCTAGAATCCAAGAATCAAGAATTTAAACCCAAACAAAGGGGTACTTAACCATATTTCTAAGTTGTACACCTCTCTCCTGCTGCACATTTCAGTTAATAACCATACCAATGATTGAACGTTGGAATATGGATCGGACAGTACCATACATCGACAATTGCAATACAGGAAAATTTATTTTTATGTTTCCTACAGTACTACACAAGGATTTCAATGGGAAGAAAATCATAATTGCTGTTTCATCACGCAAAACCTACATCATGTATCTATATCTATATCTAATAATAAAGGGAGAAGCGTTTCCGTAGTTTGGTCCGTTTCGTCTGGCCACACTTTTTCGTCCGTCGCTCGATGCTAATCTTGGATTCTTCGCCAGCCCCTGTATGGTAAAAAGACCCCGTCCTAGACCGGCCTGTTCAAAGCATATGGAGCTAAACAGAAAACCCACACGGCCCACACCTAACAGAATCCACCTTGCAGCCAAGCAGTACAACTCGCGTCCTGCTCGAATTATACAAGGACCTCCGTCTGCCAAACTCACCTATAAACATACAAGCAACGAAGCAATACGAGCAATCCTGGCTCGTGTGATCCACTCTCGCCATCAGTCCGCCGTCTCCCCGTTCTGGCGACTTCACCGGAGCGAAGCACTATGAGAAATTCTGGCTCGAGTCCTCCGTCGTCTTGCGGCTCTCGCCGACTTCGCTAGAACGAAGCACTACGAGAAATCCTGGCTCGAGTCCTCCAGTCCTGTCATCGTGAGTCCACCGTTCTGCCGACTTCGCCAGAGTTCACTGCCATCTCACCGTTGACTTTTGCCAGAAAGCTGCTCCAGCAGACCGGCCTACCGCGCGTCCTCATCGCGCTGCTGCTCGACGCCTCACATAACCTTACATGGGTACCGACGGTCAGGTCGTCCTCGATCGTGCCGCCTCCGAAACAAAGAAACTATGCGCAAGCCGGCGTGAAATACACCGTGCGCCCTCTGGCCTCTGGCCTCCAGGAGCGTTGGCGTTATTAGCTCCTGATCTAACCTTCTTGGCCCGCAATCTGGCGCATGCAGCGAAATCAGGCGATGTAGGCCGTAGGCGTGAACTTAAAGCCACGCTAGGTCAGATTCCCTGTCGCCATGTTTAGCGCATCAGCAGTTGCAGGCGATCAAAATAGTCTTGGCAGGAAGAAGGGTTCAGAGGCGCACAATTTTTTTTTTTTGAGGGAAAATCGGTGAGCTTTATTGATTAACCAGAACTATAATTTTTACAATCTTTGACAAGTAGACTCGCCACACATGGCGGTCCAGCCTCATCCAAAAACCCGCTCTCACACTTTCCTAGCTGCGCAAGAGTGTGCGCTACTACGCACAATTTAGCTGAGAATAATTGGAATTTGATTCCTCGGATCAATAGCCAAGGTCAGGTTGGGGTGCCGCTAGGGCTCTACTACCTTGGCTCCAGCTTCGCGTCAGTAACAGACCATAGTCAAAACAGCGTCCGCCTTGAAACGAATGATTGGCCTGAAAAGAAATGCCCTTGGTGCGAGCCCACGGACGAGGCTTCTAGGGAGATCAACCATCGCCGACTTAAAGGTTAAAGCAGGTGTCATGTGCCTACGGGCTTCCTCGGTGGCTTGGCTGACGGACGGGCTTCCACGGACCGTGCCGCCTCTAGCGGCTCCTCCGACGCCGTAGAATTTAGCAAGATGCCTCTGCAGGCAGCGGCTACGTACCCTGGACTCCACCGGTCCTGGCTTTGCATCTTCGTGCAAGTCCCGATATAAAGTACTCGTTGAGGAGTATAATACATCAATCCATGAGCTAGCTAGCCAGCTTAGCACGTCCCATGAAACGACCAAAGTTTCAGTACAAGCCATCTCGGCTCAACCGGCAAGCCTGACATGAGTTCTAGCTGATTGTTAGTGACGTGTTGTGTCGGCGAAACTGTCAAGCTGAGCAAGGCCACCAAAACATATATGTTTTATTTCCTGATGTGAACCCGCGCTTCAGCTACACGCCTACCTCCAATACTCCAATTGATTCAGCAGGTACCAGATAGGTAAAGAAAATAGTCTCTTATAATCAGCTGGCCTCTGTAGTACTTCTGTTGGTAACAATTGTTAAAAGGTTTGCTACACTTGTAGCTGTTCGAGGACGACCATGGCTCTCTATAGGTGCTCCGTAATTTCCCACCTAATTAAGCATTTCTATTTTTTTTGTTTAAATTCTAGGTGAATTTAGATGAAAAATTCGCCCCGTCACATAAAAAAATTTCGGCAACTGAAATTCTCCATGATATAGAAAATATATTCAATAAAAATATTTATGTTACTTAAGGTAGTTTTCTCTGCTCCCGATGCAACGCACGGGCATTTGTACTAGTAAGTCCTATATGAATTGATGTCATACGAAATATGTATGCACCATGTGGTATCGAGTTTCTAAGACGTCCATATTATTATTTTTTCGAAAAAGTAGCACGACGAGACAAGAAGCGAGACGTCTAAAGTTTAAACAGTTGGTGGTGACAAGTAGGGTGGGTACCCTGCATAAAACCTGGCGCGCAAGAAATGGAGAAAAACGCGTTCCAGTCGCGTCCCCCAAAGGGACGCGACTGTAAAGGGTCTTTTTTTTGTACAGATTTTAAGTCTCTTTTTGTCCGGCGCGGTCCTAAACGTCCCCCAAATCATTTATGCCGGACGTTTTTTGAGGGACGCGACTGGAGATGTTCTAAGACGTCTATATTCTTAATTTTTCGAAAAAGTAGCACTGGCGAAGACAAGAAGCGAGACGTCTAAAGTTTAAACAACTGGTGGTGACAAGTAGGGTGGGTACCCTGCATAAAACCTGGCGCGTATGAATGTGTTACTCCCACAGAACCGCTGCAGCCGAAGCGTCCGGAGATCCACTGAGAAGCACACCTTGTCCGACCTTGAGCTTTCGCTGTCTTCCGGCGTCCCCTCCAGCAGTAGGTACCCGCCAGCCACGTCCATGATGCGGTAGTGCACGTAACGCAGGGGCAGGAAGACGATACCCTCCGGCTCCCATCGATCCTCATTGTCGCTCTCAAGCAAGTCAAACTCGAGATGATGCTCGTTTGTATCCGTGTTCCGGTAGAGCCTAACCACGGCGAGCCTCTCTTGTTCGCCGGCTGCCTCTACGAGGAATGAAGACATGAGGACGAGGAGCGGGAAGTCCATGATGGAGAACCCCGACATGCTCTCACGGGCATCTAGCACGAGCACCTTGTTCCATCTCGGCCAGTAGAAGCGCCCGTGCACATAGCTGCGTTGCGCACTAATTGGGTGTCGGTAATGGCCCTCCGTCTCATCACCCGAGTGGTCGAAAGTAGTGGCGCGCCATTGTTGCCCTCTTGCACCGCAGACCGAGAAGAAGACGAAGAGGGCCAGCTTGGCTCCGCACTGTGCCACGCACATCACTCGGAATGTCGGCGGCGAGGTCGAGCTATCCCCTTCCCCGTCTTTGGCAGCGGGAGCGAGGAAGGCCGTGAAGTCCTCTAGGTGCTCTCCATGGTCGACAAAGGTGGTTAGGCCCTCTGGGATTGCAGGCAGCACGAGGTACCGCCGGTGCAAAGGATCGCAGACGGCGAGGGGCCTGCCCAAGGCGCGGTGGCTTCCGCAGCAGCTTCCCTCGGGCCGCGGATCACCCGAGAGGAGGACACGGCCGTCGCGGGAGTCGCAGAAATGCCATGGGTGTGCGGGAGGGAGGACGGATGCGCACGTAAAGTCAATGCCACCGTTGTTTACGAGCTCACGGGCCGCGGCGGCGGAAGGATGCGGCGGCTCTGCTGGGAGGAAGACGTCGGAGACGACGATGCCGAGGAGGGGTGGCGGCGGGTGGATGGCGTGGAAGCGACGGAGGAAGTACGGGTCTGTGATGACGCGGCGGAAGGTGGGGCTGGCCGCGCAGGCCCGTGCGAGGTCGGCGGGGGAGTCGAGGAGGAGGAAGATCTGCTCGAGGACGTCATGGCACACCGTCGCGGGAGCAGGGGCTGTGACGGGGGCCCCCAATTGCAGCGGCGGCGAAGCCATCAATGATCGATAGATCGCGCCCGCGATGCCTAAAAACTCGGTAGAGTTTCTTTCGTCTATTGCGATCGTGCGTGCGTACGGATACTCGAAGATCAGTTTCCGGCTAGATGCTTAGATATATATACTAGCACGGTGGGAAGAGATCACTCGGACTCCAGATCGTCTCGCGCGCCCAATGTAGTAACAATTGCGAGTCCTTGCGCAGATTGCATCCGTGCAGTCAATCAAAGCTTACCTAATTAATCTGAATTTAATCTTGATTGGTGGTATGTAAAGGATGGAGACGTCCTGGACTCGGATTTCGGGCAGAGTAGGAATCCTAATCCTACCAGGTTAGTTGCTCTAACATGTACTAGTACCTCTGTTGTTTAAAGCTCAAGACTTGTATTTTTCTAAGTTAAACCAAGTAAAGTTTGATCAATTTTTTAGAAAAAAATATTAACATACATAATGTTTTGTAGATACCTTATAAAAATATTTTTTATCATCTATCTAATGATATTGATTTTGTATCTTGCATATGATACGGTGGATCCCAGCCGATCCACCTTGATTGATGTCCGATCTTTCACAGCGAGAACCTGGGGTAGTGAATCCTCCAACAACGCGATGAACGCAGGCTGGAGAAGAGGAAACGAATCCAGCAAGCAACGGATCGATGAACGATACGCCTCAAACCTTGAGCTAGACAATCCTTGATGAACACAAGAACCTTCGCAGCGGATAATATAGATAAACGGCATCGCCGTACCCCCGGAGGGATGATACACGTGAACACACGCAACTAGGTATAACCTAACTTTTAGATTAAACTTGAACTACCCCTAACCCTAGTCGTGCCTCCACCTTATATGAGAGGGAGAGGTGGCCGGCCAGCCCTTGCTGGGCTGGGGCGCCCCACTATGGGCCTAGCCCTAGTTGGATTGGACAGGCCCAAATCCAGCTGACACACTAATAACCATAATTTGAACCCACCACATGACCTGGCTACATTATTTCTTAACATAGAATGAATGATACAACCTTAGACTTAATTATTACATAGCGTAGGTTGTCCTAGCGTGTCAATCCTGAATCCTTGATGGCGTACCACCTAGCTTGGTGGAGTCTGGATCTGGGCTCCACATAGGCCTTCATGCCCGTATCAGCATGTTAATGATTTTTGGTAAAAACTTAGTCAAATTTAACACAATTTAACTTTCTAAAAATAATATAATTTTTTTATGTAAAAATAATATAAATCTTACGCTTTGAATGGAGGTAGTAATTAATACATGTACGAGTGGCTATAGGTGAGCAAGCTTTGCGACGTACGTATTCTCTTGGCAATAAGACAAACTAATAGACATATTCAGCCTCGTACAACTAGACCTACGGATAATGGCAATGTAGAACATACGTGAGTTTGCTGCGTGGAAAGTGATGGTTGTTTTTTCGTCGTTTACGTGTTTATAGAGGCTGGTGCCACAACCGTTGCATGATGATTTTGGTAAAGGAAAACACCAGCCCATGATCTTCGTGATTTACCCGATCATAACGTGATATGGTGCGGTTAAGTCATTGCCTCCTATACCGATATATGGCTTATATGTTTAACCTAATTGGTGCAGATTAATATGAAAGATTAATTATATCAAACAACTTACACTACTAGACAATTGCGTGGTTTTTTTTTTATGCGAGGGACGTTTTGCACCTTGTAGAGGTATCGTCCATGACGTCTTGGAGTATCGTGGTCATAAGTGAGACCATCAATTTTGCTAGGACTAGAGGAAGCCTACCGGTTTTGCCAGAATCACATATGTAATTGTAGGGACTATCATGGTACTGGTACTGGCATGTAGATGCAATCTTAACCCTTACGATGACACATATGATATTACGATGTCATCATAATGGCTATAGTATAATCCCAACACGATTATGTAATTTTAATGTGGTGGATCTTTATTCTATGATATTGATATATGAGATTTAAATCTATTATGTGCAAGATGTATTGATAGATGCATATCATGTACCCCATTCTTAAAAGCTTGTTCTGATTCAACTTGTATGTAAGAACATGTGTGGGGAGAAGTCTATAATACATGGAGTAGCATAGTTGTACTAATTGAATAGTGGCAACAAATTCATGATCTATTATAGATTTTTTACCTTTTCCTTTGCTACCTCACTAGGGATAAATTGAATGCATGTGCTATGTTTATCATGTGACAATTGTGATAATCTTGTTTGCTTAAGGTAGCATATTTGATATTCAAACATCATATTAAAATACATAAGGCCATACTTTGTTGATTCTTAATTTAAGATCGCTTGGAGTTTTCCCTTTCTTGAGAAGTATAAGAGAGATGTGATCCATCATCTCTATGTTAGGATGTGGTGCTCATTGAACGCTTATCAAACACATATTGAAATTCTATCAATATTATGTCACTGATGAATTGTTAGTATCCACTACAACTTAAAACGAGAGTAGATAAGTGAACCCATTAATCCCGGTCCATTTTTAATCACAAGAAATACATTTCCAACACTTTTATCATACTTTACATTTGCTGCAATTAATTCATTGGAAAATACAAAAATACTTTCTCTTTTTAAATACACACAAAATGCAAAAACCACCATCCCTTTACTGTTTTTATCTAGTTTGTTTAGTTTATTTACTTTACTTTAAGTTTCTCTTTTATTTATTATAACTAATACGAAACCTTATGATTGACAATCACACGGTAGAGTTAGGGATACAAAGCAAAATTGTATTTTGCAGCATTGCTAGAAGAGGAGAAAAATAAGATAATTCTAGCCAATTCTCTGAGAGTTCGATAAAAACACTCGAGTCACCCTTGTGGGGAAAAGACGCTTGCTACAACACTCTACACTTGGAGTTCCAACGAGTTGATACACACGGAGTTGTGCCAGCAACCACATACAATCGTATTTTTTTCATGAAAACTTACACAAGTAAGTATCAACATTATATACATGAACTTTTTATTTCAATTTTTTGAAATTTTAAAATAGCATTTTTTTTAATATTAGAGAAAACAGGTGCACTGCACCTAGGTTTGTCTAGGTATTTTTCCAATGACAACCTTCAATTTAGAGGTGCATTGCGGGTACCATCGAGGTGTGGTTTTTGTTTTTCTCTTCAAACAGGTAGGATTCGACGCTCGTGTGTAGGCGCGCACATCGATCAACGATATGTTGTATCTACCCTACTGTGAGTGATGTTCTTTCACACCAAAACCAGGTTTAATAGTCAAAGCCTATTCTTTGTTTGGCAGCTTTCGGTTTTCTAAAACGACAGTATTCAAGAACCACAGTATTCCTGTGCCAGGGCAGGGAATGCTTCGGTTTAAAAAAAAGAGGTAAGGGATGCAGTTTTCAGAACCACAAAAATGTTACCATTTTGGAAAATAATAGCGTAGTATGTAGTATCATTAATCATTATCTTGAACTGCAATATTCATTGCCTCCAAACACCTCAAAGTACTTGATACCACAATATTTCTGAAAATTGTAGTATATATTACTAGAGAAAACATGTCTTATGTTTGGAGCTGCACGGAGCTTTAGCATTGGTTGGGCTACGAACCCAAACTAAATGGTGCATTAGCACCAGTTCGAGCGGCTAGGACATCGCAAGGAATTCACGGGGATTTAGCACCGGTTCGTAAGGCACCTTTATCACCGGTTTGAGCCACGTGACAGGCGTGAACCCTTTAGCACCGGTTCGTGGCTTAAATCGGGACTAAAAGGTAGTGACCTTTAGTCTCGGTTGGTGCCATGAAACGGTGAAAAAGGGGACCTTTACCACCGGTTTGAGCCACGAACCCGGACTAAAGGTTTGACGCCTCAAAAAATAAACACAAATGATAAAAAAACTTCATATTTCAAAATTGTTTGACATGCATGTACCTCACGCAACCAACGTTTTGGAGAAAATTTTGAATTTTGAATTTTTGAAATTTTTGCAGAAAAGGTAGTTTCGAATTAAAATGGCTATAACTTTTGCGTACGGACTCAAAAAAATAAGAAAAATGAATTTCTTTTTTTGAAATTTTAGAATTTATTTTGTTGAGTATTTCAGTTTTTAATTATTTTGAATGTTTCACATTATTTTTGAATAGTTTTTGAATTTTTTTATTGTTTTCTGAAATATTTCAAGTTTTAAATTAATAATTGGATTATGCATCAATATATTTGAAATTCATTGTTGCTTATTATTACTTAATCATCGTTAGCTTATTTTCTAAACTATTTGGAATTTAAAAAATAAAATCATATGTCATCAAAGTCTAAGGGTTAATACAATTCATAGCATACTATTATCAAGGAGTTGCGAGCACAGTCTTGGAAGTCTGTAGGGAAGGAATGAAAAAGAACCGTGCTAAGGGTGGAGCAATGTGAGGATGGGTGACCGGTCTATTCGAGTGGAAATTGTCAAACAATTCAAATATACGAAAATAAAGAAATTAAAAAATTCTGAGAAATAAATTCACTTTTTTCGTATTTTTTTTCAAAATTTATAGCAGAAATTCTACGAACCTTTAGCACCGGTTCGTGACTCGAACCGGTGCTAAAGGGTTTTCCAGGCGCAGCACATCACCCGGGCTACGTGGAACCCCTTAGCACCGGTTGGCAGCACAACCAGTGCTAAAGGGGGAGGCTTTAGTTCCGATTTCTTTGCACCGGTTGGGTAATCAGTGCAAATGGAACTTACAAACCGGTGCTAATACCCCGGTTTCTACTAGTGTATACTCCAATTACTGAGAAAAATCCTCTACTTTTCATTATAAAACCGAGGAACCAGAAAAAGTCGAAACTGAAATCCTTACAGACAAGACTTCAAACATTTCCCCCCTCCAAAACACTTGACACAGTTGGCGGCAAGTTGGACGGACAACCAGCATAGAAAGCCATGCCAATACTGAAATAATAAGAATAGTTACTACCACAGAACCACTCAATCTGTAGCGTCCGGAGATCTAGCGAGAAACATGCCATGTCCGACATAGACCTCTCTTCCCTGCCTTCAGACGTCACCTGCAGCTGCAAGTACCCCTCAGCACAACGAAACAATGGTAGTTGTGGTATCGCAAGGACATGTAGATTATAACGTCTGGCTCCCACTGATCCCCATTGTTGCCTCGCAGGACGGCATATTAGAGATGGTACACGTGGTGATCTTTGTGCTTGAAGACCGTGACAACTGCGAGGCTCTCTTGTGCAGCGAGTCACGATGGTCTCGGCCATGATGACATGAGCTCCGCCGAGGTGGATTTAGAGCAATTAGCTTGGACGAAGAAAATACGAACGATCCTGGAGCGCGCCACTGCGGTATTCCGTCCTCGCCGCTCGTTGTAGAACGTACGTGAGCGGCCACCGACACAACCCCTTCGCGTCCCCCGCCAACCCGTCCGGCCACATTTAGGCACCGTCCCCTCGCGACCTAATCAGCAGAGGGAATCGAGACACATACGTGTGATAGACTGGGAATGGAGAGGCCTGCGTCGGGAACGACATGGCCTCGCGGCGGCGGTTCCTCGGCCGGCTCCTGCCGAAGCTACCGTCTATCCGTCATCCCTGAAGCTGAATCCCCTGGGCTTGGATAGAGGGGTCAGGAGCGGGTCCTCATGCGTGTGTTTGCACCTCAACATGGCAAACTCAGGGGGTGGTTTACTGCGGCAGGGCGGCGCGTCGGATCGATCGGGTGGAGCATGGGATGACTCAATTTGTTGCTTGATTTATGAAGGGGGTGCAGGACGATGGAGGAAAACTGACGACGCTGATGAAGCTGAAAAGAAGTAGAGAAGGGAGAGATATCATTCTGCATTACGTTCTATACCTTCCTCGCAAATCTCCGTGCAATTAATGCCTGATATTCCTTTAACTTTTTGGAGAAATTACATGGTTAGAGTTACCTTTTCTATAATTTACTTTCCTTCACTGTAATTCATGTTTCCCTTGTGTGTAATTTCATTTTCCAATGGTGCGGTGATGGTGTGTAATTTCTGAAATTATGGTGCGTGAAATTCATGGCATTTATGATGTGGTGATTGCCTGATTCATTGTTTGATTGTGTGTTGGAGGGCAAAATGGTCAGATGAAAAATATGTAGGACGAAATCTTCGACCGGAGGAAACAGAACCAGTTCCTCCTTTTATATAGTAGAGAAACTATGGAGATCTGTATTTCTGAAATGTAGAAATTCAGTATATCTCCTCTCAGTTCAATCTTAATCTTAATGCATTATGTACCCTCACTAGGAATCAATCAAGAAACCGAGGGGTTTAATACAATGTCATCCAATTAAGAGGGGTAGATAAAGGTGGAGGCCATGGCACATCGGTTGTGATCATGTTGTCCTTTCCATGTCGGCAACTCGTGGAGAAATGGAGTGTCTAATGGTACAGTCGCCGGCGTCCAACCACTTAGGTGATATGCAATATCTAGCTGACAAACCTGAGGTGGTAAAAATGACACTTTCATTTTGGTTGGATTATTTGGATATATCTTGCAACAAACCTATGAGGAAACAATTGGTAGTTTTTAACTTCTATTTTTTGATGAAATGCTATTGCTACATATTAAGCTGCCAACCCTGAAGGCTGATTGAAAACATTCTGTTGTATGGTGAGTCCCTCCTTGATCCACGCATTACTTCTGATTAAGTTTTACTAGATTTAAATGTGCGCCTTGGCGCACGACCCCTGAAATTCAAATAGATTTACATTTAAATAGAAATACGTTTTAGAGGATTTAGAAAACAAAATTAATAGAGTGCAATTATAACTAAACACACAATTCGGAAAAGAACAACAATGCTTATGCACAATCAGGAAAATAACTAAATATACTACAATAACTAACATTATGTGTTTCCTTTTGAGATCAACAGAAAGTACAAAAGTTATAACATCTACATAAGCTTGTTGCATTTCGATCTTTAGAGGCCACAATGCATACAAAACATAAATCTAATATGTGGTTGCACCGCCAAATGCTAACACCACTGACATCACCAAATGGAAAACCCCTGCCCTGCATCGTCATGGAAGATCTCTATCCTGGGAGCACGCAACACTGTTTCTCTGGCCTTTTACCCAGCAAGTTACGGTCTCACTCCCCTTCCCAAGCCACTGCAGGAAATAAGTGTATCTTCATCTTCATTGAGCACACAAGAAAAATGAGGTACAATCATATAATGCACAGGAGAGCTCCCCTCAAGAACATTTTTTAGCATATAATCATGCAGCAATATCTCATATAATCAACCTTATATTATGAAAATGAATAAAAGAGACAAAAGATCAAATGTGAAGAAAAATCACGCAAAAACTTGTACCTCAAAACATGATAGTACCCTTACTTTTTACGTGCTCTGTGATTTTTCCATTTGCGATCTGCACCTCAAAACATTTTTACCTCAAACCGGAGGCCAGCAATCAAAAGTGTCAGTCGGTCACTATGCACCAAGAAGAGGGGCAGAGGATAGAGGCGGCACCGTGAAGGCGGGGATGGAGACAACGGAGCTCTGCTGCTATTGCATGCAATGAAGTTAAACATCGACTAACCTCAACACAACGCCCTTAAACTGAAAAGTCGACAATGTTTAATCTAGAAAGCTATCACATGTAGGAAATATTTAGGGCTTCAACGAAAAACTGGGGAAAAAAGTTATTGCCCATAAGCTGTTTATTGCGCGTTGATGATCGTTTAGTCATTCACTTGATAATAAGCTAAACAATGCTACATTGGCATTTATACCATCGATGATATATACAGATGGATGATATTTAGAAGTAGATCAATTAAAGATGGGTAGTTTGTAGTATCCATAGACATTACGAAAAACATTTGAGGACGATGATACGATTTCTTGTGTATTATAAAACAAAATCGTAGGAAGAACTTAGGGCAGGAATAACTTAGTATAAAGCACACAAAATAACAAACAAAGTAGGAATTTAGATGTGTGCCTTCCCATAGGATCCATGGAGCTTGTGTGATGTATATTTTATATAACAATGATAAAATCAAATGCCAATATATAATACATTTCTTAGGTTTCGCAAAACGATGTCCCTAGGATGGAACTGATATAAATCACACGTAAGTAAAAATGGAGCAGACCAAGTGTACCAAATAGGTAGCAATTTCATGGACAGATGCATGGGTAAAATCATTGCATAGGTCGGGAGTTGTAGTAGAAAACAAAATATAAGTATACAAATAGATGCAAATATTAATTTAACATCCAGCACTGAGAGTTTTTTCCTTCCAATATCACTTTGTGGCAAAAAAAATAAACAAGCATAGTTTGGAAGTTTTTTGGCTATTTTTGAACTACGGCTAGGAGTACTACCACTGAAGCCACAAGTTACAACATCTGACATCACTATCATTCACTGATTTGGTAGAGAAATTGGTACATCTAGCAAAAATCTGTCCAACTCTGCTCTCTCCCCATGTCGACCAAAATCCCCAATCCATCTTCACGTGCAGCTTCAGCTCTCTCCATGTCGAACAAAATCCCCAATCCCTCTTCACGTGCAGCTCTAGCTCCTATCCTTGGTCCTTGATTATTTATTCCCAACGGATTGAGAATAAACAGTGGAGATTGGGACGACGGGAGAAGCTAGCTGGTGGAGGCAGCGCGCCAGCCGCATGGCAACTTGCGGCAGCGACAGAGCTGAGAGCTCCATGGCGCCTGCACCTGGTCGCCTCGCCGCTTGCTTTTGCCCACCTCGACCGCCGACAAGCCGCCGTCTCAGGCTCTCGTCCAACAGCAACTGGACCGCTGAATCTCGGTGAGGCCCTATACTTTTCAATCTTGCATTCGTATTGAAGCTGCTGGTATTGTGCCATTTTAGAAATTTTAGTGATTAAAGCAGTTTTTATTTCAAGATTATATTCTTTGTTACAATTTCGGCTCGAATTATGTACTCCCTTCATTCAACCAAAGTTGTCTGAAATTTGTTAAAATTGGATGTATCTAGAGAGTTGTCAAAATTTGTGTGAAATATCTTAGGAAAAGACAGATCCAAATTTGATAAAATAAATGAAACATACCTTGAGGTAATATGGTGAGTCACTACCAGTCTCAAAGCAAAAAATCCCGATTCAAACTTGCATATGCTTCTGTTGCTCAATTGTCCGAATAACACAAGGCATTCTCAGCTAAACCTGAAGTATGAAGGTATCAACTGTAACATGACTTAAAACCGTAATAATGCAAAATAATACATCCACAACCTAACTTGTACACAATAGCTGTCTTAAACCTCCATCTATTCAGTCAAAAAAGAGCAGAGAAAAGAAGAGATATTTTTGGAAAGGCTACTGCATAAGTAGTAAATACTCAATCCGCCTGTAGAGATACAAAACAATCAAAGCATCAAACCTTGGTAATTAGTAAATATACTTGTGTTTTGGAAGCATTCGTAAATAACTTATATGCATAAATACTCAATCCACTTGAGTAAAAAAATTCTAACAGATACAAAACAATCAAAGCATCAAACCATGTTAATTAGTACATATACTTGCTTTTTTGCAAGCATTTGTAAATAACTTATCGTATATTTCTCTAATAAATGATTAACCTGAAATAGTATCCCAATGCAACCTTAGAGGGCATCAACACTTGTTTGCTATTTTGTTGTAGAAATCATGAATCCGAGCTTAATATTCAAAAAGATTGTAGAGCCATAAATTGTAGGCACCAATGCTTTTATTGGGAATTAAAAGACCATATTTTTGGGACAAATTAATTGCCGAATGTTGGATTAAACCAGGCATGATCCAATCCAAATTTTCACCGTGCTAATGTTAGTGGACTCCTTTGAGTAAAAATAGTGTAAGAAAGGTGCAAATTATATCATAGGAAAGGTGTGAATTACTCAATACAAAATTCTAATTGTCCAATTTTCCTGTACCTTTTGGGCAGAATAATGGTGACCAAGTACGCAAGTACTGCAGAATTCAATCTCCATTTCACACTTTCTGCACACGAAATAATAATACCAGCCATGTTAGCTTCCTATGGCGATGATGCACTATTGAAGGCCAAATGCAAGGAAGAAAATACAGTACTCGTACCCATCGGATTAGGTTACTTACACATTCTACGATAATAATATATAAAGCCAGCGACATGCATGATGCTCAACCATATGCATTTATACATGCATCAGTTGCAAAGTTTTCATCCAGAGTGAAACGTATGTCGAGTCTTTAGCTTCCATAACACCACCTAGATGGGGCATGAAACTGTAATTCTAGGTAAAACTACGGGTGATGCACCTAAATGCAAGAAAAGCGAGAAAAGAAGATCCCCGGTTCAGAATAATGAGAGAGTGAGAATTTTTTTGATCTTTTCTACTATACGAGATTGCGGGATGCCTGCATTTTTCTTAGATAATACAATTTACAAGTGAGCTATGTAGCAATATTATGATACACACACATCCTAGGATTTTCATTATTATATTTAGACAAAAGAAAATAGAAGTCATCGGTCTCTACTTGCGTCAGTTCTGCCTCACCGCTTAATCATTAGGAAACATGCTCTCAAAAACATTAAAAAACCAAGATTGCTTCAGCAAATTGAAAAAAAATTACTTGAAACATCTTTAGGAAAATGCAAACATAAGCACCTCAATACTAACGAATCAGCAATTCAAATCATATCACTTTTACTCGGTGTCGTACAGAACCACAGATTTACGGCAATTTGTAAATGAAGAGAACCAATACCATTGGTCAAGGCTAAGTTCTGTGATGACAACAATACATAAGAACTTAGTTTTCTGCAAAGAAATGCCAAGATTAAGCACTCCGGAAGATGATAACAGACAATAGATAGACCACAAAATTGTGGACACACCTCATAAACATTTCCCTCCTAAAGCCTTTCCATGAACAAATCAACACATTCTCGGGAGATTTCTCCGGACATGTTGTTTCCCTAGAACAGAAAAATAAAGATCCGTCAATGAACAAGTCATGTAGCCAATTATGTGTAAAGCCTAGGCAGTAATGTGTGTTGTCCACAAATAGCAACACTTATGTAAAACATGAATAAGAAAGCATCTATTTGACACCGACAAAATAGAGGAGTTAAAGCACCATTGTTTCCATCCAATGTCTGAACCATATGTTCTTTCCCGATACAGATATATGCATCTAATAAAGCCACTATATGCGATGAAGTATGCAATGCATTGCCGCTGTACAGATACATGCGTAGTATTTTGTAAACAACCTTACAGAGTATGCAATGCATTTTGCATTCACATTCAACTTATGTGATCAATGAATTGTGTCCCTATTATACATCTCCAAAGGTCACCAGCTAGGCCATTTTCTTCTCCTTAAATAGTACATACAACCATATTAGCTAGGATTTTTATCAAGCACCTTGTAAGCAGAGACAAAAATAGATCTGCACAAACAAAGATGAGATTGTCCCGTACGTCTGAGAGAGAGAACCTGATGGTCTTTGAAGAAACTCAGTAGTGGCAAAAAACAAATATTTTAGCTTGCATAGTTTTATTAGGAAAGTGACATACCACTTTACAGGAAGAAGGCTAATTCAAACTTTCGATTGTAAAACAGTGAAATCACGAATAAATGTATAAAAGACATGTTACCAAAATTGTAGGTCAGGCTGACAAATTCATCGCATCAACCCTTAGTTACAAAATAGAATATTCTAAAAAAGGAAGTATTAATAAGCATGCAGGTTTTAAGAGGCAAGTTGTTCAAACCATAGAAATAACATATCATACAATCCTAGCTTGGAATTATATAATCCAAACTCGTAAAATTGGGAGGGGGGGATGATAATCCAAATACTAACCTGAACAAAATCCATTTGAATTGCAGTGTAATAACCTCCTGTTCAGGTCTTGAAACAAAGCATTCACAATATTAGAAATGGACATGCTTCGAGGAGAAAGAGATGAAGCAAGGGAACCTGGAAAGGGACATGAGTACGGGCATCAGTAACCATGCATGAGGCATATGGCCAGAAACACCAAATTGAATTAGCTGTGCATGACTCACCTGCAGAGGCTATAGTTGCGTACGTGCATAGGTTTCGTGCGAGTCAAGCCACATAACCAACATTTGTACCTGCCTAACGGGCTGCAAACATCACGAGATAGGTGCACACCATGGATTTTCCGGACTTAACACTGCACAATAAACCACACCAAGTAAGCATAAGCATATATACACAATTTCTGGCCTGTTCGACATAAGACACATATCAACAAAGCAATATTCCATGATATGTAACATTTAAAAAGAAGATAAAAATAAACTCATCGGCATTGTAAGTGATATGACCTAACGACAAACATGAACCAACGGATGGGAAAGATCTATTCCAAGGACGTACAAAGCAGTAACAACAAAAGTGGTTCACGTCGTGGGGGCTGGGCCTGTCCCGATTCACCACTGCCCATGTTAAAGAAGAGGAGAGTAGATCAGTTAAAAAACAATAAAAAGATAATGAGAAAGGAGGCATAAAATAGAAGATATGTCTATTTGGCAAATTGATTTTTCTATACATGCATCCAAATACGCGTGTCAAATGAGTTCAAATCACGGGGGTGGTACTGATTTTAAGTAAGTGAAGACCATTAATTTAACAAGGCCAGTTTCAAGGTCAAACAATAAATAGATGGGTTGTACGACAATAGTAGCAACCTCGAAAGCACAAGCGATATAGATACAGTGTGACGCCATGGTTCCACCACAATTTCTAGTATTGGCATCTTTCCCTTGAAGTTTGGCCAATGAGCGTGAAAGCAAGCACTGTGATGTCAATGAATCTGATATATCACCGTTAATTAAAAAAACAGAAGAAAACTCTTGGAAACATATAATTATGCAATCTGACTTAAAGATGGATGTTCAGCGCGACCAATAATGTATGGAACATCTACAATGCACAAAGAGAAATGTATGCAGCACACAAGAAGAACCCAAATGTGTGAACCTAGATAGGAGAAGTATTAACTGACAGAGAGAAGCAAGATAATAGAAACATTACAACCTGTACACTGAGAATGTCTAAAACATAACTACTACATAGCAGTACAGAAGATGCACACTGAGCAATTCAGTCCAATAAAGAGCATGAGAACTGAGTTCCAGCTCAGTGGCAAGGCAAGCGAGTGCGCAGCCAGCCCACCCGGGTTCGAATCCCCATCTCGCGGTAATTTCGCAGGGAGGGGCGAATAAACCGGGTTATCATCCTAGCGTCCATCCGCGGGGAGAGTCTCATCCTACCTAACAACGTATAGCCAAGGGAGGGATCATTCCCCCGTTGGTCAACGTTTTTTTTCCAATAAAGAGCATAGACAACAATATATGGCATGCCAGTAATAACAAAGTACTCCAGACAAAAAGACAACGTACAACACCATGGTTACTACAGGACTGCATACCAGGTAAAGAGTAGAGCTGACCTTTTTTGAAGTAATATATAGATTGAAAGTAGGAAAGCTGATCGTTATGTGCCATTTCAGGGATAGGTAGCCACCTTGCCCTGTAGACTCTATAGGGGCATTTGTTTCCAGTAAGACACTAATCTGCATAATAGTGGAGACCATAGAGTGTCATATATTGTCACAACGCAAAGAGAAATAATGCTTAAAGCTAGCACAAAAATAACCTACATAGAAAGAGAGCCAATAACTGCAATAAGTAATGGACGTGGATCATACCGTCTGTAAATTCCCCCAAAATTACCTTGGAGCTCACGCCCCACATGTCTTACTTTGCTCAACTCACCCTTGTCAGCAAGAATTAATGCCACAAGAAACTAAGATCCTTGTACGTATAACTATTGAATAATAAAGCCTAGTAAAATGTGGTCTATTTCACGTCATCACCATGGTAGAACCGCAATCAGGTTGCACATAATTGAAGCTACACACCGACCAGTTTTGATATTGGGTTTGGGGTTTTAATCCTTTTATAAACCAGTGATTTAGATTGTACCTAAACATGGTAAATTATTTATTAAAATTCTACTACTTTCAAACAACGATCTTGCATTCCAGTTGTTCATTCATTTTTGGATCATTTGAGCAAGCATAGTTGATATAAAGGATAGTAATATTAGCATGTATAATCGCATTCTAATCTCTCATGGGCATAAGTTGCCGGAGAAAACCATAAATTCAATTATAATCCGTTAGAAGCTAATGGTATGTCAAGATAGTCAAATAATGGACAACAAATCCAGGTCTTTGTATATGGGCTGCAGTAACTACGGAAGAAACAATAATTGTCTGTAATGAGTTCTATGCAGAGTCATGCATCTATCTATCAAGAGAAAAAGAAGCCTAGCCAAAGAGTAAGCAAGCAAGATATAGAACGGGATTTTTAACATATAAATAGTACAGCAAAACCATTTGTGATTATTGACACAAGTGCTCCTGGTACTATCACATCTGAACTGCAGCTACAAATAATTTCATGCATAACATGGTAATAATTTGTTCGTAAAGACACATTATGCAATCAAGCAATCATGTTGTTTTTTGGCCTACATACATGAAGATAAACAGATTATGCCTCATTTTCTCATGTGAATGGAAATAAATTCATATGAGTTTAGCTTCGGAGGCACCTAGCAGCTACTAAAAATGTTGGGCAATGTTTCATATCAAGAAGAAACTTTAAATTTGATGCCTGTTCACAAGAAATCCATCGTGGTTTAGTGTAAGTTTTCTAGTGATCATTTATTCTGGTCAAGAAAGAGGGCGAGTGACTATTTGCCGACAAATTATATAATAGTATAAAAGAATTACGGGATGCGGAATTATCCTTCCTTTTGCAGTATTCTGATGAATCGATGGGGCAAAGCAATGGAAAATCCGCTGCAAAATTGCCCTCCTATTTTTAAACACGTTACAAAGAAATAAATTACTGCTCTGCGAGCTTATAAAATTATCTTACCTATCCTAATTTAGATGCTTTATTTTAACTAATCCATACCATTGCCATTTTCTGCATACTATGATCATCAACACTGAATGGCACATAAGGCAGACACACTACTAAAGTATAACTCTATGGGAATATAGAAAAAAATGCAAACACAAAACTTGCATTGCTACTGGATGGGGACCATATAAAAGTATATGTTCAGATCTCTAGGTCAAATACCTCACCTCTATGAAGCCTTCTTGGCAAGCTTGGGTAACAACGAGATCGGACCCAGCCTCCTTGGACACATGAAAGTACCAGAGACTATTTTTTCAGGAAAACTTGGAAGAATATAAGAGAATGAACATGACAAAAAGATTCTGAATTTATAAATCTGCAAGCGCTGGCTCATATATATAACATATATTTATGTAGGAAAAATTAAACGTAAAACTGATTACTATGGTAATGAAATACGATGATGCACGATTGCAACTAAGAAATATATAGAACACAGATGCTTTAAATGTCCACATATATATTTAGAAAAGCATAAAAGCTACTCGAAAGGGTTGATGAAAAAGTAACTTTACCTTGTATCACCGTAACAAGTACTCGGTCCACAAATATATTAGGTGTTCTCTCGAATACCCTGGTTTCAGCTAATACCTCCACGAGATGGTATTCAAAAAGGGATTAATTCTTTTCGGAAATTTGGTAGCAAACCTCCAATGCATTAAAAAAATCAACATTAGTAAGAAACCTGGGATGCACCAAGACGACCAGAATTAGTAGCAAACCTGCTATTCTTCATGAAGCAAGTTTAGTAGGCATGAACTTTACGCTTTCCCTTCAACCGTTGACAAAGTTTTATAGCAAACCTGGAATGCACCCAAATAATGATTAAAGTTGCAGCAGACCAGCAATGTACCAATGATGAGAAAAATTAACAGCAAACCTGTTATTCTTCCTGAAGCAACTTCCAACATGGAGATAATTGTGTTTATACGATAACATCAAACTTCTTATTCTGGTGCGCATGGGAAGGTTGATGACACATAATAGCCTGCAACAGGTATTATTTCAGGTCATGCATAAACATCTGCAAAGTACTCACATAGAAAGGAATTATTTCGTAAGCAAATACATTTAGAGTTCGCTTCATGCAAGTGCTGCAACCTCCACCCTTGCTCCACCTTCTCCGATAGTGGCCGAACGCTGGCCACGACACCTCACCCTCATCCTCGTGCCACTGCCATCTCCGGCCAAATCAGCAACGCTAGTGAACCATTTGATGCTACTGGCAGCAGAACAACTCACCTGCTGCTACTGGCAGGAGAACCGACGCCTTTACTGCTTCAACCGTCACCAAGAAGAACGATGCAGGAGAGAATGTGTAGAGCCTTCTCGACACCAGGTTGGGCGACCACCCCACCAGCCAAATCTTCTGCCAACGAGCCCTCTCCATCAGGTTCGGTGTGCTCGTTGCTCGCTGTCGTTCTCTGGGTTGAACCCCTGGAGCAATTGGACACGACCAATCACATGCCAAAGCCAAATATGTGCAAAAGCACCTTCACACACATCTCTTTTCCTGACCAATGATACAACCATCTGCACCAAGTTGGTTCATCAGGAAGAAGGGGATCCAGAGAGAGAGAGAGAAACCTGCAGGTCTTGGATGAAGAAGAAGCCATCTTTGCATCCTCCCCATCTTCATCATCGCTGAGGACGCGGGGCTTCTTGCCCCTCCCGTCCTGTCCCTCTCCTCCTTGTCGGTTACCATAGATCTACGCAGAGGGTGCTGAGGAGCAAGCAAATGAACACTGAAACCAGTTCAAGAAATCCACACATAGATCTACCCGAGGCCAACCACCATAGTATTTCTTTCCAATTTGCTGTAGGGTAAACCAGATCCCATGAGAGAGAGAGAGAGAGAAGACGAACCTGCTGCTAATGGTGTGAACATGTCGTTGCCTGCGGAGATCCACCTCTCCATCGCCGGCAGCGGCTCGCGCCACTGTGAGGTCGCCATGAATCCGCAGCCTCCGCAACTCGCCATGAATCCGTCCGCCGTGGCACCACCGAATCAGGGGAGGGGATGAATGCGGGAGACCCGAGCGGCGGCTGCAGGTTGGGGGAATGGTAGTCTAGCACTTCCTCCTGGCGACGGCGGCGCGACGGACTGGTGCAGGCGGCGCAAGGGGATTGGAGGAGGATGGGAGTGGAGGAGGCGTGCATTGGGGGAGCTGCGGGACACAGGGATTGGGGAGATCGACGAAAAACCCAAACTACCCCGTCGTGAGAAGCTATTTTCCACGGGCCGGAGTGATGCACGACTAATCCAAAATCGACCCGCAGCTACCGACGAGCGGACCCGGCTGGACGTGGGGCCCGCGCACAGCCGCAGGTGGGTACACCAGCGCGGTTCCATGGCTTTCTCTAGTGAGGGGAACCAATGGTAAAACGCTCATACGCCCACACAGCCAACCAGGGGGTGCGTTGCTACCTAGAACGAACGGACGAGATTCACTGGCTGATAGCTGCTGACAAGATTCAACGGTCCAGAAGCTGATATCGCTGTGAAGCCCCCATGGGGGGGCAGCTATTATACCTTTAGATTTCAATGATGCAGTGTAAGAACGGTATCCGATAATGCAAAATGTGTTGTTCTATGTTGATGAACCCAAAATACTTTACGGAGTTCACTCGAGATTAATTTTCTCTCTTGTAGTCAATGGTTACCTTTAGTAATTTGCACAATTTTTATTGATGCCATGAATTTAATTTCTTGGTACCATCTACCTTAGTATGCAGTAGGAGGCACGTATTTTTTTCCACCTCAAGTTAGTTGATGTCACGAATTTGGCAATATCTTTAGTTGATGTCATTGCCAATATCTTGTTATTCTCTATGTATTTTTCAGCAGCGGTGGCAAGAGGCGAGCTCACGCGGCGATGGAGCGCGTGAGGACGCCGGCCCGCCCGCGAGAGGTCGCCGGCGCCATGTTCGGGAGGCCGCCCGCCGGTGCGAGGCTGCAGCATGGGAGTCCACCAGCGGCAGGCTACTAGCGCAAGCGCAGGACTCAGTCGGCGCAAGGCTAAGATCGATCGGGGATCCGATGGTGTGTTTTAGAAAGAAAGGGTAGAAATAAAAATATGTTTTCAACTACACTTCCAACACCTAAAAACGTGAGAGGGGTAGAATTGTTTAGTTGGTTGTTATGAAAGATTCTGCATAAATGCTCATGTATTCTATAATTTTGGATTTTAAATCTGTTGATGTTACCAGAAATTTGTTCAATGCAACATATAGTTAGCGTCGTTCTTTTTTGCCACTTTTATTAATGATGTACTAAGGTGAAGAAGTGCAAATTTGACTGTATACTTCCTATTATTTTGCCCCTGAACTAAACCTATGAGATTTGGTTAGTATGTCACAAAATTTGACATCACTATTTGATGTTCTAGGTTACGTGAGATGTCAGATTTTTAAAGCGATGAAAATGCTAAACCTAGGGCAATGAAGATGGTGGAGATGGCAATGTTAAACCAAGGGGAAATGAAGATGGTGGAGATGGCAATGCTAAACCAAGGGTAAATAAAGGGGTGGAGTGGAACAAGAGGCAGTGAGACATGACATCTGCGAAGGAGCAAAAACAAAACAGGAGAAGGAGAGAGTCGATATTCATCCATATATGAACGGTAACCATATTACTCACATATTTATGAACTGAAATAATTGTTTACTGGTGGGTAAATTTTTCCGTAATCCCGTGGCAACGCACGGGCATCTGTGCTAGTATTCCTATAAGCGCAAGCACGCACACTACCTATACGAGCATCTCGGATAGATTGAGTCCAAAATTGTATGGCTTGCTAGTTTTATACCTAATACTAAAGATCAAACATGAGTACATGACCGGCAAAGGATTAAATCTGAACTCGACACGTTTCCGGATGCGACCTTCTAGAACTCTCAAAGTAGAGACTTGTGAAAAGCTCTAGAACCATGCAAGTTTAAACAAACTCATGCAGAAATTTGATTTGGGTATTTGTTTTCAGTCTACATTTTTGTGAAAATTTGGGGACTTCAATTTAGTGTTTCTTTTCAACCATTTTTCATGATGCCATACTTAGATGTAAATTTGGACCTCCAAACGCCAACTTTTGTCAAAAACATCGCCATGTCATTGACAAAACCAGTTACATCACGCAAAGTGGAAGTTCTTACAAACCAAGACTTCGAACAACTTTCCCTTGAAAGCACTTTTAAACAGTTGGTTGCCACAAGTAAGACGGCCAGCCGGCATATAAACGTGGGATTACATAGAAAGAGTCTTGACTACCACAAAACCACTCAAGCTGCAGCGTTCGGAGATCCAATGAGAAACACGCCATGTCTGGCCTAGGCATCTTCGTTCTTTGCGGCGTCCCCTCAAGCAGCAGGTATCCCCCGGCCACACCGATGATACGATAGCAACAATATTGCAATGGGAGGTGGATTATAACCTGTGGCTCCCGTTGATCCCCATTCCCATTGTCGCCCTGCAAGATGTCATACCGGAGATAGTACTTATTTTCGCGCTCGCAGACCGTGACGGAGGCGACCCTCCCCTGTTCGCCCGCCGCCTCCACATAGGCCACTGAAAACATGCCCCATGCGTAGGACGGGACGCCCATGGTGGAGAACACCGGTGTGCTGCTCCGTGCGTCTAGCACAAGCAGCTTCTTCCTTCCGGGGTAGAGCGGCCAGTAGAAGCATCCATGCGCAGAGCTGCGCTCTAGGAGTGCCGGGGTATAATTGTTGTTCTCCGTGTCATTGCTTAAACCACTCCAGTCGTCGAAATTGATGCCCCGCCATTGTCTTCCTCTGACCTGGGAAGATGAAAACACGAAGAGGACCATCTTGGTTCCGGACTCTGCAAGACACATCACCCTGAATGAGGATGTGGTCGAGCAGCCGTCCTCCTCGGCAGGGGGAGCGAGAAAGGTCGTGGAGCCTAGGTCTCCATGTTCGACTAGCGTGGTGACTAGTTCCTTTGGGATTGCGGGTAGCACGCGGTACCGCCGGTGCAACGGGTCGCAGACGGCAAAGGGCCTGCTCAAGTAGTGGTGGATTCCGCAACAGCCTCTCTGGTGTTTGGAAACACCGGAGCATAGGACACGGCCGTCGCGGCAGTCACAGACGTACCATGGGCCAGGGGATGGGAGAAAGGATTTGCACGAGAAGTCGATGGCGCCGTCGCTGACGAGCTTGTGGGCGGCGGAAGCGGAGGGATGTGGCTGCTCGGCGGGGAGGAAGACCTTGTTGATTATGCCCAGGAGGGGCGGTGGGTGGAGGGCGTGGAAGTCGCGGAGGAAGCGTGGATCGGTGATGACGCGGCGGAAGGCAGGGCTGGCCGCACAGGCGCGGCCGAGGTCTGCGGCGGAGTCCAGCTTCAGGAAGATCTGCCACAGGATGTCGTCCGATTCTACCGCCGGCGACCCTTTTGCTGGGTGCGGCGGCGAAGCCATGGATGGATCGATCATCTATCGCGGATTTATAAGTAAACTCAGGAGATACGTCATCGATTGATCGGTAGGCGGCACAAGCACACGTCCGTATTCCTCTGTTCCTACTTTGTACCCAGTACGTAAGGTGGAACAAATCCAGGAGATATATATACCAATCAAAATCAGGTTATGTGTATGAACAAGAATCGAAGATGATCCGGACTTAATACCAAAAATAGGGGCCGGAATTAAGTACCAACAAAGGACGTGTCCGGATGGGACCTTCCCAAACAATCTCATAGTGCAGGAGAAGAGACGCATTCCACGAACCGTTCGGTGCCTTGTTTTAGGGTTGTACATACGTCTTCCTATTTCACCACAGTCATGTAAGAAGAAGAAATTTCAGACCTAAAAAAATCTCATTTTTTAATATTTTATATTGTAATTGCTACATATAGCTTTTTATTTTTACCATGTACTATTTTTTGACAGAATACATCACTTTATTATTAACTAAATAACATCATTACAATGAGTCTCCCGGACCGGAGCAAAGTTGGAAACAAACCTAGACTAGAAACATCAAGTTCTAGCCAAAATATCCGCTGCTTCATTTAAAGAACGCCGAACATGAACAAAGGTGACCGAGGAGAAATTTGCCAATAGAAGTTTGGTATCTCTGGTCACCGAGCCCACCTAGCGATCACAGCAAAGAAATTTGCCCCATTAGAAGTTCCATACATCTTGGCCACCCTCTTATTCTTCCTGGTAAGATAGAACTGCAGCTTTACGATTTTGTGTTGGAGAAATTCAAGTCCAAACTTAGTACATGCAAAGTAGACAATCTCTCTCACCCTGCAAGATTGGAACTCATCAAATCTTTTTTTTTTCATCTATCCCAGTCTACTGCATGTCCAATATCTGATGAGGACATCCCTACTACACCATTACCTCCGTCACTGATAAATGAAGATGAACCTGCTGTGAAGCTCAAGTCCAATGAAGTTCGGATTGGACCAATTACAAGGGCTCATGCGAAGCTACTTAAACAACAGGTGAACTTATTTCTAAACGATACTTTGATTGATGAGAACTTTATACTGCCTAAGTCCTATTACTTATGTATCATCAGGTATCAAGAGGAGACGAGCATCGTACGAGGAGGAGAGGAGCAGCTGGACATGAAGACGGACGTCAAGATGGACGTGAAGCTAGACATGGAGCTGGACATGAAGATATCTCATGGACGCGCGAGGGAGGAGCGGGAGGCATGCGCGAGAGGAGAAGAAGACGTCCAGGCCGGTCCAGCACCCGGTTAGACCGGCCTCCAGACCGGCCAGCCCGGTCCCTGGCCCGGTTGACCGGGCGCCAACCGGATGCGATGCATCGTACCGGATCAAAACCGGAAAACCTCGCAACATTCCGGTTGCCGCCCGGTTGACCGGACGCCAGACCGGCCGACCCGGTCCCTGGTCCGGTTGACCGGATTCCAGACCGGATTCGTCCGAGTCTGTCTCGACCAGATCTATTCTGGGTCGGTTATTTTTATATCTTTTCGACCAGAACTCGTCCCGGACGCCTATATAAGTGCCCAGGACGCCCCCCTAGCTGCTTTAGACCACGTTTAAGATAAACCCTAGTTCTTAGTTGTTTGCTCTAGCAAAACTATTGAATCCTGATACGTCTCCGACGTATCGATAATTTCTTATGTTCCATGCCACATTATTGATGATATCTACATGTTTTATGCATACTTTATGTCATATTTATGCGTTTTCCGGAACTAACCTATTGACGAGATGCCGAAGTGCCAGTTCCTGTTTTCTGCTGTTTTTGGTTTCAGAAATCCTATTAAGGAAATATTCTCGGAATCGGACGAAATTAACGCCCAGCATCTTAGAATCCCCGGAAGCATCCAGAACACCCGAGAGCCGCCAGAGAGGGGACACAGGCCCCCCAGATGATAGGCCGGCGCGGCCCAGGGGTGGCCCGCGCCCCCCTGTGGTGACACCGCCTCGTTGACCCTCCGACGCCGCCTCTTCGCCTATTTAAGCCTCCTCGACCTAAATCTTCGAGACGAAAAAGCCACGGTACGAGAAACCTTCCAGAGCCGCCGCCATCGCGAAGCCAAGATCTGGGGGACAGGAGTCTCTGTTCCGGCACGCCGCCGGGACGGAGAAGTGCCCCCGGAAGGCTTAATCTCTCTCCCATGTACTTCAATACAATGATCTCATGAGCTGCCTTACATGATTGAGATTCATATGAGTTTTGTATCACAATTCATCTATGTGCTACTCTAGTGATGTTATTAAAGTACTCTATTCCTCCTGCACGGTGTAATGGTGACAGTGTGTGCATCGTGTTAGTACTTGGCGTAGATTATGATTGTGATCTCTTGTAGATTATGAAGTTAACTATTGCTATGATAGTATTGATGTGATCTATGCCTCCTTTCGTAGCGTGAAGGTGACGAGTGTGCATGCTATGTTAGTACTTGGTTTGGTTATGTTGATCCGTCATGCACTCTAAGGTTACTTAAACATGAATATCGAATATTGTGGAGCTTGTTAACTCCGGCATTGAGGGTTCGTGTAATCCTACACGGTTAGTGGTGTTCATCATCCAACAAGAGAGTGTAGAGTCTAGCATCTATCTATTTATTCTATTATGTGATCAATGTTGAGAGTGTCCACTAGTGAAAGTATAATCCCTAGGCCTTGTTCCTAAATACTGCTATCGCTGCTTGTTTACTGTTCTACTGCATCTGTACTGTCCGCAATATTACCACCATCAACCACACGCCAGTCCTGGACAGCAAAGCACTTTTCTGGTGCTGTTGCTACCGCTCATACTTATTCATACCACCTGTATTTCACTATCTCTTCATCGAACTAGTGCACCTATTAGGTGTGTTGGGGACACAAGAGACTTCTTGCTTTGTGGTTGTAGGGTTGCATGAGAGGGATATCTTTGACCTCTTCCTCCCTGAGATCGATAAACCTTAGGTGATCCACTTAAGGGAAACTTGCTGCTGTTCTACAAACCTCTGCTCTTGGAGACCCAACACTGTCTACAAGAATAGAAGCACCCGTAGACATCAAGCACTTTTCTGGCGCCATTGCCGGGGAGGAAAGGTAAAAGGCACTCATACTCCGGTTCCAGGTAACAGTACTTTTCTGGCACCATTGTGTGTGTGCTCGAAGCTATTTCCTTTAGATCCTGCAATTGCATCTTTTTGTTTCTTGTTTACACTAGTAAGGCATAATGGACAACAATGAGCTTCTTATTCTATTTCCTGATTTAAGACATGGATGGTTTGATCTGAAAATTAAAAAACCCATGGAACATGTTAGTATGAACGCTTTGAACACCATTGTTGCTAATGATATGGAAAATTCTAAGCTTGGGGAAGCTGGCTTTGATGAGCATGACCTTTTTAGTCCCCCAAGCATTGAGGAGAAAATTTACTTTGATGATACTTTGCCTCCTATTTGTGATGATTATAATGATAGTAGCCTTTTGGTGCCACCTGTTATGGAGGATAAATTTGATTATGAATACAATATGCCTCCTATATTTGATGATGAGAATAATAATGATAGCTACTTCGTTGAATTTGCTCCCACTATTACTAATAAAATTGATTATGCTTATGTGGAGAGTAATAATTTTATGCATGAGACTCATGATAAGAATGCTTTATGTGATAGTTATATTGTTGAGTTTGCTCATGTTGCTACTGAAAGTTATTATGAGAGAGGAAAATATGGTTGTAGAAATTTTCATGTTACTAAACACCTCTCTATGTGCTTAAAATCTTGAAGCTGCACTTGTTTTATCTTTATATGCTTGTTGCATTATGCTTCATGAACTTGTTTACTTACAAGATTCCTTTTCATAGGAAGCATGGTAGACTTAAATTTGTTTTGAATTTGCCTCTTGATGCTCTCTTTTGCTTCAAATACTATTTCTTATGTGAGCATCATTAAAACTGCTGAGCCCATCTTAATGGCTATAAAGAAAGAACTTCTTGGGAGATAACCCATGTGTTTATTTTACTACAGTAATTTTGCTTTATATTTGTGTCTTGGAAGTTGTTACTACTGTAGCAACCTCTCCTTATCTTAGTTTTGTTGCATTGTTGTGCCAAGTAAAGTCTTTGATAGTAAGGTTCATACTAGATTTGGATTCTATCGCGAGAAACAGATTTCTTGCTGTCACGAATCTGGGCCTAATTCTCTGTAGGTAACTCAGAAAATTATGCCAATTTACGTGAGTGATCCTCAGATATGTACGCAACTTTCATTAAATTTGAGCATTTTCATTTGAGCAAGTCTGGTGCCTCTTTAAAATTCGTCTTTACGGACTGTTCTGTTTTCACAGATTCTGCCTTTTATTTTGCATTGCTTCTTTTGCTATGTGGGATGGATTTCTTTCTTCCATTAACTTCCAGTAGCTTTAAGCAATGTCCAGAAGTGTTAAGAATGATTGTGTCACCTCTGAACATGTGAATTTTGATTATGCACTAACCCTCTAATGAGTTTGTTTCGAGTTTGGTGTGGAGGAAGTTTTCAAGGGTCAAGAGAGGAGGATGATACAATATGATCAAGAAGGGTGAAAGCTCTAAGCTTGGGGATGCCCCGGTGGTTCATCCCTGCATATTTCAAGAAGACTCAAGCATCTAAGCTTGGGGATGCCCAAGGCATCCCCTTCTTCATCGACAAATTATCAGGTTCCTTCTCTTGAAACTATATTTTTATTCGGTCACATCTTATGTACTTTACTTGGAGCGTCTGCTTGTTTTTGTTTTTGTTTTTGTTTGAATAAATGCTTGTGTGGGAGAGAGACACGCTCCGCTGGTTCATATGAACACATGTGTTCTTAGCTTTTAATGTTCATGGCGAAGGTTGAAACTGCTTCGTTAATTGTTGTATGGTTGGAAACGGGAAATGCTACATGTAGTAATTGGTAGAATGTCTTGAATAATTTGATACTTGGCAATTGTTGTGCTCATGTTTAAGCTCTTGCATCATATACTTTGCACCTATTAATGAAGAAATACATAGAGCTTGCTAAAATTTGGTTTGCATAATTGGTCTCTCTAAGGTCTAGATAATTTCTAGTAAGAGTTTGAACAACAAGGAAGACGGTGTAGAGTCTTATAATGTTTACAATATGTCTTTTATGTGAGTTTTGCTGCACCGGTTCATCCTTGTGTTTGTTTCAAATAACCTTGCTTGCCTAAGCCTTGTATCGAGAGGGAATACTTCTCATGCATCCAAATCCTTGAGCCAACCACTATGCCATTTGTGTCCACCATACCTACCTACTACATGGTATTTCTCTGCCATTCCAAAGTAAATTCCTTGAGTGCTACCTTTAAACAATTCAAAATTTATCACCTCTGATTTGTGTCAATGTTTTATAGCTCATGAGGAAGTATGTGGTGTTTATCTTTCAATCTTGTTGGGCAACTTTCACCAATGGACTAGTGGCTTCATCCGCTTATCCAATAATTTTGCAAAAAGAGCTGGCAATGGGGTTCCCGGTCCCAAATTAATTAACAAAAATAGACAGTCCTCCATGGTATGTGATTGTTGGACGGCACCCGAAGGATTCGGTTAGCCATGGCTTGAGAAAGCAAAGGTGGGGAGGAGTGTCATCACAATAAAACTAAAATAAAAAAGGCACTCCTTCATGGTATGAGATTGTTGGCAGGCACCCGAGGATTCGGTTAGCCATGGTTTGTGAAAGAAAGGTTGGAAGGAGTGCCACACAAAAATAAAATAAAATGGGAGCCGCTCTTTGAAGGTTTGTACGGCAAGGGGGTTAGAGTGCCCACTACCATTCGTTGACAACAATAAACACCTCTCAAAACTTTACTTTTATGCTCTCTTTATGTTTTCAAAATAAAAGCTCTAGCACAAATATAGCAATCAATGCTTCCCTCTGCGAAGGGCCATTCTTCTACTTTTTATGTTGAGTCAGTTCACCTATTTCTCTCCACCTCAAGAAGCAAACACTTGTGTGAACTGTGCATTGATTCCTACATACTTGCATATTGCACTTGTTATATTACTCTAGGTTGACAATATTCATGAGATATACATGTTACAAGTTGAAAGTAACCGCTGAAACTTAATCTTCCATTGTGTTGCTTCAATACCTTTACTATGAATTTATTGCTTTATGAGTTAACTCTTATGCAAGACTTATTGATGCTTGTCTTGAAGTACTATTCATGAAAAGTCTTTGCTATATGATTCATTTGTTTACTCATGTCATTTACATTGTTTTGATCGCTGCATTCATTACATATGCTTGCAATAGTATAATCAAGTTTATGATGGCATGTCACTCCAGAAATTATCTTTGTTATCGTTTACCTGCTCGGGACGAGCAGAAACTAAGCTTGGGGAGCTGATACGTCTCCGACGTATCGATAATTTCTTATGTTCCATGCCACATTATTGACGATATCTACATGTTTTATGCATACTTTATGTCATATTTATGCGTTTTCCGGAACTAACCTATTGACGAGATGCCGAAGTGCCGGTTCTCGTTTTACGCTGTTTTTGGTTTCAGAAATCCTAGTAAGGAAATATTCTCGGAATCGGACGAAATCAACGCCCAGCATCTTAGAATCCCCGGAAGCATCCAGAACACCCGAGAGCAGCCAGAGAGGGGACACAGGCCCCCCATATGATAGGCCGGCGCGGCCCAGGGGTGGCCCGCGCCCCCCTGTGGTGACACCGCCTCGTTGACCCTCCGACGCCGCCTCTTCGCCTATTTAAGCCTCCTTGACCTAAATCTTCGAGACGAAAAAGCCACGGTACGAGAAACCTTCCAGAGCCGTCGCCATCGCGAAGCCAAGATCTGGGGGACAGGAGTCTCTGTTCCGGCACGCCGCCGGGACGGGGAAGTGCCCCCGGAAGGCTTCTCCATCGACACCGCTGCCATCTCCACCGCCATCTTCATCAACGCTGTTGTCTCCCATGAGGAGGGAGTAGTTCTCCATCGAGGCTCGGGGCTGTACGGTAGCAATGTGGTTAATCTCTCTCCCATGTACTTCAATACAATGATCTCATGAGCTGCCTTACATGATTGAGATTCATATGAGTTTTGTATCACAATTCATCTATGTGCTACTCTAGTGATGTTATTAAAGTACTCTATTCCTCCTGCACGGTGTAATGGTGACAGTGTGTGCATCATGTTAGTACTTGGCGTAGATTATGATTGTGATCTCTTGTAGATTATGAAGTTAACTACTGCTATGATAGTATTGATGTGATTGATGTCTACGGGAGCTTCTATTATTATAGACAGTGTTGGGCCTCCAAGAGCAGAGGTTTGTAGAACAGCAGCAAGTTTCCCTTAAGTGGATCACCCAAGGTTTATCGAACTCAGGGAGGAAGAGGTCAAAGATATCCCTCTCAAGCAACCCTGCAACCACAAAGCAAGAAGTCTCTTGTGTCCCCAACACACCTAATAGGTGCACTAGTTCGGCGAAGAGATAGTGAAATACAGGTGGTATGAATAAGTATGAGCGAGTAGTAACGGCGCCGAGAAAAGTGCTTGCTGGCGTGTAGTTGATGGTGGTAATATTGCGGACGGTAGAAACGCAGTAAAAACGATAAACAAGCAGCGATAGCGATATTTAGGAACAATGCCTAGGGATCATACTTTCACTAGTGGACACTCTCAACATTGATCACATAACAGAATAAATAGATAGATGCTAGACTCTACACCCTCTTGTTGGATGATGAACACCACTAACTGTGTAGGATTACACGAACCCTCAATGCCGGAGTTAACAAGCTCCACAATATTCGATGTTCATATTTAAATAACCTTAGAGTGCATGACAGATCAACGCAACTAAACCAAGTACTAACATAGCATGCACACTGTCACTTTCACGCTACGAAAGGAGGCATAGATCACATCAATACTATCATAGCAATAGTTAACTTCATAATCTACAAGAGATCACAATCATAGCCTACGCCAAGTACTAACACGGTGCACACACTGTCACCATTACACCGTGTAGGAGGAATAAACTACTTTAATAACATCACTAGAGTAGCAGACAGATATATTGTGATACAAAACACATTGCAATCATAAAGAGATATAAATAAGCACTTCACTATGCTCTTCATAACAGTGAATAAGTATTCTGTGAAATATAGCCTAAGAGACCCACACGGTGCACACACTCGTCACCTTTACACACGTGGGACAAGGAGTCTCCGGAGATCACATAAGTAAAATCCACTTGACTAGCATAATGACATCTGGATTACAAGCATCATCATATGAATCTCAATCATGTAAGGCAGCTCATGAGATTATTGTATTGAAGTACATAGGAGAGAGATTAACCACATAGCTACCGGTACAACCCCGAGCCTCGATGGAGAACTACTCCCTCCTCATGGGAGACAGCAGCGTTGATGAAGATGGGGGTGGTGTCGATGGAGAAGCCTTCCGGGGGCACTTCCCCGTCCCGGCGGCGTGCCGGAACAGAGACTCCTGTCCCCCAGATCTTGGCTTCGCGATGGCGGCGGCTCTGGAAGGTTTCTCGTACCGTGGCTTTTTTCGTATCGAAGTTTTAGGCCGAGGACCTTTATATAGGCGAAGAGGCGGCGTCAGAGGGTCGAAGAGGCGGCGAGGGGGTAAGGCGGCGCGGCCAGGGCCTGGGCCGCGCCGGCCACCCTCCTGGGCCCATGTGCCCCCCCCCCCTCTGGCGACTCTCTGGTGTTCTGGAAGCTTCGTGTATTTCTAAGATGCTGGGCGTTGCTTTCGTCCGATTCCGAGAATATTTCCTTACTAGGATTTCTGAAACCAAAAACAGCAGAAAACAGCAACTGGCCCTTCGGCATCTCGTCAATAGGTTAGTTCCAGAAAATGCATAATAATGACATAAAGTATGCATAAAACATGTAGATATCATCAATAATGTGGCATGGAACATAAGAAATTATCGATACGTCGGAGACGTATCAGCATCCCCAAGCTTAGTTTCTGCTCGTCCCGAGTAGGTAAACGATAACAAAGATAATTTCTGGAGTGACATGCCATCATAATCTTGATCATACTATTGTAAACATATGTAATGAATGCAGCGATCAAAGCAATGTAAATGACATGAGTAAACAAATGAATCATAAAGCAAAGACTTTTCATGAATAGTACTTCAAGACAAGCATCAATAAGTCTTGCATAAGAGTTAACTCATAAAGCAATAATTCAAAGTAAAGGTATTGAAGCAACACAAAGGAAGATGAAGTTTCAGCGGTTGCTTTCAACTTATAACATGTATATCTCATGGATATTGTCAACATAGAGTAATATAACAAGTGCAATATGCAAGTATGTAGGAATCAATGCACAGTTCACACAAGTGTTTGCTTCTTGAGGTGGAGAGAGATAGGTGAACTGACTCAACATAAAAGTAAAAGAAAGGTCCTTCAAAGAGGAAAGCATCGATTGCTATATTTGTGCTAGAGCTTTGGTTTTGAAAACATATAGAGATCATAAAAGTAAAATTTTAAGAGGTGTTTGTTGTTGTCAACGAATGGTAGTGGGTACTCTAACCCCCTTGCCAGACAAACCTTCAAAGAGCGGCTCCCATTTTATTGTATTTTTGTGTGGCACTCCTTCCAACCTTTCTTTCACAAACCATGGCTAACCGAATCCTTCGGGTGCCTGCCAACAATCTCATACCATGAAGGAGTGCCTTTTTATTTTAGTTTTATTATGATGACACTCCTCCCCACCTTTGCTTTCTCAAGCCATGGCTAACCGAATCCTTCGGGTGCCGTCCAACAATCACATACCATGGAGGAGTGTCTATTTTTATTAATTAATTTGGGACTGGGAATCCCGTTGCCAGCTCTTTTTGCAAAATTATTGGATAAGCGGATGAAGCCACTAGTCCATTGGTGAAAGTTGCCCAACAAGATTGAAAGATAAACACCACATACTTCCTCATGAGCTATAAAACATTGACACAAATCAGAGGTAATAAATTTTGAATTGTTTAAAGGTAGCAGTCAAGCAATTTACTTTGGAATGGCGGAGAAATACCATGTAGTAGGTAGGTATGGTGGACACAAATGGCATAGTGGTTGACTCAAGGATTTGGATGCATGAGAAGTATTCCCTCTCGATACAAGGCTTAGGCTAGCAAGGTTATTTGAAACAAACACAAGGATGAACCGGTGCAGCAAAACTCACATAAAAGACATATTGTAAACATTATAAGACTCTACACCATCTTCCTTGTTGTTCAAACGCTGTACTAGAAATTATCTAGACCTTAGAGAGACCAATTATGCAAACCAAATTTTAGCAAGCTCTATGTATTTATTCATTAATGGGTGCAAAGTATATGATGCAAGAGCTTAAACATGAGCACAACAATTGCCAAGTATCACATTATCCAAGACATTTTAGCAATTACTACATGTAGCATTTCCCGATTCCAACCATACAACAATTAACGAAGCAGTTTCAACCTTCGCCATGAACATTAAAAGCTAAGAACACATGTGTTCAAACGAACCAGCGGAGCGTGTCTCTCTCCCACACAAGCATTTATTCAAACAAAAACAAAAACAAAAACAAACAGACGCTCCAAGTAAAGTACATAAGATGTGACCGAATAAAAATATAGTTTCAAGAGAAGGAACTTGATAATTTGTCGATGAAGAAGGGGATGCCTTGGGCATCCCCAAGCTTAGATGCTTGAGTCTTCTTGAAATATGCAGGGATGAACCACCGGGGCATCCCCAAGCTTAGAGCTTTCACTCTCCTTGATCATAGTATATCATCCTCCTCTCTTGATCCTTGAAAACTTCCTCCACACCAAACTCGAAACAAACTCATTAGAGGGTTAGTGCATAATCAAAAATTCACATGTTCAGAGGTGAGACAATCATTCTTAACACTTCTGGACATTGCCCAAAGCTTCTGAAAATTAATGGAACAAAGAAATCCATCCAACATAGCAAAAGAGGCAATACGAAATAAAAGGCAGAATCTGTCAAAACAGAACAGTCCGTAAATACGAATTTTATTGAGGCACCAGACTTGCTCAAATGAAAATGCTCAAATTGAATGAAAGTTGCGTACATATCTGAGGATCGCTCACGTAAATTGGCATAATTTTCTGAGTTACCTACAGAGAATTTGGCCTAGATTCGTGACAGCAAAGAAATCTGTTTCTGCGCAGTAATCCAAATCTAGTATGAACCTTACTATCAACGACTTTACTTGGCACAACAAAACACAAAACTAAGATAAGAAGAGGTTGCTACAGTAATAAAAAACTTCCAAGACACAAATATAAAACAAAGTACTGTAGCAAAATAACACATGGGTTATCTCCCAAGAAGTTCTTTCTTTATAGCCATTAAGATGGGCTCAGCAGTTTTAATGATGCACTCGCAAGAAATAGTATTTGAAGCAAAAGAGAGCATCAAGAGGCAAATTCAAAACACATTTAAGTCTAACATGCTTCCTATGCATAGGAATCTTGTAAATAAACAAGTTCATGAAGAGCAAAGTGACAAGCATAGGAAGATAAAACAAGTGTAGCTTCAAAAATTTCAGCACATAGAGAGGCATTTTAGTAACATGAAAATTTCTACAACCATATTTTCCTCTCTCATAATAACTTTCAGTAGCATCATGAGCAAACTCAACAATATAACTATCACATAAAGCATTCTTATCATGAGTCTCATGCATAAAATTATTACTCTCCACATAAGCATAATCAATTTTATTAGTAATAGTGGGAGCAAATTCAACAAAGTAGCTATCATTATTATTTTCATCATCAAATATAGGAGGCATATTGTAATCATAATCAAATTCACTCTCCACAGTAGGCGGCACCAAAAGACCACTATCATTATAATCATCATAAATAGGAGGCAAAGTATCATCAAAGTAAATTTTCTCCTCAATGCTTGGGGGACTAAAAAGATCATGCTCATCAAAACCAGCTTCCCCAAGCTTAGAATTTTCCATAGCATTAGCAACAATAGTGTTCAAAGCATTCATATTAATAACATTCCCATTAGCATGCATATAAAGTTCCATGGGTTTTTTAATTCTCTCTTCAAACACATCATGTCCTAATTCAAGATAAAGTTCATAAAGATCTCTCATATTTTTGTTGTTTTCCATTATGCCTAACTAGTGTAAACAAGAAACAAAAAGATGCAATTGCAGGATCTAAAGGAAATAGCTTCGAGCACAAACACAATGGCGCCAGAAAAGTACTGGTACCTGGAACCGGAGTATGAGTGCCTTTTACCTTTCCTCCCCGGCAACGGCGCCAGAAAAGTGCTTGATGTCTACGGGAGCTTCTATTCTTGTAGACGAGTGTTGGGCCTCCAAGAGCGAGAGGTTTGTAGAACAGCGAGCAAGTTTCCCTTAAGTGGATCACCCAAGGTTTATCGAACTCGGGGAGGAAGAGGTCAAAGATATCCCTCTCAAGCAACCCTGCAACCACAAAGCAAGAAGTCTCTTGTGTCCCCAACACACCTAATAGGTGCACAAGTTCGGCGAAGAGATAGTGAAATACGAGGTGGTATGAATAAGTATGAGCGAGTAATGATGCCACGAGAAAAGTGCTTGCTGGCGTGTAGTTGATGGTGGTAATATTGCGGACGAGTAGAAACGCAGTAGAAACGAGTAAACAAGCAGCGATAGCGATATTTAGGAGCAAGGCCTAGGGATCATACTTTCACTAGTGGACACTCTCAACATTGATCACATAACGGAATAAATAGATAGATGCTAGACTCTACACCCTCTTGTTGGATGATGAACACCACTAAGCTGTGTAGGATTACACGAACCCTCAATGCCGGAGTTAACAAGCTCCACAATATTCGATGTTCATATTTAAATAACCTTAGAGTGCATGACAGGATCAACGCAACTAAACCAAGTACTAACATAGCATGCACACTGTCACTTTCACGCTACGAAAGGAGGCATAGATCACATCAATACTATCATAGCAATAGTTAACTTCATAATCTACAAGAGATCACAATCATAGCCTACGCCAAGTACTAACACGGTGCACACACTGTCACCATTACACCGTGCAGGAGGAATAAACTACTTTAATAACATCACTAGAGTAGCACACAGATATATTATGATACAAAACACATTGCAATCATAAAGAGATATAAATAAGCACTTCATTATGCTCTTCATAACAGTGAATAAGTATTCTGTGAAATATAGCCTAAGAGACCCACACGGTGCACACACTGTCACCTTTACACACGTGGGACAAGGAGTCTCCGGAGATCACATAAGTAAAATCCACTTGACTAGCATAATGACATCTAGATTACAAGCATCATCATATGAATCTCAATCATGTAAGGCAGCTCATGAGATTATTGTATTGAAGTACATAGGAGAGAGATTAACCACATAGCTACCGGTACAGCCCCGAGCCTCGATGGAGAACTACTCCCTCCTCATGGGAGACAGCAGCGTTGATGAAGATGGCGGTGGTGTCGATGGAGAAGCCTTCCGGGGGCACTTCCCCGTCCCGGCGGCGTGCCGGAACAGAGACTCCTGTCCCCCAGATCTTGGCTTCGCGATGGCGGCGGCTATGGAAGGTTTCTCGTACCGTGCCTTTTTTCGTATCGAAGTTTTAGGTCGAGGACCTTTATATAGGTGAAGAGGCGGCGTCAGAGGGTCGAAGAGGCGGCGAGGGGGTAAGGCGGCGCGGCCAGGGCCTGGGCCGCGCCGGCCACCCTCCTGGGCCCATGTGCCCCCCCCCCCTCTGGCGACTCTCTGGTGTTCTGGAAGCTTCGTGTATTTCTAAGATGCTGGGCGTTGATTTCGTCCGATTCCGAGAATATTTCCTTACTAGGATTTCTGAAACCAAAAACAGCAGAAAACAACAACTGGCCCTTCGACATCTCGTCAATAGGTTAGTTCCAGAAAATGCATAATAATAACATAAAGTATGCATAAAACATGTAGATATCATCAATAATGTGGCATGGAACATAAGAAATTATCGATACGTCGGAGATGTATCAGTGATCTATGCCTCCTTTCATAGCGTGAAGGTGACAGTGTGCATGCTATGTTAGTACTTGGTTTGGTTATGTTGATCTGTCATGCACTCTAAGGTTACTTAAACATGAATATCGAATATTGTGGAGCTTGTTAACTCCGGCATTGAGGGTTCGTGTAATCCTACACGGTTAGTGGTGTTCATCATCCAACAAGAGAGTGTAGAGTCTAGCATCTATTTATTTATTCTATTATGTGATCAATGTTGAGAGTGTCCACTAGTGAAAGTATGATCCCTAGGCCTTGTTCCTAAATACTTGCTATAGCTGCTTGTTTATCTGTTCTCATCGCATCCGTACTTGTCCGCAATATTACCACCATCAACCACACGCCAGTCCTGGACATCAAAGCACTTTTCTGGTGCTGTTGCTACCGCTCATACTTATTCATACCACCTGTATTTCACTATCTCTTCGCCGAACTAGTGCACCTATTAGGTGTGTTGGGGACACAAGAGACTTCTTGCTTTGTGGTTGCAGGATTGCATGAGAGGGATATCTTTGACCTCTTCCTCCCGAGATCGATAAACCTTGGGTGATCCACTTAAGGGAAACTTGCTGCTGTTCTACAAACCTCTGCTCTTGGAGGCCCAACACTGTCTACAAGAATAGAAGCACCCGTAGACATCAAATCCCTACACCATATTGCTTGATATTGTGTAGATACTGAAAAAGTCTTGTGTGATCTGCTATTCCATTGGGAATTAGACGGTTGCAACTTACCGCTTCGTGGTCGGCGGCTACGTGCGCAAGTGTGTGGAGTTGCAAATATCTTGCAGGGTTGAGAGCTGTTGCATTGGCGACAGGGACCAATCGAGAGATCTCGTTGCGTCATACAAGTTATCATCCACTACATCGTCGTATTTCTCTGCTGCCATCACCCCGTGATCATCATCACCACCGTTGCTTACTGACAAGATCGGGCCACCCCATATCATCTTGGTATCAGATTTTCAGTTTTCCTCGGTAAGCCATCCACAATCCACCCCATATTTGAGTTGTGAGTGTTTTCCTATCCAGAAAAAGCCATAAAAAGTTAGGGTTAGGGTTTGCCATAGCCTTAGATTGCACTAATTTCAAGTTTTAGTTGCTTTTCGTAGTTGTTTTTGCGTATCTTTTCTTTCCATCTAGTCTTTAGGGTTTGAGTTTACTCTATCATCTTGTGTTACTTTGTCGTCTAGTGTCAGTTTCTGTTACTCCGAGTCCACATAGCGTACAGTGTGCTTGTTCCCAACCATAGATACAGCCTTTCGATATAAAGTGACTAGGAACTTTCCCCAGAAGAGACTAGTTTTACCGCACCCGCATCCATACTATATTCAGTGGTTGAGCGACAATGGTGAGATGAAGGTAAACCCCATGGTGCGTGTCGAGTTTGCTATTGGACCGTATAAGGATTGCATTGATTTTGATGTCGTTCCTATGACGGTGTGTCACCTTCTATTAGGTCGGCCTTGGCTCTATGACCGTTCTGTGCAATATAATGGCCGTGCCAATACATATCACTTGGAGTTCAAGGGCAAGAAAATCAATTTACAGCCTATGACACCGCACCAAATTGTCAATGAGTCTCGTCAGAAAGTTGAAGTCAACTTGGAGGATGCCTCTTTAGATAGGCGAGAGAATTGTAATGTTGTGAGTGATATAACGAAAAGTGAGAGAGTGAATTCCTTAGTCTCATTAGCCACCAAAGAAGACATGAGAGAATTTAGTGAGGATCCTACAGCCATGCCTCTTGTGCTCTTGTACAGGGGTACGGTTTTGGTTTCTAACGACATGACCCCTCTTCCTCTTGTTGTTTCTAATGTTTTGCAGGAATTTGGCGACGTGTTTCTGGATGAAGTACCCGCAGGACTTCCACCATTGCGAGGTATTGAGCATCAAATCGACTTGATTCCCGGAGCTTCGCTGCCCAATCGGGCACCATATAGAACGAACCCCGAAGAGACGAAGGAGATACAGAAGCAAGTACAAACGCTACTCGACAAAGGTTATATCCACATAAGCCTTAGTCCTTGTGCTGTTCCTGTTATTCTTGTTCCTAAGAAAGATGGTACATGGCGTATGTGCGTAGATTGTAGAGCTATAAACAATATCACTATTCGATATCGTCACCCTATTCCCCGTTTAGAGGATATGCTAGATGAATTGAGTGGTGCTGCTATGTTCTCTAAAATTGATTTGCGTAGTGGTTATCATCAAATTAGGATGAAAAAAGGGGATGAGTGGAAAACCGCCTTTAAAACAAAATTTGGTTTATATGAGTGGTTAGTAATGCCTTTTGGTTTGACTAATGCACCTAGTACTTTCATGAGACTGATGAACCATGTTTTGCGTGATTTTATTGGCAAGTTTGTGGTTGTGTATTTTGATGATATATTAATTTACAGCCGCAATGAATCTGATCATATTATACATATTCGGCATGTTTTGCAAGTGTTGCGTGCTAGTAAACTCTATGGTAATCTTGAGAAGTGCACATTTTGCAAAGATAAGGTCATATTTCTGGGTTATGTTGTCTCTAAGCATGGAGTAGAAGTAGATGTGTCTAAAATTGAAGCTATTCAAAATTGGCCTACTCCCATGAATGTGAGTCAAGTTAGAAGTTTTCATGGTCTAGCTGGGTTTTATCGCCGTTTTGTGCCCAATTTTTCTACTATTGCTGCACCTTTGAATGAATTGACTAAAAAGTGTGTTGCACCGTTGTTAACTTTTGATGAACTGAAACGATTGTTAACTTCTGCACCGTTGCTTGCACTTCCTGATTTCAATAAGCAATTTGTGATTGAATGTGATGCTAGTGGTATTGGAATTGGTGGTGTGTTGATGCAAGAGGGTCGCCCAATTGCATATTTTTCCGAGAAACTTTACGGTGCTAAGTTGAACTATCCAATATATGATAAAGAATTGTATGCTTTAATTAGAGTTCTTGAGGTTTGGCAATATTATTTATGGCCAAAAGAATTTATCATACATTCTGATCATGAAGCTTTGAAATATGTGAAATCCCAATCTACTTTGCATAGGCGTCTTGCTAAGTGGGTTGATTTCATTGAGTCTTTTCCATACATTATTAAGCATAAGAAGGGAAAAGATAACATTGTTGCTGATGCTCTATCTAGGAAGAATATGCTATTAACTCAACTTGATGTTAAAATTCCTGGATTAGAAGTGCTATGTGATTCGTATGCTACGGATCATGATTTTGCTGAACCATATCGCTTATGTGCTCTTGGTAAAGCATGGGAAAAATATCACATACATGATGGGTTCTTGTTTCGAGCTAACAAACTATGTGTTCCAGAATCGTCTGTGCGTTTGCTCTTATTGCAGGAATCACATGCTGGAGGTTTGATTGGTCACTTAGGGCGTGAGAAGACGCTACCCATGCTCGCTGATCATTTTTATTGGCCAAAGATGAGGCGGGATGTGGACATGTATGTGAAGAGGTGCATTACTTGCAACAAGTCCAAGTCCAAGCTGAAGCCTCACGGTTTGTATACTCCATTACCGGCACCTACTACACCTTGGGAAGATATTAGTATGGATTTTGTGGGTTTGCCGCGTACTAAAAGAGGCCACGATTCTATATTTGTGGTAGTAGACAGATTTTCTAAAATGTCACACTTTATTGCCTGCCACAAAAGCGACGATGCGTCGCATATTGCTAACCTGTTTTTCAGGGAGATTGTTTGACTACATGGAGTCCCCAAGACTATTGTTTCTGATCGTGATGTGAAGTTCATGAGCTACTTCTGGAAGACACTTTGGGGAAAGCTAGGGACAAAGCTACTGTTCAGTACTACTTGTCATCCCCAAACTGATGGACAAACTGAGGTGGTGAATCGAACTTTGTCACAACTGTTGAGATCCATGATCAAGAAGAACCTAAAGGAGTGGGAAGAGTGTTTGCCGCATGTAGAGTTTGCTTACAACAGGGTGGTACATTCTACCACGGAGCTATGTCCTTTTGAGGTGGTGTATGGTTTTAAACCGATTACTCCACTTGACTTGTTACCTTTGCCCATACATGAGAGAGTTAATATGGAGGCAGCCAAGAGGGCAGATTTTGTGCGAAAAATCCATGTGAAGACTAAAGAGTTGATAGAGAAGAAATGCAAGAGCAATGCTGCAAGGATGAATAAGAAGCGCAAAGAGATGTTGTTCAAGCCTGGTGATATGGTCTGGGTACATTTTCGCAAGGATAGGTTCCCGAAGCTGCGGAAGTCTAAGTTGAAGCCTCGTGGTGCTGGTCCTTACAAAGTGCTTGCCAAGATCAATGACAATGCATACTCGATAGATCTTCAAGTTGATGAGTTTGGTGTCAGTAATTCTTTCAATGTTGCTGATTTGACACCATATGATGGAGAAGACCTTGGAGCGTCGGGTTCGACGCCTTTTGAAGGGGGGGAGATGATGAGGACATCCCTACTACACCATTACCTCCGTCACTGATAAATGAAGATGAACCTGCTGTGAAGCTCAAGTCCAATGAAGTACGGATTGGACCAATTACAAGGGCTTGTGCGAAGCTACTTAAACAACAGGTGAACTTGTTTCTAAACGGTACTTTGATTGATGAGAACTTTATACTGCCTAAGTCCTATTACTTATGTATCATCACGTATCAAGAGGAGACCAGCATCGTACGAGGAGGAGAGGAGCAGCTGGACATGAAGACGGACGTCAAGATGGACGTGAAGCTGGACATGGAGCTGGACATGAAGATATCTCATGGACGCGCGAGGGAGGAGCGGGAGGCATGCGCGAGAGGAGAAGAAGACGTCCGGGCCGGTCCAGCACCCGGTTAGACCGGCCTCCAGACCGGCCAGCCCGGTCCCTGGCCCGGTTGACCGGGCGCCAACCGGATGCGATGCATCGTACCGGATCAAAACCGGAAAACCTCGCAACTATCCGGTTGCCGCCCGGTTGACCGGACGCCAGACCGGCCGACCCGGTCCCTGGTCCGGTTGACCGGATTCCAGACCGGATTCGTCCGAGTCTGTCTCGACCAGATCTATTCTGGGTAGGTTATTTTTGTATCTTTTCGACCAGAACTCGTCCCGGACGCCTATATAAGTGCCCAGGACGCCCCCTAGCTGCTTTAGACCACGTTTAAGATAAACCCTAGTTCTTAGTTGTTTGCTCTAGCAAAACTATTGAATCCCTACACCATATTGCTTGATATTGTGTAGATCCTGAAAAAGTCTTGTGTGATCTGCTGTTCCATTGGGAATTAGACGGTTGCAACTTACCGCTTCGTGGTCGGCGGCTACGTGCGCAAGTGTGTGGAGTTGCGAATATCTTGCGGGGTTGAGAGCTGTTGCATTGGCGACAGGGACCAATCGAGAGATCTCGTTGCGTCATACAAGTTATCATCCACTACATCGTCGTGTTTCTCCGCTGCCATCACCCCGTGATCATCATCACCACCGTTGCTTACTGAGAAGATCGGGCCACCCCATATCAATATCTTTTTTACCAAAAAGTTTATTGCTAAACTCATTACTATCATTCAAAACTTCTGGTGGACTAGTATTAGAGAGGAAACAAATTCAAGAAGTATGTGCTTGAGAGCTTGGAAGCACATCTGTGCACCAAAGAATGTAGGAGGGGTAGGCATTAGAAAGAGGTCTTTTACGGTACAATTTACTAGTCCTACGTACAAGTAGTATTTTTGATAATTTACATGGTAAGAAAATCATGACACAGATTTGGGTTGATTTGTTACCATCTAAAGTGCAATTGTGCCGTATCAGAATTTGATATACCAATTATACTTACAAAACATTCATGTGACACCGATTGAGTCCATGAACATTTTTTTGTCCACAAGGTTTTAACCGAGTCACACCTAGCACATGGACAAAAAAATATCTGCTCATATTTTGGGTGTATGGTTGTTTCGTGTAATGAGACTCAATGTCGCTAACGGTGGGCCACCTATATGTCATTGGCACATAGTTGGTCAGCCTAATTTAATACCAGCCAACCGCCGGTCAACTTTGATTAATGCGGTGGCAGGTGAGGCGTCCCATCATCGCTACGGCTTTGCCACTCGGTAGCATTAATGCTCGGAGGAGCAAAAATCGGCACTGGCAGCGCCAAGGACAGACAGGAGGAGAAATTCGACTACAGCTTACACTACCATCGCCCCAATGGCGGGCTTTAGTTTAGTTTAGATTTCCATTTTAATTGAATTTCAGTCTAATTTGTAACATGTGAATATAAATGAAATTTAAGTTTTCATTTGAATTTTAAAATCCTATTAGGGGTGGCTTAGAAGAGGCACCCCACATATGTAGCTACTAGTGGTTGCATCCCCATACGCTCGGTAATGCGCTACCGTTAGACGACGTGTGGAGTTACTCTATGAGATGTATAAGGATGATATCACAAGATATGGGTGTCCAGATATATAAAAAATATCACAGGATTTAAAATTATAAAATTAGAATTACAGTAACTTGACAAAAATAGGGTGGACCGAACCAAGAACCAACTTGACAGAAATAGGGTGGCTCAAACCAAGAACCATCTGGTCTGAAGTTGATGACACTTACCACTGGCATTTAGATAGAAAAGCATCTTCATTGCAACAGAGTTTTGACCTATTTTAAACTTTGGTTTCCTAACCATCAATTAATTGAGGATTTCTCAGACTGTCATTGGACACCCAAAACTAACCTATGCCGCACCTTGTCCCAAAGACCGAGCCGCTCCTTTCCCCGAAGAAGGAGAAGGGGACGTGCTCCCTCGGGGTGCCACTTTCTCCGACACTCCCGCAAGAAGATACCGTTTGTCGCCGTTGTCGCAAAAGAGGGAGAACGCGCAGCGCTTCACGGAGAATTTCGGTAGAAGGTGGCTCTCCACACCCTCGGAAACCCGGAGGACTCGTCGGGGCTCAGCAAGGTGTTGGCAGAATCCGCCAACGATGTGTCGGTAGAGTACGAAGAGTTTGCAAAGTGACGGTCGGTGGAGGAAAGCGTGTAATCATCAAGGTTGATAGCGGTGATTCCAGCAGCTTCTCGTCCTCCTTCTGGAATGATGATATCGACGATGGCGGCAACCGCATGAGTTGTGGCACCAGTGGCCTTGACTGGAGCCTATTCGACCACCGCGACTACTAGATCTAGGGTGTAGGGCATTTATAGTTAAATTTTGTTCAAATTTTAAAATGCTAAATATATGTATGAAATTCTCATGTTTTGTTTTAATTCCTTATTTTACTTTATTCTTTTTGTGGGCAGCCGTGGAGATGTTCCTGACCATCTCAAATACATATCGTCTGGTCAACATATGGAAACAAGTATAAGGAATATTCTTGTATTACATGGTTGTGTTGCCAAAATATCAACAATCTAGTCTGCTATACCTATACGTGCAAGACATTTCATTTTCCATTTTTGCATGTATCCAGTTTGCCAGTTGCTGAAAATATACGTGCAAGTACTGATTAATATGAACCTACTAATTTGTTGGTTGGAACGGTTGGTATTTGTTTATCCCTACCATAAAAAGCCTCATTAGAAAATTTCAGGCCTTTCTCAAAAAAAAAAAAAAACTTCAAGCCATTAACCTATCTCTTATTCTAATAGCAGCTTGGAGAATTGCTGATCAACCAAATGAGTTCCTTCATGACGTGCTAAAGTCCAATTATTTTCCAGACTCCTCCATGTGGCACCCAAAACAGGATACTCCAAAACCAGCCTTTTGATCTTCCAGTATCAGAATCCTTCCCATTCTTAAGGCACACTCCTTCTACCAAATCATACAAGCTAACATCTCTATTTGGAGCAGCCCATAGTGTCAAGACTGGAGTCACATCTATGATGCTCTCATAATCCAGCCTAAAGGACCATGTGCGAGATCTTTGGATGCCCAATCAACAGATTTGGAATGGTCAACATGTTGACATGCCTTTCTAGCAGCCGATGGCGTATGCAATCAAGCTCACAACAATCATCCAATATATAGGCAGATAAAGACGTTCTTTGCTGGAATTTAACTCTATCAAGTAAATGCAATACTAAAACTGCATATCGTGTGATAGGGCAAAGGTGGCTGGTCTTTCGATGAGACGTGGATAGATCGATTTGTTGGTGGATTTCGTGCTTGATGATCTGACTACACGTTCAAACCTCGTGCGCCAATGCAATCGCTAGGACAATCTCCGGGAGTTACTGATCTTGCGGATGCACGATCAGCCTGACCAGCGAGGGTCTTAATTCCTACCTGAAATCGAGAACAAGTAAGAACTAATGATGCAATCAGAATATTGCGGATGAAAGATGAAAGCTTTATTGAAAAGGTGTGATTTCGAATAGTCGGTCTTGTTCTGGGCGTTGGCCTCAAAAGAAGTACACGAGAGTTGCAGCAATGGCTAACTTTTAGTCTAATCAAAATCCGAGTCTAAATGTGACGGCTATGGGGGTATTTAAACAAGGAAAAGGTGGGATTTCGGCCAGCCATACATATGGTGGCCGAATCAAACCCTAGAAGGCCTTTCCCCCTTCAATACGGACTCTAAAAAGTGGCTGACTTAATTCCTGCGAAAATGACATGGGCCTGGCCCAAAACTAAAGGTGACGCAGCACCATATTATGATATGGACGAAATTATGAAGTGAAAAACTCTATATTTCGTCCATGTCTTCATCTTTTCTTATGGTAGCTTCAAAGTTCTGAAATCTCCACTTGCGGCGTCATCTTCAATCCTCGAATGCTTGCTGCCATCTCCTCCATGTGTGATCACGCTCCAATGCTTGTCCTCCTCATTCATGCTTGGTCCATCATTCCTAAGAGTAACAAACATATCTGATTTAGGCAGCATCATATTCTCATGTATGTGAGAAATAGTTCCAAGAAACGAAAGTACCTGATAGTTAAATTGTTTGGCACGAGCTCGAGTGATTGGTCCTTGTATTTGTGTGGCTGTAGGTACAGCGGTTGTATCAATAGATGGGATATCCTCATCATGCCCCCCTTCTTGAATTGAAGTCGTCCTCGACGAAAGCTCCTCTTCCTCACCAAAGTAAGGCTTCAAATCTGCAATGTTAAATGTAGGACTAACCGGACTCAATTCTGCAGGAAGCTCAAGTTTATATGCATTATCATTTATTTTCTCTAACACCTTAAAAGGACCAGCAGTGCGTGGCATTAGTTTAGACTTGCGCAATTCAGGAAAACGATCTTTGCGCAAATGCAACCAAACAAGATCACCAACATCAAACACAACATGCTTTCTTCCTCTATCCCAACAATTTTATACTTAGCATTCATGCGTTCTATGTTGTATTTAGTAGTCTCATGCAATTTTAGTATCAATTCAGCACGGTTTGTAGCATCCAAATTATTTTGCACCGAAGATGATAAAGGCAACAAATCAATAGGTGCACGTGGTACAAAACCATACACAATCTCAATAGGGCACATCTTAGTGGTAGAATGTAGCGAACGATTGTAAGCAAATTCAATATGAGGTAAACATTCTATGCCTTCTTTGATCAAGACATTGTAGATCAGATTTTGCAGATCCCGATTAGTCAGGAAGGTAGTGATTTTGTTCGCTGGCTGCATACAAAAGCTTGTATATATTCGGTGATGTCAGCGTACAATCTAGCAAGGTCTGACAACTTCTTCTTAGCTTGGAGCAAAACTGGAGGTGGTACCTCGAGTGCAGCGACAAACGAAGAGAAGCAGTGGAAGGCCATATGGAAAATAAACGCTCCAGGCAAAATGAAGATACATCTGTGGCAGTTTTCTCATGACTTCTTGCCCACTGGAGTTCTGTCGATACGACGACATGTGCCGGCCAATGCGGCATGTATTTTCTGCAGTCGAGAGGAAGACGTGGAACATGCAATGTTGCAATGACAGTTCGCTCAGGAGGTTTGGCGGGGAGTGAAATAAAAATTCAACATTCAGCTCCAACGGCGTGATTTCATGTCGCTCAAGCTTTGGTTATTCCAATATCTAAACCGAGCCACTGATCTTGAAGCCATTGTCTTGGCTGTGACCTGCTGGTTAATTTGGGAGGCGAGGAATGACACAAGGAACGACCATCCAATGCCTAATCCCAATCAAGTAAGTACCAAGATTATGGCTTATGTTGGAATGATTATCCTTCACTATTTCAAGGCTAAACCAAGCATTAGGTGTGAGTCCAAGATCCCATCCAAATGGACACCACCTCCACCAGGGTTTATGAAGGTGAATGTGGATGCAGCACTCTTCCCTGACCTTAATCGCATGGCGATGGGGGCTATATTCAGAGACAATCTGGGGAACTGTGTCCTATCGATGAGTGAACCACTCCAGGGTTTTATGGCGCCAGAGATGGCGGAAGCAATGGTGGTGCACAGAGCGCTGAAGGTTGCAGCAGATCACGGCTTCTCTAAGGTGATTGTTGCATCAGACGGTCTCTCCCTCATCCAGCGGCTTTGCTCCTCACAAGAAGATAGTTCCCTGGTGGGTTCAGTGGTGACTGATGTCAAGCGAATGGTGGTGAATTTCGACAATGCTACCTTTCGTCATGTCATGCGTTCGTTAAATGAAGTGGCACACATTTTGGCTAGGACTTGTGATGTATCTAGCTTAGATTTTATTTCTCGTTCTACTCCGATTTCTATTCGGAAGACTCTTTGTATTGATGTTATTTGATCAATAAAGTGCCGTGTTCTGTCAAAAAAAATGCAGCAGTATATCATATCAATAGAGTTGCTTACGATTACGCCCATCAGGCGACCAGACAAGATCTGTCTGCGCCTATATTCAGTTGTACTAATTCAGCTCATAGGTTCTCTTCTTGTCCTCTTAATCACATGATCTTGTATTTCCCATTGTACACTGCATATGAGCTGAACAAAATGCATTGTTAAAAAAACATAACATGCGAAAAACATAGGAGAGAGAAGGCATGGTAGAAACGCTGCTACAAATAAATTTAGTGGATCATCCATCCAAACAGATCTTCTAGCCTCAGTAGATAGTTCATTTTATGCGAATAGAACCATGGCATTAAGAGACAGACACCAAACAATATAAAGCACCACCCAAAAAATAAAAATTACAATGAAATATTTGAGATGTCCTTCGTCTTCAATCTTCAGACCGTGTCTCGAGCGCCACCACTGCCCCTCCTCCCTAAGTCGGCCTGATGTTGTTGGTTGCAGGTTAGAATCGAACAGGTTGGGTTACTAGATTTACATCTCTTTGGAACAAGTTGAGAGGAGATTTTGACAAAATTACTCCCTCCGTCCTATAGAGGTTGTCTGTGCTTTGTCAAAATTTGAATGTATTTAGATACTAAATAGTGTATCTAGATGCATTATAATTTCGATAAAACTCAGATAACCTTTCTCGGGATGGAGGGAGTACTTCTGAAGCCATTGTTCAGTAGTACTCCGTATCTGGTTTTTGCACCCGAGACGCGGTTTCGTGTAAATTTTCTCCAGCTGACGTTCTGAACATATCAGAGATGGTCGCCGGCGAGCAACTCCCGAGCATTGGATCCGGAACCGATGGCCCAGAGGCGCAGCCTCTGAAAATCACACAAACGCAGTTCAGAAACGCGTAACGTAACGTAACCGCTTCTTATCCATTGAACAGAACACCTGACGCGGCGCGCCCCCTGCTTCAAGCGAGCCGAGAGGAAGGAGCCAGCCAGCAGCCATGGCTCCCTCCACCTCCACCTCCACCACCGCGTCGCCGCTCTCCCGCATCCTCCTCAGCCTCCCGAAGCCCAGCACCGCCCAGCCCTCCCGCTGCGCCAAAGCGCCGAGCACGGACTCCGCCGCGGCCGCGGGCGCCAAAAAGAAAAACCTCGTCTTCAGCCGCCGCGAGGCCGCGGCCACGGCGCTCTCCACCCTCCTCTCCCGCGTCCTCCCCGCCGTAGCCGCTGAGACCGACGTCGCGTCGGCCGCCACAGGCGAGTGCGCGCTCGAGACGACCCCCTCCGGCCTCGCCTACTGCGACCGCGTCGTCGGCGCCGGCGCCGAGGCCGTCAAAGGCCAGCTCATCAAGGTCAGTCAGATTCTTGGCTCACTCACACCGGTCTGCCAATAAGCGAAATTCTTGCGCATCAGTGTTGATTTGGCCATGGCCATGCAGGCGCACTACCGGGGGATGCTGGAGGACGGCACGGTGTTCGACAGCAGCTACGGCCGCGGGAGGCCGCTCACCATCATGGTCGGCGTCGGGGAGGTGATCAAGGGATGGGACCTCTGCATCGCCGGCGGCGAAGGGATCCCGCCCATGCGAGTCGGTACGTGCATGACCCTCAGTTTATCTGAATCCACCGGTTGTCAGCCATGAACTGAAGCTGCGAGTATGCGTGGATGTCAGGTGGGAAGCGGAGCCTGAAGCTGCCGCCGGAGCTGGCGTACGGGGAGAAGGGGGCCGGCTGCAGGGGGTGGGAGCCCACGTCCTGCGTCATCCCACCCAACTCCACGCTCCTCTTCGACGTCGAGTACGTCGGCAGGGCATCCTCATGAGATCTCCATGGATGCCGCTCCATTGTCTCGGTTTCTCAGTAAATCCATTCCAGATCAGTACACGCAAATTGGCAACATTTTTTTTTTTTTTTTGTGAAGCACTAGTACATAGTATAGCTAGTTAAGTTAAGAAGCAACTTCCAGCACAACGTTTGAACGACGAGTGATATTGTTATTTCACCATTATCCTGCCTCGCACTCTCCCACTGAGCAGCAAATATGCAATGTCACAAAATCATATGGTATATAGGAAAAGTTCTGTTTGAACCTGGGTGCATGTGAATTCTAGTTTAAAATGCATTTTCTAAATGTTAAAAAATTCTGAAATAAAAGTATCCGGGTACGTACGCATGTTCCATGTGTGCGTAGAAAGTTTTCACGGAGAAACCACTTTTTTATTTCAGAATCTAAAAAAGACAAAATACGTCACATGTATACTGCTATATAGCCCTGCAAAATTTCACTTTTTTGCCGAGACAAAATAAAAGATTTTTTCGTCACGAAACTCATGTCCAGGACACATATTTGAGATCATCTGGGAAATCATTTTGTGTTTCGATTTTTAAAACATGTTTTGAGATCACAAACGGAACTTTTCAAAAAGTGGGTTCACATGCTCCCATGTTCCATATATGCAGTCTCATGGTATATACCTGTTACTATCTCACAATTTTTGAAGGTCACATCGCACATCACGATATACACCTGTTATTTCAGCACCGATTCTCTGATGATTCACATGTGCTTGTTCGGTCTTGCCTATCGACCAAGATGGATCTCCAGGTTTGCACGCTGTGATTTCTCGATGGCTATTCTTGTTTCACGAGGAGACACGGAAATGCCTTGTGAAGTTGTGAATGGATGAAGTTCAACATAGTTTGACATATGTTTTCAAGAAGGAGCCCAAATCTATCTCTGTGAAGTTTCTATATGCTTCACTGAGGTGTGAAACCTTAATATTTTTGTGAATCGATGAAGTTGAACAAAGTTTTCATCAAGGAACCCAAATGTGTGTGGAGTTTCGTATGTGTATTTCCTTTTTAGAAAAGTTTGCCATACTTCACCTTTGGTCAGAAGCTTGAAAATCCATTTACAGAGAATAGCTCTACTGTTGATGTTGATCTCAAGATCATGAATTTCTAGCCCTTCTTGATCTTTAGAAAGACAAATTGCACTCAATTTAAATAAACTTGATCAGAAATAATCCAATCAATGCAAGACTTCATTAGGTAGTTCGACGAGAGAAATCATATACAATACTATATTACTTAGTATCGAATTGCTAGAACTAATCTTCCGCCGATAGATACTAACTACTGGGTGTGGGTGTGTACTGAACCGTCACTTTATTCCTCGAGATTCCCGCTTCCTTTGTTAGATGGAAACATTCCTTGCTCTCTCTTTATTTCATCCGAATCTCAAATCAAAAACGGACCGACGGAAACACCCAAATCTATGCGTGGAAGTAAAAAAATATTTCCTATTATTCACACACCATTTGTTTTTCTATCTATGCGAGCCACAATTATCATATTTTTGTATGAAATTTTGCGAGTGCACAAGATACAACATAATCCATATATACGATTTTTTCCATATCTTTTGAAAGCTTAGAATGCGCATGCTGCCGTACAGTCATACAGGCGCAGCTAGTTGTTAATTGTACTTTTAAAATTTCCGCATTCATATTTTATTATTTATCCACCATTGCTGTTGGGAAATCACATGCCCCTGCACTCCATTGCAAATATGTTCGAGAAATTTAATAGTAATAATTTATTTGTTGAAATGATCATCTGATCCCCTCACATTCAACCTTTTTTTAACTCATTTGCAAAGAGTAAGATAAAAAAAGTTATTATAACTTCAAGTTCTGAATCAATTTCCATTACAATTATGTTGATTTCGATGTTGTTGCGATTGTGTCGAATATTATGTATGAATCGGGCTACGGTTTAAACTCCGAGTTGTAATATGCGTGGATAGGTTACGACTTACGAGTAGTGTTGAAGTAGGACTCTTATAATCTTTGCCTCCTATCTTGATAGCAGTGGGAGTGTAAGGAGAGACGATGACATGTGTCAGTGACTCCGTCGAGTAGGTAATTCATCGAATTGTGTTAACAAATCCCAGAGTAGTCATAGTGTGTTGTGACTGCTTTGTTCTCGATAGATCTATAGATGCGCCTACGATGATAATAGGTGTGAAAGCTACTTGTCTCACATCACAAGATATACTTGCATGGCTATAAATTTGCTTCAGATGCATAGTCTTTTTTTAACAAGGAACGGTCCCGAAGGATCCATGGACACTGCATTAATAAACGCCAGTGGGGTTACATATTGTACACATGACCACCAAGAAAATGAAATTATAGTCAAGTCCTCTGAAAATGCAATCTGGACCCTAGATATGAAAAGAAAATCTCCATCAGGTCCTTCTCCACCGAGCTCGGATCTCAGCCTCGAATCACGGACATCTTCTCCATCTTTAGGGACTAGGCCACTGGGATGGAGTCGTCGCGGAGAGTCATGCTTAGGCTGTAGGAGCGCCTCCTTCTAGGCACTCCGGCCATGAGGTTGAAGAAGAGATGGCGCCTGCAAGGCAGCGCCAGAGCTTGGAGTAGCGGCCTTTCTGCTATCTGAATCAGCGAAATAGTGGCCCTAATCCGCACCACCGATGATGAACTCCAGGTCGCAGTGTTGATCTCCTCTCCACCCACTCCACCTTCTTCGACACAAAGTTGTAGCGGCATGAAAAGGAGTGGCCAAATCCCGCAGATATGGCCACAAAGTGAGCTTATTTGAGAGAGCAGTAGGCTTAGAATCTTTGGCCACCTCGATCTCCAACCACTGTAGCACATGAAGCAGGAGGAGGACGAGGCTAACGCTCAAGGAGCCGCTCGGAAGCACCCAGAATAAGCTCAAGCACGGCATGGTGCCAGGGGCCCCACTAGGGGAAAACTAAAACTAGCCCTACTAGTACTTTGTACATCTAACGTTGCGCATCCTCGTCCACTCCGGTCGGCGACACTAGCGGAGGGGTGAGGGGGAGCGATCTGGGAGAACCTTATCGACTCTCAAGGGGGGCGGTGGGGTGGAGACAAGAGGAAGGGGGAGCAGATGCAGAGGGGCTAAGGACACATCTGTGAAGCTAACCTCCTATTTATTGATTTCTCTTTGGTAAATGCATGTCTTTCGTGTTCATTATATATCATTGCGTTTTATTTGGACCAAACAGACCCTAGATCACATCAGCTACTCCCAAGTCCTTCATCTCAAAACAACGAGATAGGAACTCCTTGACCTCCTTAATCACAATAAGGCTGGTCCCGAATATCAATATGTCATCGACATAGAGACAAAGAATAACTCCCTCGCCCCACCATGGCGATAGTATACACACTTGTCAGCTTCGTTTACAACAAAGCCTTCAGCGGTTAAAGTTCTTTCAAACTTCTCATGCCACTGCTTAGGTGCTTGCTTAAGCCCATACAAAGACTTCAGTAATTTACACACCTTTCCTTCTTGACCATCTACTACAAATCCATCAGGCTGCTCCATATAAATTTCCTCTTCAAGCTCTCCATTGAGGAAAGCAGTCTTAACATCCATCTGATGAACGCGAAGACCATGTGAGGCAGGCAAGGATAGTAGCACTCGAATGGTGGCCAGTCTGGCAACAGGTGAGTATGTATCAAAGAAATCTTCACCTTCTTTCTGGGTATAACCCTTGGCCACAAGACGTGCCTTGTACTTTTCAATAGTACCATCGGGCCTAAGCTTTTTCTTGAACACCCATTTACATCCTACAGGTTTGCACCCATAAGGACGATCAGTAATTTCCCAAGTTCCATTGGCTAAGATGGAATCCATCTCGCTACGGACAGCTTCCTTCCAGTAGTCAGCATCCAGAGATGCATAGGCTTCTGAAATAGAAGTGGGAGTGTCATCCACGAGGTAAACAATGAAATCATGTCAAAAGGACTTTGCAGTCCTCTGTCTCTTACTCCTTTTGGGAGCTTCATTGTCATCCTCCACAGGATTATCAAAGTGTTCTATAGCCATGGTAGGTTCAGGAAATAATTCCTGAGTAGATGAAGTGGGCATCTCCTGAATTGATGAGCTAGACGTTTCTTTCATAGGAAAGATGTCCTCAAAGAAAGTCGCATCATTCGACTCCATAATTGTACCAACATGCATATCGGATACCTCGGATTTTACTATCAAATATTTGTAGCCAATGCTATGAAATGCATATCCCAGAAGAACACAATCCACGGTTTTTGGTCCAAGCTTGCGCTTCTTGGGTATCGGCACATTTACTTTCGCCATACAGCCCCAAGTATGTAGGTAAGAGAGTTTCAGCCTTTTCCTTTCCCATTCCTCAAACGGGGTAATGGTTTTGTTCTTTGTGGGGACACGGTTTAGGACATGACATGCAGTCAATATCGCCTCCCCCCACCATGCCTTGGATAGACCCGATGTATCTAACATGACGTTAATCAAATCAGTTAGAGTACGGTTCTTTCTTTCGGCCACCCCATTTGACTGAGGTGAGTAGGGAGGCGTCCTCTCATGGATAATACCATGTTCCGCGCAAAAAGAATCAACCTCGTTGGAAAAATACTCTCCACCACGATCAGACCTTAGTCGCTTGATCTTTCGATCAAGTTGGTTTTCTGCTTCAGCTTTAAAGATTTTAAAGTGATTAAGAGTTTCATCTTTAGATTTCAGGAGGTACACATAACAATATCGAGTAGAGTCATCAATTAAAGTCATGAAGTATTTTTTCCCTCCTTTTGTCAATTCACCATTCATTTCACAAAGATCCGAATATATAAGCTCCAGCGGTGCCAAGTCTCTTGCCTCCGCAGTCTTATGAGACTTACGTGGTTGCTTAGCTTGCACACATACTTGGCACTTGGATTTCTTGACAATAGAAAATTTCGCAATTATATTCATATTCGCTAGCCGCGTCATGCACCCAAAATTAATATGACGAAGTCGTGAATGCCAAATATCGGACTCACTATCATTGCAAACATGATTAATAATTTGAGTACATAAGTCTAACAAAGATAGGCGGAACAGGTCTCCGCAGACATAACCCTTTCCAACAAATTGTCCGTACTTGGAAATTACAACTTTGTTGGACTCAAAAACCAACTTAAAACCGTCTCGACATAAAAGTGATCCGCTAATGAGATTCTTATTAATGGAGGGAACGTGGTGCACATTCTTCAGCTGGATGGTCTTTCCCGAAGTAAACTTCAGATCCACCGTACCAACACCACGAACAGAAGCACATGAGCCGTTTCCCATCAGCACGGAGGAAGTCCTTGCGACCTGATAAGAAGAAAACATAGAGACATCAGAACATACATGTGTATTGGCTCCGGTGTCTATCCACCAATCAAGAGAACTACATACTGAAAGGACAGTAGGAGAAATACCATACCCAACGTCCTTCATCTCAGTATCAACGCCAATAACAACATTTGCGGACTTGCCGCTGTTCCCACACCGATCATGGCGTTCGGGCAATCGTGGAGCCCAATGTACAGGAGCGCCACAAACATGGCAATTCCCTTTCTTCTTATAAGGAGTCTTCCTCTTGAAGTTGGTTGAGTTGGAGGCTTTGTTCTTCTCGTCAAACTTGCCTTTTCCATTGTTCTAATTCTTAGACTTGTGAGATTGGAAGTTCTTCTTCTATACCACATTGGCACTAGAACCTCCCTCAAAACTACGAGCGCGTGTGTAATTTGCTCTCGCCTTCTCTTCTACATGAAGCGAGCCAATGAGATCCGAAACAGAAAACTCTTGTCTCTTATGTTTCAGAGAAGTAGCAAAGTTCCTCCACGAGGGAGGGAGCTTGGCAATAATGCCACCGGCCACAAATTTTTCCGGTAAGGTACACTTAAACTGCTCGAGTTCTTTGGCAAGGGACTGAATCTCATGAGCCTGCTCAACCACGAAGCGCTCATCAGTCATCCTGTAGTCATAGTATTGCTCCATGACATACAGTTTAGTGCCAGCGTCCGAGACCCCAAATTTGGCCTCGAACGCATTCCACGCATCTTTACCATGGTCGAAATCCATGTACGGGTCAACAATGTTGTCCCCAAGAATGCTGAACAAGGCCACCTTAAACATGGTGTCGACCTTCTCAAACTTTTCCTGCTCCTCTGCAGAAAGAGGCCCCTTAGGTCTAGCATCTGTGGCGCTAAAACAACCTAGGTTTGTAAACCATAGAACTGCCTTTGTGCGCCACCTCTTGTAATGCATACCTTCAAAAAGGGGAGGTCGAGTAGCGGCAGCAACGCTGCTTGAATTGATTTGCCTATAATCAGGTTTTTGGATTGTTGAACATATAAGCAAATATCCATATGAAATAATCCGTACAAGTAAATGATAAATCATGACTATGAAAGCAACAAATAAACTAATCATGCAGACTAGTAAGATAGATGAACAGATCACATCTAAACAAGACAAACCTGTCGTCGTGGTGAACAGACAGATGCCATAGGATGGCTTAAGTTGGGGCCGAATGGACGCTAGAGGATTCGGGGGAGGGTTTGTTGATTAGATTGGACGAACTTCCGGATGCTTTCCTCAAGAACTTAGCCAAGGCTAGAGGTAGAAGAAGAAATACACAAGGAAGAACTCTGCTCTAGATCTTTCTCTTCATTGATATCAACAAGTTACGGGTTTTCTGGATACAAGGTCTCACCTCACACATACCCGCGATGGGGAGTGCCCCCTCTCCTTATATAGGGGAGAGGGTGGCTTACAGGGGAAGAAACCCTAATGGCATCTTTGAACAGACAAACTACTTTACAAAGCTTGTTTAATCATAGGTGACGCCGGTATCTTCCTTAATCAAGGAGGCTGACGTCCTCCGGTTGCTTTTGGCGTCACCTTCTTCTTTGGCGTCAAGGCTTCGTTTAAAGCTACCTTGCTTAGGTCACCCTTGTCCTCTAGCTCTTGAGAGAATCTTTGACCAGTCCTGCCGACGTGCTATAGTGCGCTTCTTACCGGCAGTCCGGTGTCTTCTTAGCCCATACCGGTATGCCTCTCTTTGGGGATACCGGTATAGATTTACTTAACCAAACGTTTAACTTTGCTCCCCGGAATGAATATCAAACCGGTATCTTGATGGCTCAAACCATCCGGTTTGGCATGCCTTTGGCATACCGGGGGTCATCCCCCCAACATTAGTCCCCGAAGCTGGTATAGTCCGGTGGATCTCATCCGACGGACCATGCCAGTTTCCCATATTACAAGGTACCGGTTTAATCATTCCGGCACCATGCTCAGCTCTTCCGGCGTCTTTGCCTTAGCTTATTTATGTTATCTTCCGGACTCTTCCGGTATCTTGTGACATTAAACTCCTCCTCGGTGAAGTCGAGAATTTCTTGGGTACAGTGCCTGTCAGAGACATGCACACTGTATCTGACGCGCAAGTGTCAAGGGTCACTTCCCTTCGGCTTCTGCGCCTGCATTTATGGCGCCGCACCGGATCCCTGCTGCCGTTCCGGATCCGTGTGGCCTCCCTGTGGCATATTATTTTACGCGCGTGTATCATCGCGCCACGTGGTGGCCCACGAACCGAACCGCCGCGGCCCAGCGGTTGCCGGCCCACTAACTCCTTTTCCTATAAAGAGGGAGTGCGGTTCCACTTCGTCTCTTTCCCCGCATTTGCATACTTCCCAGTGCTTCGAGCCCTTCGCCCCGTGCAATCTCATCGCCGCCGATCGCCGCCTGAGCCCTGCTCCCGACGAACTTGCGCCGTCGCTCTTGCTGTGCTGAAGATCTTCGCCGCGGAGAGATCCGCTGGTGCTTCTTCGCCGCCGCTGCTTCGAGCTTTCTCCGGCGGTTTTCACCCTTCTCCGTCGCCAGCCTCCGTCGGCGCTCACGAGCTTGCCGCTGCTCCGGTGACCTTCTCCCTAAGTGCTTCCGCCACCTCAGGTTAGGCTCGAAACACATTTGCTTATTTCTTCGTTGCTCTTTAGATCTTGGGCCGGTAGGGTATTTATTTTCATTTTTTGTTGCTTTTCCACTTACTCGTAGATCTTCGCGCAAGAGTAGATCTTGGGAAACCTGTTTTTTTGGTAGAATCCGGCATCTCTCAGATTCGTATGTCTAGCGAGGATCTTCTTTCCGAATCCTCCTCCAGTAGCCATCGGAGTGAATCTTCTGACGGACTCTCAGCCGAGCTTGCCCGGATGGAATCCGATACCGGTAAAGGTCAAGAGGCCGGCAGCTCTAGCCAAGCTTCCGGAGTAGATTTATCCGGCATCACCCGCGGGGCCTGGAAAGGCTCCGACGTGACACAGCACGAGATCGACTGGCTGTACCGGTCTAGAAGGATACCGGAAGGAGTATCATGCCGGCTTCCGGGCAACGAGATCGAGCCGGTACTTGAATCCGGTGAGTTCGTTGTCTTCCTCGCTCACTTCGAGCGCGGCTTCGGCCTCCCTGCCTCTGACTTCTTCCGCCAAATCTTGGATTTCTACCAACTCCAGCCTCACCACCTTCCCGGCAATGCCATTTTTTACCTTTCTTGTTATGCTACTTTCATGGAGGGATATATCGGCGTCCGTCCCACTCGCGAGACTTTCGCTCGCTTCTTTTCCCTTCGGATTAATTCCGTTCAGGGCAAGGAAATTCCTAAGCCCAAACCCCCCGTTCAATGCGGGTCTTGCATCATTGGCTCCCGCCAAGGGAGCCCCTTTTTTAAGTTTTCCGGTCTCGAATCATGCCGATTATGGCAAGGGACCTTCTTCTACATGAAGAACACTGGCGCCCCAGATCTCATTAATCTTCCGGCTTTCAACCCGGCGCCGCCCGCGAAGGTCAACTGGGGCTTCTTTCCTGGGACGAATCATATTGAGACGAACCGGGTTGTACGCTTCATGGAGAAGCTGATGAAAGAAACCAACATTTGCTCTGACGACATCATCCGCACTTTCATCTCACGCAAGGTGCTTCCCCTCAAGCGCCGGGCGCACAAAATAAGCGAGATGTACGGCCCTGGCGATCCTACCAAGATCACCGGCCTCCCTCTAAGCAAAGAGGACGTAGTTCTTAAGGCAAGGCAGATCTGCCAGACTGCCATGCCAATGGACTGGGAGTGGGGCTTCCTGCCTCTCAGCTCCACCAACCCTCCGACTGAAGAAGTAAGAGATTGCACAACCCGGGTTGCTGTACCGGTAACTTTTGTGTTGTGGCTAATTGTCTTTCTGTTTCTTTTCAGGCTAAGCAGCGCTTCCCTCGCATCACAGCGGATCAGCGAGGCCCTTGCCGGAAGCGGCCTCTGGACAAGGTGGACCCTGACCCCTATATTCATTGGACCGACCTCAAGATGGGCCGCACCCACACCTCGCGCCCGGTAACTTCTCGTCTGAAGCTCCCGGTTCCAGTGATGATCTCACTGTGTTTGAGGTAGCTTTCACTTCCGGTCTCTCATGCTTTATTGTTATTTTCCTTCTGTAGATGCTCCCTCAGCTGGCCCCAAACCACAGGTTCATGAGCACGTGGCTCCTCTGCAGGCCGAGGTTGGCCACGAGTTCCTGGAGAAGCTCACCTCCCAGGGCAAGAAGAACAAGGCCCCAGAACCAGATGTCGGTTCAAGCCAGGCCCCTCCTGCCAAACGCTCCCGGACGGAAGTCATTGGAGGGAGAGAAGTGAGCAAGAGGCGCTACAAAGGGAAACAGATGCCGATCTCTTCCGGGTAAGCCTTTGTTTTTCTGTTTGCTTGGTTTTACAAACTTTCCTTCTGGTTGTTTTTTCTTATCTTTTCTCTTCTTCTTTTTCAGCCCTGCGCTCAAGCTCTCCAAGGGCGCTACCGGTACGAAGCCGGAGAGCTTCGAGGGAACGTCAAGGACCTCACCTCCTCCTCATTCGAGCCCGGTACCTTCTGGTACCGTCAACCTTTCAGCCTCCCCTCTGGGAGGCACACCAAGTGCGGGGCGCGCGGCCCCTACACCTTCAGATCACCGCGCGGAGGAGGACCATGTCTCCCCTCCAGAAGCACAAGATACCGGCGTCAGCAACATCGGCACCGATTCAGAAGCTGCCGGGTGGGCGGAACCTCAGGTTCCTCCCGTCCTAAAAAGAAAGAAGAAGAAGACCTCGCACTCTTCCCCCTCCAAGCCCGTGCCGGACTCTTCCGCGCCGGCAAGCTCCACTCCGGGCCAGGACGCTCCTGACGCCCACTCATTGCCCAAGACCTCGCCTGCGCCTCCACCAGAAGCTCCTACCGCCAAGCCCACTGGGGCCGTGCCAACGCCACCGCCAAGCCAAGGACCCTCTGCGGCTAAGCCGACGCCGCCGCCAGAAGGCGCCAAGCTCCGCGTGTCGGAACCTTTCAAGGGGAAGGCCACGGCTTCCGGTACTTCAGCCACCGGCCCGTAGTCCTTGGTGCTGCACGTCGGCCCCGCCGCTGCCGTGGCTGGAGAAAAAGCTACCGGCCTGCTAGGCCGGATCACGGAGCTGAAGCGCGAGGGCCGCGAGTTGGGGCACTTGCTTGATTACGCTGAAAAGTGGAATCAGGCAGATGTGTCCACGGCTACGCGCGGCCTGGGGAAGGACCGGCTTCCTGCCATTGACCCGGCTGGCCCCCGGTGCACTGAAGAGCACTTCATGCGGCTTCGGCGCGCAAAGGAAGGAATTTGACAACGCGTGGCATGATGCCACCAACAATGTGGTGGTAAGTTTCACCAAACTTTTTGCAACTTTTCAATTGATGCCGGTTTTATTCTTTCTGGATTCACGTATATCCTCCCAGTCCCCGAGTTTCGGGTTGAGAGCGCAGCTCTGAGCGCGAAACTTCCCAAAAAATTCTCGAAACCGGCACTTTTCTCATAGTTATTTTCCTTTGAACAGAGCACGGCGGACGCCCGGAAGCGCCTTTTCGAGGAGCTTCTGTGGGAGCACCGGGACCTTTCCGAGGCGCACAGCAAATGCCAAGATTAGCCCTTTTATCTCCGGCTTCTTTTCACCGGTTGGTTTTCCTCTTCGTTACTTATAAGTGTTTTGCATGATAGCCATCCCGAAAGCTTCCCTCGAAGCCCTCAAGACTCAGCTCGCCGCACTCCAAGGTACGCTTTCTTTTTTGGTTAACTTGCTTTTCTGCGTTGTACCAACTATGGTTTTGCTAAGATTTCCTTCCCGGATTCTAGGTGAGAAGGAGCAGCTTATCCGGGACCATCGCGAGGCTCTGAACGCTCAGGAACTCGTTTCCAGGGGGCTGAAGGATCAGCTCATCCAACTTGGGCTCAAGCACAACGAGGAGATGAAGGCTGCCAAAGCTGCCGCTGAGGCTAGGCTAAACGACGCCCTGGAGGATGCCAACAACTCCACCGTGGTGCTGCGGGCAGAGCTGGAGGAGGGAGGCAAGGCGCGGAAAGCAGCCGAAGATCGGGCCGCCCTCCTAGAGGCGGAGCAAAAGGAATATGACCAACTGGTCATGCAAACTGACGCGCTTGCCTTCCGTAAGTTTTTCTCTTTTCTTTTCCGGTTTTCGCTTATAAGCTTATATTTTCCGGTAGCATGTCCTTATCTTTTTTCTTTGCCTCGTAGGGCTCTTTCCGGATTCGCAGCCTCACGCGCAGAAGAAGGTGGTCGAGCGCCGGGTTCAGCAAGCATTCAAGAACCCTGATGCGCCCTGGGACCCTTATGATCATCTGGTCGCACTTTTTGCGCGGGTCGCCCACATGCGCGCGGTGGACCGGAACCTCGCGGATCTGCCCGACGTGGCGATCCATCTCTTCAAGGTGCTATGGCCTGGGGAGGAGGTGCCGGCAAGCCTGACGCTTACCTCCGAATGCCTGAAGGGTGCCGGCCGGAGAATCCGTGAGTGGCAGTGCTCAGCAGCCCGTGCCGGAGCGGATGCAGCGCTGCGTGTCGCGTGCTCCTGGTACCCGGACTTGGACTTGGATGCCCTCCACGGCGTGCGCGAAAATTCTCCCACCGATACGGATCCGGTCCTCACCGCGAAGCGGCAGGATTGCGCCTATCGGATTGCTGAGTACGCCTCGGTCCGCACCTTCGTCCCCCCTCCTTCCAACGTCAAGGACTACCTCACCGACGAAGAAGAAGAAGGAGAGGATGAGGAAGATGAGGACGCCGGAGAAGGTGACGCCGTTCCGGAAGCTCTAGAGGCCGGTTCTGCTCCTCCTGAAGCTCCTGCTGCTTAACTATCTCCTGTGATATCTTTGCTTGCCCCTGCTTACTTCAAAACAATGCTCATTAAATTCTACCCCGGTATGCCGGGGTTTATGATGTAATATAAAACTTAGCTGCTCTTTTGGCTATGGTATCATGTTTGTCTGCCGGTGTGTTTTACCGGTAGGTTATTAAGTTACGCTTATCTGTTGACTTAGCATTTTCCTTATTATTTGCTTTGATCTTGCACTGCAAAGATTCCGGAATTGTTTCCGCATCCAATCCGATGCACACTTGGCTCTTTTGCTTTGGCTCTGCCTACCTCTTTTGGGTGTTTTGGCGTATGAGGCACAAAGTTCTTTTACCAAGCAAGCACTTTCTTGAACTTAGAAATAACTCGAAATTTTCACAAAAAACCGGTTTAGCCGGGGTTAGTTAAATTTTCCGGATTGTTCGTTCCCACTCTCTCTTTTTGTAGTTCGCGTGCTTAATTCCTACCGGTTTATCTTGCTTGCCATGAAGCCGGGTTGCGGACAGCAGCAGAGTCGAAGACTCCGGTAGGTTTAGCACGTTACTAAATCGGAAAGAAAAAATGTTCACAAGCAACCGGCAAACTGAAAAAAAAATAGACATATTGCATGTAACTTAGTAGGGGCATGTAGGGATTCGTTGCATAGAAAACACAAATTTTCCTACCGCGAGAACGCAATCCAAGCCAAGATGCAATCTAGAAGACGGGAGCAACGAGGAGATGATCGAGACTCACCCTTGAAGATTTCCAAAGCCTACAAGATGAGGCTCTTGTTGCTGCGGTAGACGATCACTTGCCGCTTGCAAAAGCGCGTAGAAGATCTTGATCACGGTGCCACGATCGGGCAGCACCTCCGTACTCGGTCACACGTTCGGTGTTGATGAAGACGACGTCCTTCTCCCGTTCCAGCGGGCAGCGGAAGTAGTAGCTCCTCCTTGAATCCGGCAGCACGACGGCGTGGTGGCGGTGGCGATGGAGAACTCCGGCGGAGCTTCGCTAAGCGTTGCGGGAGAGGTGGAGGAGAGGGGGCGGCTAGGGTTTGGGAGAGGGGGGCGCCGACCACTATAGGGTGCGGCCACCTTGTGGTCTTGGGTTGTGTGGGGACCCCGGACTAGCCGTCCGAAATTCCCTGTTATGTATACAGTTCACGATCCCATGATCAGTGCGTCGTGAACACATAACCGAACTGATATCAAATTACACCATCCAATTACAAAGCGGAATAAGAAAATTACAACATGGTCACATGACCGATAATTACATAATAGCCTCGAAGGGCCTAACTAAACATCAGAGTAGCATCATCACTTCAGCAAGCAGCGATCCAAGTCATCTCGCCATAACCCTACGAGCAACCGATCGGGAAGACGTTCCTAGCTCGCATAGACGTCGCCAACTCCTTCTTCATCCGTCGAACTCCTTCAAGTCTGGCCAAG